>NC_025693.1:11402077-11419225 GCF_000633955.1 Camelina sativa
TGGATTTAATTTGAACTTTAATTGTCTTGCTTATGGAACTTGAATACTTGCTCATGGTAACTCTAAACTCGGGTTAGCACTCCACTTTTTGCCAATCTTTTCGTTTAACCTGATTCACTTGTCCTACCCATGAACCCAAACCTTTCTTTCAAAACTTGTTGTGAATTGTTGAGTGAGGCCTCTTTCATTGTGCTATAGGTTGTGAAACCTTGAGAGTATTGAGAACGACAAAGAACTGCCTCTTGATTTAGCTAAGTTAGATTTGAACTAGCTAATAGATTCGGTTTTGAAAGATAGGTGGTTAGAATGTTTATTTGGGATTGGGTTGTGGAATAAAAAAAAAAGGAAGAAAGTCCCTAAGGTTAGAATTAATTAGCTCTAAGTCTCTAAGTAAAACAAAAAAAGAGAGAAAAAAATTCTTGCTATAGTCTCTTAGAAAGAAAGAAAAGAATATATGTATATTAGGAGTCTAGCAANAAAGATTAAAAAAAAAAAAAAAAAAAAAGAGATTAAGAGCTAAAAGTTTAAAGTCTAAACCTTAGGGAGTAAAAAAAAAAAAGAGTTAAAATCAAGGGTGTGGGTAGTTAAATTCTAGGAGGTTTAAATTTTTAAAAAAAATGATGAATGGATGAGAAAAGGATAGATCATCAAGAGTTAAGCTTTGCATGCCTAAATTGTTCTCAGTCTTAGATAGTTTTCACGACTGTCTAGTATTCCATTTTTTGAGAGAAAACCACCTAAAGAATTTGCTTGAAACCACCTTATCAAAAAGCCGTACCCTTGATACCGATTGAGCTTGATTCACCTTCCATTTGCAAGAATTCGCCAAACACTTAATTGAATGTGAAAGAGATGTTCATTATCTTTAGTTGGAGGTTGAGCTAGATCGATGCATGGTAATAGGCATGGAAAGTAAGTATGATTGATTGATCTTAGCAGCATTAAACTATCTTTAAGGACTATAGCTTGCATCCTTTGGTTAGCATCTTAAAGTTATGAGTCCCCACTTTCAAACCGTACCTTCTTACTTCCTTGCTAAAGGACTAGCAAGATTTAAGTTTAGGGGTCTGATAACACTCTAATTTACATGTTTTTAGCATCCTTTTTTGTCCATATTTTGCATTGTTCATACCTCTAACTTAGCATATTTATGTCATTTACTGTAAGAATCAAGTTTTAGAGCATTTAGGGATTTCTGCATTTGCATATATTGGATGAAAACTGGTGCTAAAGAGCCAAAGATGAGGGAAAACAAGGACAATTCGAGCATGTACCCAAAGGAGCCATCGAGCTACAAGAACAAGTCTGAACCCCAACACGATCGAAGAGGATCCAAGAGCGCGAGGAGCAACCCGAAGATCCACCCGAGGAGTTACCCAACTTCACCCTCGTGTACCCCATCGAGTAGACCATCGGGCAGGTCTGGGATGCTAGGTCAAATGGGTTTCCATATATAAACCCCCTCTTTCCTTAGCTCGCAAACGAGCACGCCGCAGACCCTTAAACCAGAGAGCGAGAGCTTCTGTGAGAGAACTGAGCGACTCAACATTTTCTTCTTGTTTTGTACTTTTATTTTGTAGTTTTTCTTAGATCTTTATCCCATATTTTTTCTACTCTACTCTATCTTTTAATATAATGTCATTTTATTATGATTACCTTTTCATTCGTTTATATGTCTGAGTAGTGTAGCAAAGTTTCTAGGGATGGGATAGATGATTAGGTGTTCTTGATCGGTTAGGATGCTTTAGTTGATTGTTATGATTGATAGATTTCCTTCTAGGTTGATGTTCTTAATGCGGTCAACAGACTGAAAGGTTGAGATTATATCTAGGGCGTTTACAATGCTGTAGGCCGAAAGGAGTAGTTCAAATGCTTGATTAGGTCAATGCTAGAGGTATACTTAACTTTGAGTGACAATATCATATAAGTCTAAGTTTACAGACAAAAATGAATTGTTCTTAATGCCTGCTTGTTCATATTGCTAGTGCGACAGTGTGGTAGTATGTTCAAGATTGATTGTTGCTAGTGCGAAAGTGTGGTGACAAGGTTTTAGAGGTCCATTGTCTAGGAAATAATTGCTTGAGGCATGTAAGGCATCCGTACTGGTCTAGAACACTTAGGATTCGATTACCCCCACCCTTAGGAACTTTCGTATTTCATTTCTTGCATTTTCTTTACTTACTCGATCACTTACCCGATCAGGTACACGATAACCTGCATCGAGTAATACCTCGAGCTGTTCATAATTTACTTGAATACTCGATCACTCCACTCGATTGCTTGCATCGAGTGCTTAGGTCGTGTGGTTTACTTGTTTATATTCTTTTACTTTGTTTATATTAGGACTGTTAGAACCAAAACTTTAATTGCTTGGCTTGACTTGTATTGTGCTAATCATATCCTTCCTGCTAGCAATACACAACCATTTGGATTGATAAGCTGCGGGAGCAGAAGTTGTTTGCTAAGTTGAGCAAGAGCAGTTTTTGGCAGCGGGAGATGGGCTTTCTGGGTCACATTGTTTCTGCAGAGGGGATTTATGTAGATCCAGAGAAGATTCAGGCTCTCAGGGATCAGGAGTTTCCTTGGTTTGGCAGGTTACTACAGGAGGTTTGCGCAGGGTTTTGCAAGTAGAGCACGCCCTATGACTAAGCTGACAGGGAAGGATGTCCCTTTTGTGTGGTCACAGGAGTGTGAGGAGGGCTTTGAAAGCCTTAAGGAGATGTTGACTACTACGCCGGTGTTGGCTTTGCCTGAGCAGGGAGAATCCTATGTGGTTTATACAGATGCATCTAGAGTTGGTTTGGGGTGTGTGATGATGCAGCATGGGAAGGTGATTGCCTATGCTTTGCGCCAGTTACGGAAGCATGAGGGCAACTATCCTACTCATGATTTGGAGATGGCTGCTGTAGTTTTTGCCCTGAAGATTTGGAGATCTTATCTTTATTGTGCAAAGTTACAGGTGTTTACAGATCATAAGAGCCTGAAGAACATATTCACTCAGCCCGAGCTGAACTTGAGGCAGAGGCGGTGGATGGAGCTGGTGGCAGATTATGATTTGGAGAGGTGTTTGGTTTGGAAGCAGTTGATAGAGCAGATCTTCTGAGTAGGGTGCGGTTGGCTCAGGAGCAGGATTTGGGGCTGGTGAATGCCTCAAAGGATGTGGATTCAGAGTATCAGGTATCAGATAATGGTACTATCTTGGTGCATGGTCGGGTTTGTGTGCCCAAGTATGAGGAGTTGAGACAGGAGATCCTGAGAGAGGCTCATGCGAAGAGGTTTTCTATTCATCCAGGAGCGACTAAGATGTACTGTGATCTCAAGAGGTACTACCACTGGATCGGGATGAAGAAGGATGTAGCTAGTTGGGTCGCGAGGTGCAATGTGTGTCAGCTAGTGAAGGCTGAGCATCAGGTTCCTGGCGGGTTGCTGAAGAGTCTACCCATTCCTGAGTGGAAGTGGGATAGGATTACTATGGACTTTGTGGTGGGTTTGCCAGTGTCCAGGACGTTTGATGCTATTTGGGTCATTGTGAACCGGTAGACTAAGTCAGTACATTTTCTGGCCATTAAGAAGACTGATGGAGCAGCGGTCTTGGCTAAGAAGTATGTGAGGGACATAGTCAGGTTGCATGGGGCGCCAGCGAGTATTGTGTCTGATAGGGATTCTAAGTTCACTTCGGTGTTCTGGAAGGCATTTCAGGCAGAGATGGACACTAAGGTGCATATGAGTACGGCTTATCATCCCCAGACAGATAGACAGTCAGGGAGGATGATCCAGACGCTAGAGAATTTGCTAAGCATGTGTGTTTTGGATTAGGGAGGCCATTGGGCAGATCACCTGAACTTGGTAGAGTTTGCTTACAATAACAGTTATCAGGCGAGTATTGGGATGGCTCCTTATGAGGCTTTTTATGGGAGGTCGTGTTGTACACCGGTATGCTGGACTCATGTGGGGGGAGAGGAGCATGTTCGGGGCAGATTTTGTACAGGAGACCTCAGAGAAGATTCAAGTTCTCAAGCTGAACATGAAGGAGGCTCAGGATAGGCAGAGGAGTTATGCTGATAGGAGGAGGAGAGATCTTGAGTTTCAGGTAGGAGACAGAGTGTACCTCAAGATGGCCATGTTGCGGGGTCCGAACAGGTCATTGACTGAGACTAAGGGGGGTGTATTGAAATCATGATTTTGGAGAATTTGATGGGATTTAGAAAATTTAGAATTTTGATAGATTTTAGGGAAGTTGATATGATTTATGGTAAAATTCTTTCAAATCCCACCTAAAACCATGAGATTTGGATTTCTGTATTTTTATCTAAACAAATCCTCTCAAATCCTCCAGAATCCCTAAAACTTATTAAAATTCAAATCCACAAACTGTTTTGAATAACAGTGGATATTAAAGTAGATTTTTAAATCATCAGTTCAATAACAGTGGATTTCGGAAGACTTTTTAAAATCCATGATTGAATAACATAGGATTTGTAAATTTTATACAAATCACTTAAAATGTCAAGTTGAATACACCCCCCTAAGTTGAGTCCAAGGTATATGGGTCCGTTCAGAGTAATTGAGCGAGTTGGACCAGTGGCATATAGACTGAAGTTACCTGAGGTTATACGTGCATTCCACAAGGTTTTCCATGTGTCTATGTTGCGGAAGTGTCTCCGTGAGGATGATCGGTTGTTGGCTAAGATTCCTGAAAATCTTTAGTCTAACATGACTTTGGAGGCGAGACTAGTGAGGGTTCTCGAGAGGAGGATCAAGGAACTTCGGAAGAAGAAGATTCCTTTGATGAGAGTCCTTTGGGACTGTGATGGTGTGGAGGAGCAGACTTGGGAGCCTGAGGCGAGGATGAAGGCAAGGTTTAAGAAGTGGTATGAAAAGCAAGCTGCGACTTAAGCTAGTCTAGCCTGGTCCCATCTGTAATCCATGGCTGGAGCGGGAATGGAGTATTCCAGCCCATCTCTCTTGTTTACTCAGTCGCTTGGGATGGTTGGTTGTGCGACTCAGTAACAAGATGAGGTGGTGCTCGGGGTACAAGGTTTCCCTGAGGCGAGGTTTTGGGGAAAGTTTCCTGAAGTAGAAAGTTTCTTAAAATGGAAAGTGCTAAATATGGAAAGTTTTATGTGATTTAGAATTTGTCAATTTTAGCGGTGAAGAGCCTTGGAGGGGCTTGTGTGGCCTTAGTGGTGGACTTTTGAGTCATTGTGCCCGTGTGTGGCAGTCTTTTAAGACCATGTGTAGCCTTTGTGGCAGGCTGTTTAGCCAGTTGTGTGGCCTTTGTGGCGGGCTGTTTAACTAGATGTGTGGCCTTTGTGACGGGCTGTTTAGCCAGATGTGCGGCCTTTGTGGTGTGCTGTTTAGCCAGAGTACCTGTTTAGGCGGTACCTGTTTAGGCGGTCCTGTTTAGGACAGATTGTTTAGTCTTTGTGACGGTCCTGTTTAGGACAGATTGTTTGGTCTTTGTGACGGTCCTGTTTAGGACATTTTTTGGNACATGACTTTGGAGGCGAGACTAGTGAGGGTTCTCGAGAGGAGGATCAAGGAACTTCGGAAGAAGAAGATTCCTTTGATGAGAGTCCTTTGGGACTGTGATGGTGTGGAGGAGCAGACTTGGGAGCCTGAGGCGAGGATGAAGGCAAGGTTTAAGAAGTGGTATGAAAAGCAAGCTGCGACTTAAGCTAGTCTAGCCTGGTCCCATCTGTAATCCATGGCTGGAGCGGGAATGGAGTATTCCAGCCCATCTCTCTTGTTTACTCAGTCGCTTGGGATGGTTGGTTGTGCGACTTAGTAACAAGATGAAGTGGTGCTCAGGGTACAAAGTTTCCGTGAGGCGGGGTTTTTGAGGAAAGTTTCCTGAAATAGAAGTGTCCAAAAGTGGAAAGTTTCCAGAAGTGGAAGGTGCTAAAAATGGAAAGTTTATGGGAGTTAGAATTTGTCCATTTTTAGTGGTGGAGGGCCTTGGAGGGGCTTGTGCGGCCTTAGTGGTGAACTTTTGAGTCATTGTGCCGTGTGTGGCATTCTTTTTAGACATTGTGTGGCCTTTGTGGTGGGCTGTTTAGCCAGTTGTGTGGTCTTTATGACGGTCCTGTTTAGGACAGATGGTCTTTGTGACGGTCTTGTTTAGGACAGATGGTCTTTGTGACGGTCCTGTTTAGGACAGATGGTCTTTGTGACGGTCATGTTTAGGACATATGGTCTTTGTGACGGTCTTGTTTAGGACATATGGTCTTTGTGATGATCCTGTTTAGGACAGATGGTCTTTGTGACGGTCCTGTTTAGGACAGATGGTCTTTGTGACGGTTCTGTTTAGGACAGATGGTCTTTGTGATGGTCATGTTTAGGACATATGGTCTTTGTGACGGTCCTGTTTAGGACAGATTGTTTGGTCTTTGTGACGGTCCTGTTTAGGACAGATTGTTTGGTCTTTGTGACGGTCCTGTTTAGGACAGATTGTTTGGTCTTTGTGACGGTCCTGTTTAGGACAGATTGTTTGGTCTTTGTGACGGTCCTGTTTAGGACAGATTGTTTGGTCTTTGTGACGGTCCTGTTTAGGACAGATTGTTTGGTCTTTGTGACGGTCCTGTTTAGGACAGATTGTTTGGTCTTTGTGACGGTCCTGTTTAGGACAGATTGTTTGGTCTTTGTGACGGTCCTGTTTAGGACAGATTGTTTGGTCTTTGTGACGGTCCTGTTTAGGACAGATTGTTTGGTCTTTGTGACGGTCCTGTTTAGGACAGATTGTTTGGTCTTTGTGACGGTCCTGTTTAGGACAGTTTTTGGTCTTGTGGCATGTATATGATCCTTGTGTGGTCATGAGGTATTCCAGTGAGGGGATATGTGGTTGGTAGGACATTGAGATGTTTTACGCGAGCCATAGGAAGGAAACCTGGATAGGGGTAGGACTCAGACGTGTTCACAATTGTTTGCTCGCGACTCTTGGGGGACTTAGGTTCTCCTAGTACTGCCATATTCAGAGACTTTGTGGCTTGGGAGTATGGTTGGTATATCGACTTCGGATGACGATCCGGGGGCGCGCTATAGGGTGGCAACCCGAGAGACAAGTATTGGATTTTTTTTATATATNGATGGTCTTTGTGACGGTCCTGTTTAGGACAGATGGTCTTTGTGACGGTTCTGTTTAGGACAGATGGTCTTTGTGATGGTCATGTTTAGGACATATGGTCTTTGTGACGGTCCTGTTTAGGACAGATTGTTTGGTCTTTGTGACGGTCCTGTTTAGGACAGATTGTTTGGTCTTTGTGACGGTCCTGTTTAGGACAGATTGTTTGGTCTTTGTGACGGTCCTGTTTAGGACAGATTGTTTGGTCTTTGTGACGGTCCTGTTTAGGACAGATTGTTTGGTCTTTGTGACGGTCCTGTTTAGGACAGATTGTTTGGTCTTTGTGACGGTCCTGTTTAGGACAGATTGTTTGGTCTTTGTGACGGTCCTGTTTAGGACAGATTGTTTGGTCTTTGTGACGGTCCTGTTTAGGACAGATTGTTTGGTCTTTGTGACGGTCCTGTTTAGGACAGATTGTTTGGTCTTTGTGACGGTCCTGTTTAGGACAGATTGTTTGGTCTTTGTGACGGTCCTGTTTAGGACATTTTTTGGTCTTGTGGCATGTATATGATCCTTGTGTGGTCATGAGGTATTCCAGTGAGGGGATATGTGGTTGGTAGGACACTGAGATGTGTTACGCGAGCCACGGGAAGGAAACCTGGATAGGGATAGGACTCAGACGTGTTCAAAATTGTTTGCTCGCAACTCTTGGGGGACTTAGGTTCTCCTAGTACTGCCATATTCTGAGACTTTGTGGCTTGGGAGTATGGTTGGTATATCGACTTCGGATGACGATCCGGGGGCGCGCTATAGGGTGGCAACCCGAGAGACAAGTATTGGATTTTTTTTATATATTATGGCATGCGGGTTTAGGTCCGATGAGGAGCCAACATTATGGCATGCAGACTTAGGTCTGATGAGGAGCCAGTAAAAACTCAAGGTTTAGGCCTATGAGTAAAGGAAAGTCCAAAATTCGAGAGCAAATAACGCATGGAGCATGAGTCTATCGCCTAGAGATGACCTTCCGTAGATCGGTCGGACGAGCGCAGGCTGTGGAGATGGTTGCACATGAGTCCTTGTCTGACGGTTGTTTGAGATTCGAGGACAAATCTATGTTGGTGGGGGAGAATTGTAACATCCGTGTTCCGGGAATAGAGTTTGGGATGTATTGAGTAAACCTATGGAGTGGATTTTAATTGATTTTTGGTTTAATTAAATCCTGGTTTAATCAAATTAAACCAAAAACCCTTAATATTATTCATAAAAGTCATGCCTCCTCTCTTTTTCTTGCTTTTGTCGACATTATCAGAGAGATGGAGAGAAAGTGTGAGAACCCTTGATTTTTTTGGTGTAAAAGGAGGAAGAGAAGGAGATCAAGCTTTTTCAGAGAGAAAAAGAACTGTTAGGTTTTGGAAGAAGGAAGATCTGACGGGTCAAATCGTTTCGAAAAGTATTCATTTTTGGTAGGGTTGTAGCTAAGATATTTTCGAACACTCGCCTTTTTACAGAAGTGAATTTGGGTTAATATTCTAGGAGATATTAGCAATTTCGTGGGGGCGTTTCTTCCCATTCGCGGATTGAAACCAGCGGGTGCTACGGGATCAATTTCGGTTTCATCTGATATCTGATCGTACTGACATTTTGTCGGAAGCTTCAGGACGTGTAGACCTTGCTTTTCACCGGAGGGATTAGAAAGTTAACGGTTCGTTTCGATTTCGTGGTTTCACTTGTGAGGTTGTTCTTTTCTGTTTTTGTGGCAAATTGTTTTCATTGTTTGTTTGTTGTTGTGATTGGTTGTAGGAGCGAGTTTGGTTGTTCTTGGATATTGGAAGGCTTCTCTTTTGGTTATAGTGATTTTCGTGAATCACTTGGTAAGGTGAGTGCGTGACCATGAGCTTATCTAAGCGATTGGGTTGTATGAATTGTTTTGTGTGATGATGTGTAGGTATGGTGAAAGTGTTATTAGTTGTTCTGTTTAATTGGTTGGTTTGTTATATTTTATTTGTATTTGAACTCTTGATTTGCTTGTGTGTATAGCTCGAAGATGGGAGGATCGCCTCACTGAGTATTTCTGGTAATACTCACGCATCTCATTGTGTTTGTGGTGCAGGTAGAGGCAAAGTGTGACCGTGGGACCATCATAGCAATGAAGAGGAGGGTGTTCTAGGGGCATGTTTGGTTGTTGTCTGGCTTTAGTTAGGTTTCTACAATTCTCCCCTACCAACATAGATTCATCCTCGAATCTCGAACAACCATCAGCCAAGGACTCCCGTGCAACCGTCTCTACAGTCCGCACTCCTCCGACCGATCTACGAAAGGTCACCTCTAGGCGATAGACTCACGTTCCAGGCATTATTTGCTCTCGATTTTTTGGACTTTCCTTTACTCATAGGCCTTAACATTGAGTTTTATTGGCTCCTCATCAGGCCTAAGTCTGCATGCCATAATGTTGGCTCCTCGTCGGGCCTAAGCCCGCATGCCATATATAAAAGGAAGTCCAATATTCGTCTCTCGGGTTGCCACCCTATAGCGTGCCCCCGGATCGTCATCCGAAATTGATATACCAACCATACTCCCAAGCCACAAAGTCTCAGAATGTGGCAGTACTAGGAGAACCAAAGTCCCCCAAGAGTCGCGAGCAAACAATTCTGAACATGTTTGAGTCATATCCCTATCCAGGTTTCCTTCCCGTGGCTCGCGTAAAACATCACAATGTCCTACCAACTACATATCCCCTCTCTGGAATACTTCATGACCACACAAGGATCATATACATGCCACAAGGCCAAACAAAAGTCCTAAACAAGACCGCGACAAAGGCCAAACAAATATCCTAAACAGGACCGCCACCAAGGCTAAACAAATGTCCTAAATAGGACCGCCACCAAGGCCACTCGTCCCGAAGTACCACCACTAAGGCCACTCATCCCGAAGGACCGTCACAAAGACCACTTGTCCCAAAGGACCATCACGAAGACCACTCGTCCCGAAGGACCGTCACGAAGACCATACATTCTGAAGGACCGCCTAAACAGGCAACACTGGCTGAAAAGCCCGCCACAAAGGCCACACAATCGGCTAAATAGCCCGCCACAAAGGCCACACAATTGGCTAAACAACCCACCACAAAGGCCACACAATGTATCAAAAGACCGCCACACACGGGCAATGACTCAAAAGTCCGCCACTAAGGTCACACAAGCCCCTCTAAGGCTCTCCACCACTAAAATGGACAAATTCTAACTCACATAAAACTTTCCATTTTTAGCACTTTTCCCTTTTGGAAACTTTTCACTTTTGGAAACTTTCAACTTTTGGAAACTTTCCACTTTTGGAAACTTCTATTTCAGGAAACTTTCCTCCAAAACCCCGCTTCACGGAATTTCGCACCCCGAACACCACCTCATCTTGTTACTTAGTCGCACAACCAACCACCCCTAAGCGACCAAATACACAAGAGAGATGGGCTGGAATACTCCATTACTGCTCTAGCCACGGTTTACAGATGGGACCAGACTAGACAAGCTCAAGTCGCGGCATGCTTCTCATACCACTTCTTAAACCTTGCCTTTATCCTCGCCTCAGGCTCCCAAGTCTGCTCCTCAACACCATCACAGTCCCAAAGGACTCTCATCAAAGGAATCTTCTTCCTCCAAAGTTCCTTGCTCCTCTCAAGAACCCTCACTAGTCTCGCTTCCAGAGTCATGTTAGGCTGAAGATCTTCAGAAATCTTAGCCAACAACTGATCATCCTCACAGAGACACTTCCGCAACATAGAAATATGGAAAACCTTGTGGAACGCTCGCATAACCTCAGGCAACTCCAGCCTATATGCTACCGGTCTCACCCACTCAATCACTCTGAACGGATCCATAAACCTTTAGACTCAACTTAGTCTCTGTTAATGACCTACCCGTAACATGGCCATCTTGAGGTATACTCTGTCTCCTACCTGAAACTCTGTCTCCTATCTGAAACTCTGTCTCCTATCTGAAACACAAGATCTCTCCTCCTCTTATCAGCAGAACTCCTCTGCCGATCCTGAGCTTTCTTCATGTTCAGCTTGAGCACCCCGAATCGTTTCTGAGGTCTCCTGAACAAAATCTGGCCCGAACATGCTCCTCTCCCCCGCCTAAGTCCAGCATAATGGTGTACGACATGGCCTCCCATTCAAAGCCTCATAAGGAGCCATCTTAATAATTGCCTGATAACTGTTGCTGTAAACAAACTCTACCAGGTTTAAGTGATCTGCCCAATGGCCACCCCAATCCAACACAAACATCCTCAGCAAATCCTCCAGCGTCTAGATTGTCCTCTCTGACTGTCCTTCGGTCTGGGGATGATAAGCTGTACTCATATTCACCTTAGTGCCCATCTCTGCCTGAAATGCCTTCCAGAACACCGAAGTGAACATAGTATCCCTGTCAGACACAATGCTCGCTGGCACCCAATGCAATCTGACTATCTCCTTCACATACTTCTTAGCCAAGACTGCTGCTCTATCAGTCTTCCTAATGGCCAAAAAATGTGCTGATTTAGTCAACCGGTCCACAATCCCACTTCCACTCTGGAATGGGTAGACTCTTCAGTAACCCGCCCGGAACCTGATGCTCAGCCTTCACTAGCTGACAAACATCGCACCTCGCGACCCAACTAGCTACATCCTTCTTCATCCCGATCCAGTGATAGTACCTCTTGAGATCACGGTACATCTTAGTCACTCCTGGATGAATAGAAAACTTGCTCGCATGAGCCTCTCTCATGGTCTCCTGCCAAAACTCCTCATCATTGGGCACACAAATTCGACTGTCCACCAAGATAGTACCAATATCTGAGACCTAATACTCTGAATCCACATCCTTTGAGGCGTTCACCAGCCCCAAATCCTTCTTCTGAGCCAACCACACCTTACTTAGAAGATCTGCTCTATCAACCGCCTCCGAACCCAACGATTCTTGAGAAACCGCACACAAGCTCAACGCACTGATCTCTCCTACCAGAGACTTCATCTCTTGCTCCTGTAGTAACCTGCCAAACCAAGGAAACTCCTGATCTCCGTGGCATTCTGCAGTATAGGCCAATCCCCGATAGCCTGAATCTTCTCCGAATCTACATAAACCCCCTCTGCAGAAACAATGTGACCCAGAAATCCCATATCACGCTGCCAGAAACTACACTTGCTCAACTTAGCAAACAACTTCTGCTCCCGCAGCTTCTCCAGAACTGCCTTTAAATGCACTGCATGCTCCTCAAGACTCTTAGAAAATATCATGATATCATCGATGAAAATGATGACAAACCCGTCCAGAAACTCCTAAAACACACTGTTCATCAACCTCATAAACGCTGTCGGCGCGTTAGTCAACACGAAAGGCATCCCCACGAACCCATAATGCCCATACCTCATCATGAATGCAGTCTTCCTCACATCTGCCTCATCTATTAGAATCTGATGATAACCCGACGCAAGATCTATCTTGGAGAACCAATTAGCACCTCTCAGCAGATCCAACGACTCATCAATCCTGGGAAGAGGGTACTTGTTCTTCATAGTGACCCGGTTAGGGAAACTTCGTCCAAGAACCTCTAGTAACTTGCCTCTTAGGGAAACTTCTACAAGATAGCTTATTCCAGAAATAGCTTTTCCACTTGGCAATTCTTCACAGCAAATCATCAATACGAGCGTAATAAAACAAACAAGTACCATACGTTCGCATATTCCGATTCACCACATCAAACGCCTTGCAAGCCGCTAACTAAACCTACTTGACTTGTCCCCCCCCCCCAGCAAGCTTACCAAAACCTTGAATCTAGCAACCATGTCCATCTCCAATGAACTTCATCCACCATCGTCTCAACGATTAGTTTATCCTGGCATGAAGGCTTCTCGTGAATCTTATGTACCTGGCAACCATGCCCTTGCCGGCTCATACCTGCTGCAGCTTTCCTTCCCGGGACTCCACACCACCGGCCAGCCAATCGTGGCACATCACCCACACAAAACCTAGTGAACCCAAACATAGAACCATAAGGGCTCTGATACCAAAACTGAAACGACCCAACCCATTTTTTATTAATAAAATAATAAATAATAAATAATAATTAAACTACAACTAGTGGTCTCATACCCACTAGCCACCTAATCACAATCACAATCAACAGCAGAAATAACCAATACCAATATCCAATAAATATCAAATAATAATCCAATAATTATAACATAACATTATCCAACAGGAATCATAGAACCAGCAACCTAGCAATGTTTCTAATGACCCAACTCTAGCAACCTAGCAATACCATACAACAACCAATCAAGTCCCTAGAACATCCTCCTCTTCATTTCCTTGATTCCACGATCACACTTTGCCTTTACCTGCACCACAAACACAAATTGAGATGCATGAGTATTTTATAAACACTCAGTGATGCAATCCTCCCATCTACTGGGCTATACACACAAGCAATTGTAATTTCAATGTTCAAAACAATCAACAAACAAAGCATACAAACCAGGAAAACAAGCATCATCTCGCTGGAAGGGAGGTGTTGACCGACACCAGCCAAGTGTCGACCAACACTGTCTCTTGGTGTCGACCAACACTACCCCACAGTGTCGATCGATGCCGCTTCACTGGTGTCAATCGACATCAATTGGTGTCGATCGACACTACCTCTGCAACCACGATCCGCACGAAGCCGAGAGTCGAATCTCGCTCCCAAACTCCACCAAATCTCCTAATACTCAAAACCCAAGCCATATACGTCCGTAGGAACCTGTAGCAATCAATCCCTGCAAGAAAAACACACAAACACAGCAACAAACAAGCAAGAACAAGAAATCACAGGCTTAGATCAGCCATGGTCATGCACTCACCTCTCTGTAGGAAGATTCTGACCAACAGCAATGAATCCAACCTTCCTTGCAAGCTTCTAGCTCCTTCCTAGCTCCAAATCTCTCAAGAACAGCCAAGAATATCACCAATCTCTTCCCAAAAGCTCAAGAACACTTTTCTCTCTTTTGTTTTTCTCAAAAACGGCGAGACAACCACAAAACACGACCTAGGTCGTTTTCTCACTTTAATATCTCAGTTCAATGGTTTTCCTTATACCAAACCGGTCCAAATCGATAATTAAATCGAACTGGTCAAACCAGAGAATAAGTGGTGTCGACCGACACCAAGGTGGTGTCGATCGACACCCTCCCCCAAAACGCACAGTTTTGGTTTGCGGGTGTTACAAGTAGTCTCAGGATGGGTGACCTTCCGGGAAGTGACAGTCAGGACTGTGTGAGTGAGGACAAAACAAAGGGAAAGATCATGTGGTAATTTGTAGGGATGGTAACAAGTCTTTAAAACCTCCCGAACGTAATAAACCGGCCGTCGGATATTGATGGGCTCATGGGCCTAGTGAGAGGACGTAAGGCCCATTAAGGAAAGCTGGCTCATGGACTGGGGGTGGACATGGAGCCTACTGAGAGGTGACAGTCAGGGAGTTACAAATGGTATCAGAGCCGAACCCAGACGAGTGTGGAGTCGAGTGGGCTTACAC
Organism: Camelina sativa; assembly: GCF_000633955.1. Lineage (NCBI taxonomy): Eukaryota > Viridiplantae > Streptophyta > Magnoliopsida > Brassicales > Brassicaceae > Camelina > Camelina sativa. Next base: position 11,416,689 of record NC_025693.1, read on the forward strand.
CGTCGGGGGTGACGGTCTTGGTGTTTAACGAAGACGTTACGATCTGTTAGTGGGGCTGAATTGTGACACCCCGGTTTCAGGGACATGCGGAGAGGTTTAAAAGAATTGATTTGACCACCTATCTCACCAAAGTGCACTTATTTTTTCGGTCAACGGTCTTGAGAGAACTCTAAAGTTGAGCGTGTTTGACCTGGAGTAGTCTAAGGATGGGTGATCTTCCAGGAAATGACTGTCGGAACTGTGTGAATGAGGATAAAACACAGGAAAAGATCATGTGGTGATTTGTAGGGACGGTGACAAGACTTTAGAACCTTATGGATGTAGCAAACCGACCGTCAGATATGGATAGGTTCACGGGCCTAGTGAGAGGACGTGAGACCCATGAAATAAGGTGGGCCCATAGACTGGGATTGGACATGGGATTGAATAAATATGTTTCTAAATCACTATTTTGTGTGTTTTGGTTCAGTGTGTCAAATATTAGTAGATTATTCATAATAATTTACTCCATTAGTGAAGGGTAGTAATTTCAGGGAAAACAGCCAATTCCCCCCTGAACTTAATTGCTTTATCGTATTCATACACAGATCTTTGGAGTGTGCCTAAAACTACATGAACTTAACTAAAATTTGAATTTTCCACTTAAACTATCGAAATCAAGCCAAAACCATCAAATCGAGTAACGGTGTTACTGTTCCGTTAATATATGATGACTGGATGCCACATTGAACCCTTAAACGACGTCATTTTATTGTTTTAAGGGAAAAAAATAAAAAAATCAGTTTGTACAGAATAAGCAGTTGTACCCGCGACCTCTAATACTCACGACAAACCATAAACCCAGCTGAACTACCATAACTTCTCGTTAATTATGAAATGGATAAACAAATATATCTAAGATAACGAATAAATTATAAAAGAAAAGGAAACCCTTTTCTCTGCTTTTGTTTTCTCTTCTCCGATAACATTGCGACTGTGACTGTTGATTTTTCATGGATTGGATCAAGAATTAGGATTTTTTTTGTTAGTTTAGATCAAAATTGAAACGACCGACCCCTTTTTTTTTANCTAGAATATTAACCCAAATTCACTTCTGTAAAAAGGGGAGTGTACGAAAATCTCTTAGCTANTTTTTTTAATAAATAATAAATATTATATATATATAAATAAACTACAACTAGTGGTCCCATACCAACTAGCCACCTAACCATATTCACAATCAACAGCAGAATAACATAAATCAATATNCTTCTCCTCTTTCTCTTTGTTTTTCAGCGGCTAGGCAATAACAAAACACGACCTAGGTCGTTCTCCCACTTAAATATCACGGTTTAATAGTTTTCCCTAAACCAAACCAGTCCAAATCGATTAAAACTCAATCTGGTCGAACCAGAAAATCAGTGGTGTCGACCGACGCCCCCTTGGTGTCGATCGACACCCTCACCCAAAACACTCAAATTGGTTTGCGGGTGTTACAATTCTCCCCCACTAAACTGGATTCGTCCTCGAATCTCGAACAACCATCAGCCAAGGACTCCCGTGCAATCATCTCCACGGCCCGCACTCCTCTGACTGATCTAGAGAAGGTCACCTCTAGGCGATAGACTCACACTCCAGGCGTCATTTGCTCTTGACTTTTTGGACTTTCCTTTACTCATAGGCCTAAACCTTGAGTNGGAACCAGCAACCTAGCAATGTTTCTAATGACCCAACTCTAGCAACCTAGCAATGCCAGACAACATCCAATCGAGTCCCTAGAACATCCTCCTCTTCATTGCCTTGATTCCACGATCACACTTTGCCTTTACCTGCACCACAAACACAAATTGAGATGCATGAGTATTTGATAAACACTCAGTGAGGCAATCCTCCCATCTACTGGGCTATACACACAAGCAACAATGATTCCAAAGTTCCAAAACAAGCACCAAACAAACACACAAACCAGGAAATCAAACATCGTCTCGCTGGAAGGGAGGTGTCGACCGACACCAGCCTAGTGTCGACCAACACTAGCGCAATGGTGTCGTCCAACACTACCCCACAGTGTCGATCGATGCCCGATTTGCTGGTGTCGACCGACACCAAGTGGTATTGATCGACACTCTCTCTGCAACTGCGATCCGCGCGAAGTCGAGAGTCGAATCTCGCTCCCAAATCTCCTCCAAAACGCCCAATACTCAATATCCAAGCCTAATACCTCCTTAGGAACCTGTATCAACCAATCCCAGCAAGAAAAAAACACACAAACAAGCAACAACAAGCAAGAACAAGGGAATCAAAAGCTTAGATTAGCCATGGTCATGCACTCACCTTCTAAAATGAAAATGAACCGTTAACTATCAAATCCCTCCAGTGAAAAGCTGTTCCTAGGCGTCACGAAGCTTCCCACAAAAATTCAGCACGATCAGATCTCAGATGAAACCGCAATCAATCCCGAAACTCCCGCTGGTCTCAATCCGCGACTGAGAAGAAACGCCCCACGAAACTGCCGATATCTCCTAGAATATTAACCCAAATTCACTTCTGTAAAAAGG
>NC_025693.1:11419565-11421646 GCF_000633955.1 Camelina sativa
ATCGTCATCCGAAGTCGATATACCAACCATACCCCCGAGCCACAAAGTCTCTGAATATGATAGTACTAGGAGAACCTAAGTCCCCCAATAGTCGCGAGCAAACGATTCTGAACACGTCTGAGTCCTATCCCTATCCAGGTTTCCTTCCCGTGGCTCGCATAAAAACATCTCAATGTCCTACCAACCACATATCCCCTCACCGGGATACCCCATGACCAAACAAGGATCATATACACGCCACAAGGGCCGCCACAAAGGCCAACAAAATGTCCTAACGAGGACCGCCACCAAGGCCAAAACAAACGTCCTAAAGAGGACAGCCACCAAGGCCACACAATGTCTAAAAAGACCGCCACACATAGGCACACTGACTCGAAAGTCCACCACAAAGGCCACAAAAGCGCCTCCAAGGCTTCCCACCGCTAAAATGGACAAATTCTAATTCCCGTAAAACTTTCCATATTTAGCACTTTCCATTTTTGGAAACTTTCCACTTTAAGAAATCTCCATTTCAGGAAACTTTCCTCCAAAACTCCCGCCTCACGGAAACTTTGTACCCCGAGCACCACCTCATCTTGTTACTGAGCCGCACAACCAACCACCCCAAGCGATTGAGTAACAAGAGAGATGGGCTGGAATACTCCATTCCCGCTCTAGCCACGGATTACAGATGGGACCAGGCTAAACAAGCTCAAGTCGCGGCTTGCTTCTCATACCACTTCTTGAACCTTGCCTTCATCTTTGCCTCAGGCTCCCAAATCTGCTCCTCAACACCATTNAATCTCTGTCAGACACAATGCTTGCTGGCACCCCATGCAATCTGACTATTTTCCTCACATACTTCTTAGCCAAGACCGCTACTCCATCAGTCTTCTTAATGGCCAGAAATTGTGCTGACTTAGTCAACCAGTCCACAANGTTAGGCTGAAGGTCCTCAGGAATCTTAGCCAACACCTGCTCACCCTCACGAATATATTTCTGCAACATAAACACATGGAAGACCTTATGGAATGCACGCATCACCTCAGGTAACTCCAATCTATATGCCACTGGTCCAACCCGCTCAATCACTCTGAATGGACCCATATACCTCGGACTCAACTTAGTCTCTGACAATGACCTGTTCGGACCCCGCAACATGGCCATCTTGAGGTACACTCTGTCTCCTACCTGAAACTCAAGATCTCTCCTCCTCCTATCAGCATAACTCCTCTGCCTATCCTGAGCCTCCTTCATGTTCAGCTTGAGAACCCGAATCTTCTCTGAGGTCTCCTGAACAAAACTAGCACCAAACATGCTCCTCTCCCCCACCTGAGTCCAGCATAATGGTGTACGACATGGTCTCCCATACAAAGCCTCATAAGGAGCCATCTTAATACTCGCCTGATAACTGTTGTTGTAAGCAAACTCTACCAGGTTCAGGTGATCTGCCCAATGGCCACCCCAATCCAACACACACATCCTCAGCAAATCCTCCAGCGTCTGGATCGTCCTCTCAGACTGTCCATCTGTCTGGGGATGATAAGCTGTACTCATATGCACCTTAGTGCCCATCTCTGCCTGAAATACCTTCCAGAACACCGAAGTGAACTTAGAATCCCTGTCAGACACAATGCTCGCTGGCACCCCATGCAATCTGACTATCTCTCTCACATACTTCTTAGCCAAGACCGCTGCTCCATCAGTCTTCTTAATGGCCAGAAAATGTGCTGACTTAGTCAACCGGTCCACAATGACCCAAATAGCATCAAAGGTCCGTGACACTGGCAATCCTACCACAAAATCCATCGTGATCATATCCCACTTCCACTCTGGAATGGGTAGACTCTTTAGTAATCCGCTTGGAACCTGATGCTCAGCCTTCACCAGCTGACACACGTCACACCTCGCGCCCCAAANTGGACCCATATACCTCGGACTCAACTTAGTCTCTAACAATGACCTGTTTAGACCCCGCAACATGGTNATAGAAAACATGCTCGCATGAGCCTCCCTCAAGATCACCCATCTCAAATACTCATCCTTGGGCACACAAATCGGACCGCACACCAAGATAGTACCATTAGCTGAGACCTGATACT
>NC_025693.1:11422597-11428262 GCF_000633955.1 Camelina sativa
GTGACCCGGTTCAAACCCCGATAATCAATGCACAACCTGAAACTCCCATCCTTCTTCATCACAAACAACACCGGCGCTCTCCACTGTGATACACTAGAAGGTATGAATCTCTTGCTCCATAAATCCTCTAGTTACTTCTTCAGCTCAACTAAACCAACACTCAAGTATGCCGACATCAACTCGCCCCTACCTGAATATCAACCCTCTTGTTCCTCCAAAAACCTCTAGTAACTTGCCAGTTAGGAAAACTTCCACAAGTTAGCTTATTCCAAAGATAGCTTTCCGCTTGGCAATTCTCCACAGCAAATCATCAATACGAACGTAATAAAACAAACAAGTACCATACGCTCGCATATTTTGATTCACCGCTTCAAATGCTTTGCAGGCCGCTAACTCAAACCACTTGACTTATTCCCTCTAACAAGCTTACCAAAACCTTGAATCTAGCAACCCTGTCCATCTCCAATGAACTTCATCCAACATCGTTGCAACGATTAGTTTATCCTGCCAAGTAGGCTTTTCGTGAACTTATGTATCTGGCAAACATGCCTCTCCCGGCTCAATCCTACTGTAACTCCCCTTGCCGAGACTCCGGCACCACCGGCCTCACAATCCTGGCAAAACAGCCACACATTCATAACCGCTCTGGTTCATAAAACCCTGGCCCAACGGCCAACAAAAACCTAAAATCCAAGATTAAACCACCATCACTCTCGAGGTCTACATTCCGTCGTGGTGTTTATACTCACCTTCTATACATTGCTTGCTCCCACCTCCTCCACTCTTAGGTTGCAACCTTTGAGTCATACCGATCTCACTCTCAGACCAGCGTCTTCGAGTTATACCGTCTCACTCTTGGACCACAATCCTCAAGATCTCGGTATCAGGGGAACTACTCATCCCCTCAGGAGAACAACGTCCCCTCTGCCACTCTTAGAGCCCTTAGCCCCTCGAGCTATCGGTATTCAGGGGAATCACCATCCCCTCAGGAGCAACAATTCTTAACGACTATAAACATTTCCCGACACAAGTACCTCCTGTGGTCCGAGTATAACATTGCAATGTTACACCTGCCCACTAAAATTCTAATATCCAACTGGATTAACCCCCAAACAGAGAAATATCTGGTCTAACTGCATATGTCCACCTATCCACCTCTCTAGGCTTGATACCTCTTGAGAATAATCTCATACCGGTCATCTACAACTGCTCATTCTTTTAACATAAGATCGAAACTCCTCAACATCCATAGCCCTCGGCTGCACCCCGCCACATGCAGCACAACTGGAGCCTACACTGGTAACCCTCTCGGTAACCGCTCCAACAGCACGCCAACAGATCCACCAATCGATCATCTTGACCCCGGGCTCCACCTGCTGCAACCCCACACCTGGGTTCCTAGCACCCCCGGCACGCTCACCGGCTAACCCCCTCGGGTCCCTTCTGATACGCTTGCGACCCCCCGACGTACCTCATCGTGGAACTCTAGACCACACACTCGCTGGCCTCGGGACCCACCCGACAATGACCACGACCACGTCCCCGTCCACGACCAACAACTCAAACACCTTAACCACTGATCTTCCAAGAACAGAGGCTAACAAGCATAGAACAAATCAATACCACACAAAGAAACATAAACTCACCGTGAAATCACACAGTCGGCTCGAAGAGGATGTTCTAGGACTCCATGCCAGACACAATTGACTAACTCACATAATCAATCAAGACATGCAATCCCAAACATCTACAACAGAAACCTAGTGAACCCAAAACCTAGAACCGTAAGGGCTCTGATACCAAAATGAAACGACCGACCCCTTTTTTTTTAATAAATAATAAATAATATATATATATATATAAATAAACTACAACTAGTGGTCCCATACCCACTAGCCACCTAACCATATTCACAATCAACAGCGGAATAACATAAATCAATATCCAATAATAACCAATAACAATCCGATATTATAGCAAAGGCAATATCCCAATACCAAACAACAAGAAACATGAAACCAGCAACCTAGCAATGTTTCTAATGACTCAACTCTAGCAACCTAGCAATGCCAGACAACATCCAATCGAGTCCCAAGAACATCCTCCTCTTCATTGCCTTGATTCCACGATCACACTTTGCCTTTACCTGCACCACAAACACAAATAGAGATGCATGAGTATTTGATAAACACTCAGTGAGGCAATCCTCCCATCTACTGGGCTATACACACAAGCAACAATGATTCCATAGTTCCAAAACAAGCAACAAACAAACACACAAACCAGGAAATCAAACATCGTCTCGCTGGAAGGGAGGTGTCGACCGACACCAGCCTAGTGTCGACCAACACTGGCGCAATGGTGTCGACCGACACTACCCCACAGTGTCGATCGATGCCCAATTTGCTGGTGCCGACCGACACCAAGTGGTATCGATCGACACTCTCTCTACAACTGCGATCCGCGTGAAGTTGAGAGTCGAATCTCGCTCCCAAATCTCCTCCAAAACGCCCAATACTCAATATCCAAGCCTTATACCTCCTTAGGAACCTGTATCAACCAATCCCAGCAAGAAAAAAACACACAAACAAGCAACAACAAGCAAGAACAAGGGAATCAAAGGCTTAGATTAGCCATGGTCATGCACTCACCTTCTAAAATGAAAATGAACCGTTAACTATCAAATCCCTCCTGTGAAAAGCTATTCCTAGGCGTCACGAAGCTTCCCACAAAACTTCAGCACGATCAGATCTCAGATGAAACCGCAATCGATCCCGAAACTCCCGCTGGTCTCAAACCGCGACTGAGAAGAAACGCCCCAAGAAACTGCCGATATCTCCTAGAATATTAACCCAAATATACTTCTGTAAAAAGGGAAGTGTACGAAAATCTCTTAGCTACAACCTTACCAAAACTCAATACCTTTCAAAACGCTTTGAGTATACAGATCCTCCTTCTCCCAAACCCTGACGATTCTGTTCCTTTTTACTTTGAACACCAAAATCAAGTTTACTCTTCCTTCTCCTCTTCCTCTTTGTTTTTCAGCGGCTAGGCAACAACAAAACACGACCTAGGTCGTTCTCCCACTTAAATATCACGGTTTAATAGTTTTCCCTAAACCAAACCGGTCTAAATCGAATAAAAACTCAATCTGGTCGAACCAGAAAATCAGTGGTATGGACCGACACCCCCTTGGTGTCGATCGACACCCTCACCCAAAACACTCAAATTGGTTTGCGGGTGTTACAAAAATTGATTAAAATCATGTAGAAAATCCGATCCTTAATAGCTGAACTTGATTTTATTAAAAAAAAAATTTTACTGAAATTGAATTGGGTGATAAATATTTCAGTTCTTGACATCCTAATTTGAAATTAACCTCTGCAGTTGATATATGACATCCTAATTTGAAATTAAGAAAAATTAATCGTCATAAATATCCCAATTTTTGAAGACGCGGCGAAAGAAGTGTGTAGAAACAAGAAAACGAAGATCAGGGGAGAAGAAAGGATAAGCTTTTATTTTTCTAAGTTTTTTTTAATTTGCATCGTAAATGTATACCCGTTTGCAATTGTACTATTTGTTACTATAGTTCAGCGGCTAAATCGCCTGCTCACGTGCGTTAGAGTTCTATGGTTCGATCCTTGAGTTTTTGAAATTTATTTTCCTTCAGTTTTTTTCATAAAACAATAAAACGACGTCGTTTAAGGGTCCAATGTGGCATCCAGTCATCATATATTAACGGAACAGTAACACTGTTAATCGATTTGATGGTTTTGGCTTGATTTCAATAGTTCATGTGGAAAATTCAAATTTTAGTTAAGTTCATGTAGTTTTAGGCACACTCCAAAGATATGTGTATGAATACGATAAAGCAATTAAGTTCAGGGGGAATTGGCTGTTTTCCCAGTAATTTCATTTATGTGCATATTTTGATGTTAGGAAATCTAAACTTAAAGTTGAGATTGGAGGAGTCAACATGAAAGAAAAGTCAACGAGAGAGAAAAGTCAATGGCGAACCGCTGGTTCCCCGAGAATCGTCATTCCGGCCAACTTCCTCCTTCAGCCTCGGCTGAAAGTAGTCCCAATCGTCCCCCACCCTTCCCTCCTGACCCTCCTGACCTTAGCCCTGTCCCCTCTCTTTCTGAATTCCCCCCCCTTTCCCCCATTTCTCCCGTCCTCTACCAACTACCTTCTCCTCAAGCTGAATATATCGACCCTGCGAGAGTGGTTTTAGCACTCCCTGCTCATCATAAGTCAACTCATGTGGTAGTGAATGCTCAGGCACAGGCAATTCTTAATTCGTATCATGATTCTCTAAGACAAAACTCTATATCTGAAACCCGGGCTACTGTAGCAGTTAGAAACTTTTTAGCTCAGACAAATGGTTTACTAGCCACTCCACCTCCAAAGGTGGTTCGTCACTTCATCAAAGCTGCACAACCTGCAAGTACTCAACTTGTTGGCCCAACAGCCTCTCAGGTTGCTCCTGGTCCAATTCACCCAACTGTTGCTCATACACCTTCTACTGAAACTCATGTTTTAGTTGCCCCTGCTCTTGTCTCAAGCTTACCCACCCCCGTCTCAAGCCTACCCACCCCTCCAGTCACTGGTACTCATTGTCCTGTAGTAGCAGTCTCTGTCCCCCTGATTCAAGTTCCCTCTATCCCTACTGCCAGTTCTCAGGAAGCAGTTCCCTTGGTAGATGTTCCAAACTGCCCCTCCTCGCAAGATCCAATTGTTCCACCCCAAAGCAAGCCAGTCAAATCCCTAGCTCAAAAATTAAAATCTGATGCGGATAGGACTCTCACAAGGCTAGCACCGGTTGAATATTCGTCGTAAGGGAAGCCTCGTGTCACTATCCCTAACTCTGTTTTCCATGAAGGTGCAGAAATTCATAAGGACTTCATTATTGGTCGTTTCAAAGGAAGACTGCCAACCTATAAGCATATACAAAGTGGGCTTAGTCATATTTGGGGTCAAGGGCAAAGATTAGAAATTCATCTCAATCATGCCAATAACTCAATGCTAGTCAGGTTGCCAAACGAATACCTGCGTACAAGGATCCTTGAAAAGAAGATGTGGTACATTGGGGAATGCATGTTTCTGGTGACTCAATGGGATGCTTCGGGTGGAGCAAGCACTGATCTTGATGCAATCCCCATCTGGGCACACCTCAAAGGAATGCCTTTTGATCTGATGCACCACAAAGGTATCAGCTTGGTTGATGGTCTAGTTGGTGAATCTAAAGAAATTGATGAGTTTACAAAGAATCTGGTCAGCTTATTTGTTGCCCATGTTAAAGTTGAAAGAAATCTTAATGAACCATTACCTACATCAGTTGAAGTGGAAAGGTAGAATAGTGAAGTCATTACTATCGATGTTGAATACACGTGGGTTCCCCCTACGTGCTCCCATTGCAAGGAGATTGGCCATGTAATCAGGTTTTGTCCGTCTGTAATCCCCTCCTGGCCCTAAGCACGAAAACCATCAGTTAAAGAATCTATGAAAAGCACTGCAGTAAAATCTAATGTGGATAAAGGGAAAAGTCTACCTGTAAGTGCACCTGGATCCCCTTCAAAGACTGTTATTGGAGTTGGTTGTTCTTCGGTCTCCCTTTCTGGTAGCCAGCCTCTCCCACCCTCTGAACCCAGTCACCCCCCCC
>NC_025693.1:11428707-11444596 GCF_000633955.1 Camelina sativa
CACCCCCCCCCCCACCCCTTCAGACCCAGAAAACCACCAGAGTGCCCAGCCCCTCAGAAATTGTCCCCCCTTCGTCCCCCACTCAAATAGCTACTTACAATCCTTTTGATGTATTAGCTAAGCCTGTTTTGTCAAACTCTTCTGTTCCACCTTCCTTGCCTACACCTGTTTCTACTCCAGAACCCTCTCCCTCTATGACCACTGAACCCCTTTCAAAAAATATTGAAACTCCTTCCTCACCTACTGAAATGGCTATAGACTCCCCACTTTCTGTTTCTGTGAAGCATCTTCCTACCCACGAGGATGCTCCACCTCGTTCCTAATCTTCTTATTTCCCCATGTATATAAAACCTTTTTGTTGGAATATTCGCGGTCTTAATGATCCGGATAAGCATCGGCCTTTTGTGTCTTGGCTAAATTTTCATAAGCCAACTTTTGGTGCTATTCTTGAAACCCATATAAGAGAACCAAACTTGAACCATGTTATGAGCCTTACCTGTCCTGGTTGGAACTACGCCTCAAACCACAACTCTGATGAGAGTGGCAGGATTATTGTCATTTGGAAAGCTCCTGCTGCAGTTTCAATCCTCCACCAATCTAAAAACCTGCTCACCTGTGAAGTTACCATTCAAGGTGGTCATCGTTTCTTCTTTACAGTTATTTATGCGCCAAATATTGGTGAGGAGCGAACTGACCTTTTGTGTGAACTATTGGGACTCCATCAGAGTCTGATGCTTGACTCCAATCCTTGGATTCCGTGTGGTGATTTTAACCAAATTATTCACCCTGCAGAGCACTCAAGTCCTGATGTTAATTGGTTAACCTCACGTATGCTGGAGGTAAGGGATTGCCTCTTACAACTAGAGTTATTCGATCTGCGTTTTCAAGGATCCTTGTTCACCTGGTCAAACAAAAGTGTTTCAAACCCCAAAGCTAAGAATCTTGATAGAGTACTAGCAAATAATCATTGGCTCACTGCTTACCCTAATAGCGTTGTATCCTTCCTAGCCCCAAAAATCTCTGATCACTCCCCATGCCTTTTAAACCTTTTTGCTCCCCTCCCTTCAGCTGGTATAAAGCCCTTCAAATTCTTTAACTTCTTGACCAAACACCCAGATTTTCTTCACACGGTTAATACTGCTTGGAACTTGGTCGGAATTCTGCATTCTCAGGAAACATGTTTGTCAACTTTGAGTGCAAAACCGAAATCCTTAAAGAGAGACCTAAAAACACTTTCACGAGAGAATTTCTCGGATATTCAAAACCGAGTGAGAGAGACTAACTTGTTGCTTCAATCTGTGCAGGTCCAAGCTTTGACGAACCCCACCCCCTCCCTGTTCCAACAAGAAAAAGACATACTGTCAAAATGGGATTTCCTCAAGAAAATAGAGGAAGCTTATTTCAGACAGAGATCCAGAATTAATTGGCTAAAGGAGGAAGATCTGAACACTGCTTACTTCCATCGGATAATGCAAATGAGTAATGCTTTTAATGCCATTAGATCTTTTACCTCTGTCTCAGGATCTATCATTGATGATCCTCTTGAGATGTGCTCCCTAGCTGTTAATCACTTCCAGTCTTTTTTTAAGTCCGACATACTTGCAGCCACTTACCACTTCGATGACTTGGTTTCAGAATCTTATGAGCTATCGATGTCCACCTGAACTGAAACAGTCAATGGTCAAACTACCAGTAGCGGAGGAAATTAAAAATGTGGTTTTCAAGCTTAATGCTAACAAAGCTCCAGGACCGGATGGGTTTACCTCTGCTTTTTACAAGGCTTCCTGGGGTATCATCGGCTCAGAGGTCATCTCGAGTATTCTTTAGTTCTTTCACACTGCTTTCCTTCCATCAGCGGTTAATGCCACCATTCTTGCTCTAGTCCCTAAAGCCCCTGGTGCTTCAATGATCTCGGATTTCAGACCCATATCCTGCCTATACACTTTGTAAAAGGTAGTGTCAAAGTTACTTGTGGCGAGACTGAAGCCTGCTCTCCCTGATCTTGTGCAGCCGAACCAAACTGCATTTATTCAAGGATGGCTGTTAGTTGAAAACACTTTATTAGCTGCTGAATTAGTAAGTGGGTATCATAAGGAGAATGGAAAAAGCGGATTACTATCAAGGTAGACATCGCAAAGGCTTTTGATACTGTTTGCTGGGAGTTTATCTTTTGTTCTCTTAGAGGTATTGAAGTGCCAGAATTATAACTTTGGTGGCTTAGAGCTTGCATATGCACGCCTTCTTTCTCTGTTGGGTTTAATGGGACTGTTCACGGGTATTTCAAAAGAGCCAGAGGTTTGCGGAAGGGAGATCCTTTATCTCCTTATCTTTTTTTCCTCGCTATGAACTGTCTCTCAGCCTGTTTGGATAAAGCAGCAGCAGAGGGTAAGATTAAATATCAGCACAAGTGTGATAAACAAAAACTAACCCACATGTGCTTTGCTGATGACTTGTTGATTTTCATTGATGGATCTGCCTCTTAAGTACAAAATGTTCTTCAGGTCTTGAGAGAGTTTAAAGTAGTTTCTAGCCTAGCTATTAGTTTTCCAAAGACTAGTTTACCTCAGGCCTCTCCCAATCTGAGATAGATCATATCCATGCAATTTTTGGTATAAGTCATGGACAACTGCCAATCAGATACCTAGGCTTACCTCTATGTACTAAGAAACTCACCTTATTGGACTGTGCTCCATTGCTACAAAAGGTCAAGAGTCGTCTTAATGCTTGGACTACTAAGACTCTCTCTTTTGCTGCCGGCTCCAAATGCCAAATTCGGTCATTGCCGGTATCTCTAATTTCTGGTGCTCTGGATTTGTCCTGCCAAAGAAGTGCATCAAGATTTTAAACTCACTATCAAGTGCTTTTCTTTGGAAAGGCACTACAGAGGGTCACCATTTAGCAAGAGTAGCATGGACAACAATCATAGCAGAGAAAAGTGAAGGAGGCTTGGGGATTCGTGACTTGCTTACCTGGAATAAAGCTCATCTGGCTCATATTCTTTAAGTCAGGACCGGTCTGGGTCGCTTGGTTTAGAGCAGCTGTCTTGTCGGATAATCTTAGCAAATTCTGGATCCTAAAACCAAACAGCAAATATTCTTGGTTAACCAACAAGCTTTTAAAGATCAGAGATTCAGTTTATCCATGGATTAAGGTGAGAGTGGGAGATGGAACTAGCTGTCAGTTCTGGACAGACCATTGGAGCAAACTGGGAAGAATAGAAACTTATCTTTCAGGTGATGGACTTTATCAAATAGGCATCCCTCATGGCGCTCGATTAGCAGACCTATGGAGACGCGGGGCTTGGAGGATACCACCTGCACGATCAGATACACTTGTTAATGTGCATATTGAGCTCTCAACTTTAACCCTACTGCAACAACCAGACTCTTATTGTTGGTGGATTGATGACCATTTTAAAGACTCACACTACTGGAAATATTTGTTCTGCTCTTAAGGAGAAGTTACCAACTGTACCTTGGCATAGTATTGTGTGGATCTCAGGAGGAATCCCGAAGCATAAGTTCCTGACTCGGTTGTTTGTGTTGAATAGATGCCTAACTCGTGATAGAATGTTAAACTGGGGCCTGCAGGTCGATTCGTGTTGCCTTCTATGTGCCGCTGAACCGGAGAGTCGAGACCATCTTTTCTTTCACTGTTCCTTCAGTTGGTTGGTGTGGACCAACGTCGCGGGACGATGTTTATTTAACCTGGGCAGATCATGGTCCGTGACTCTTCAGAGACTTTCTTCATTCAGGGGGCCTCGGATTTTAAAGAAGCTCCTACTACTCGCATGGCAAGCTACAATCTACACGCTATGGATGGAGAGAAATCATCGGCTACATCGAAACAGCTACAAATCTTCTGATCTCCTACTTCACCAGGTTAACAACATAGTGCGGAACAGAGCCTCAAGCTTTCGTGATACGAACCCGACGCTCTCTCTTGATCTTCTTCATCACTGGTTTTCTGGTTCTTCGAGGATGAGATCTTAATCGCCAAAAACCTAATCCTGATGGGATCTAAGCAAAACCTTTCTTCCCACCGATCAGATATGGGTTGACAATAATTGAAGCTGGTTTGAGGTGGTTGGCTATCTCAACCGTTTTATTGGTTCAATTACAACTACTGGTTCAAGTTTTTTGGTTCTCTTCTAACTAGAGTTTTGGCCACTGGTCTAGTTTAACTCGCCCAATTGGGCTTTTCTACTCTCTCTTCTCTAACTGGGCTTGTGACCCTGTAAAATATTTGTTATCTTTTTATGCTTTAATTGAATGCCTTTTAACAAAAAAAAAAGGAAATCTAAACTTTTTTGTAAAGGTCATCGTAGAGTTCAAGAAAACCTTCATGAATTTTATATAATCCTTTCCGAATTTCATAAAATGCTAACAAAAACATATGACACTATTATGATGTGGAAACATCATATAAGTACCAAAACAATGTAAAAAGGTTCCCAAGCAACATTCATGTCTTAACAACATATAAAGTAAAACTAGATAAAGGTATGTCCTATCAAATGTCAACACACTCCTTAAAGATATCAAAAGCATACATGTATCTTGTATACACCACATAACTTCGAGAAAAAGAGCTAATATTTTTTTTTAACAACAAAAGATTAACTCATATGAACCAATGAGGTGAAAAATTATTTACATACAAAACACTAAACGGAATGTATGCGCTTGGCATGCCAAAAAATATGTATTTAGATTTATATTTGTAAAAATAAGTGATAAAGAGAAAAATAAAAAAATAAATAACTCCTCTCTGTCAAGAAAAAGCTAAATTGTTTACTGAAAATTTAGATGATTTACGAAAATTAATATATATATATATATATATTTATATATATATATATATATATATTATCTCATCAAATTAATTTAGTTAACATAAATTGTTAAAAAAAAGTTTTATGAACATAAAAATATGTACGTATTTGCGGGTATTAGCTTAGTGTGGGAGTAATAAAATAAATTATATTCAAAGAATGACTTGACGCACACAAAGAGGCCGACAATTTTGGTGAGAATAAAGGTCAAAACCTTTTAAAAAATCATGGTCGTAAGAAATTCACCAAGAAAGTCTCTGAGCTCTCAATTTGTTTTAATTAAAAAAGAAAAAAAGAAAAACTTTAATTTAGTAAAATCATAGAAAGTTTGCCAAAAAAAAATAAAAAATAAAAAATAAAAAATCATAGAAAGCTATTTTTGGTAAGTGGAAGCCTAAACTTTACCGGCTAACCCCCTCAAAGACAAGAAAATATGTCTCTCTTTCCTTACGGATACTCAAAAACAATGTCCAAACTTTTGAACCATAAACCAAATCCAAGAAAAAGAACATTCCTAGGCAAAGAGACAACAACATACATCATCATTTTTAAGATTATCTTGGTTATTAGATCGTTAGGTGAGACCAAAACAACAACAAGAACAGCAGCTCCTCTACTTCTCCTTAACCCATGACTGCTGTTCTATTTCTCTGCTTCATCCTCCTCTGTATCTTATTCACCCCTTCTTTGCAACACGTTAGTGAATCAGAGCCGCTCGTGCGGTTCAAGAGCTCAGTAAATATAACTAAAGGAGACTTGAATTCATGGAGAACAGGAACCGATCCTTGCAATGGAAAATGGTTTGGGATCTATTGCCAAAAAGGTCAAACAGTTTCAGGCATTCACGTCACCCGGCTCGGTCTCTCCGGGACCATCAACGTAGAGGATTTAAAGGATCTCCCAAATCTAAGGACGATCAGGCTTGACAACAATCTCCTCTCAGGTCCACTCCCTCATTTCTTCAAGTTACATGGCTTGAAATCGCTTTTGCTCTCAAACAATAGCTTTTCCGGTGAGATATCTGACGATTTCTTCAAGGAAACCCCACAGCTCAAGCGGGTTTTTCTCGATAACAACCGGCTATCTGGAAAAATCCCCTCTTCTTTGATGCAGCTCTCAGGTCTTGAGGAGCTTCACATGCAAGGCAACCAGTTCTCTGGTGAGATACCTCCTCTTGCAGATGGCAACACGATTATAAAATCTCTCGACCTCTCCAACAATAACCTGGAGGGAGAGATCCCAAAAAGCATTGCCGAGAGAAAGAATCTAGAGATGAAATTTGAAGGAAATCAGAAGCTTTGCGGGCCACCTCTGAATACAAAATGTGAGGATAAACCTTCATCAACAGGAGAGAAGAATGAGGTCACGACGAAAGCAATCTTTATGGTCATTTTGTTTCTTTTGATATTCTTGATTGTTGTGGCCATTATAACAAGATGGAAGAAAAAGAGGCAGCCCGAGTTCAGAATGCTCGGCAAGGACAATCTAAGCGATCAAGAAAGCGTGGAAGTCCGTGTACCTGACTCAATAAAGAAGCCTATCGAGTCAAGCAAGAAGAGGAATAACACGGACGGTTCCTCAAAAAAAGGTTCATCGCACGGGAAAGGTGGAGGAGGGGGTCCAGGAGGAGGCGGCATGGGAGACATTATAATGGTTAATAGCGAGAAAGGCTCCTTTGGTTTACCCGATCTCATGAAGGCTGCAGCCGAGGTGCTAGGAAACGGTAGCCTTGGATCGGCCTATAAAGCAGTGATGGCTAATGGATTATCTGTGGTTGTCAAGAGGATTAGGGATATGAATAAACTTGCGCGTGATGCATTTGATATTGAGATGCAACGGTTCGGGAAACTTCGACACCCTAACGTTCTTACCCCTCTAGCTTATCACTACCGTCGAGAAGAGAAGCTTGTCGTCTCTGAATATATGCCTAAGAGTAGTCTACTCTATGTTTTGCACGGTATACAACATTTTTGCTTTTCTCGATTGATTGATTTTTAGATGCATACTTTTACGTTTACCATGAAACCTTTTACAATCCTTTTTTCCTTTTTGAAATATTCAGGGGATCGCGGGGTTTATCACTCAGAGCTAACTTGGGCAATAAGGTTGAAAATCATACAAGGAGTGGCACGTGGAATGGACTTTTTGCATGAGGAGTTTGCGTCCTACGATCTCCCACATGGAAATCTAAAATCCAGCAACGTTCTACTAAGTGAAACCTATGAGCCATTGATTAGCGACTACGCTTTCCTCCCACTTCTTCAGCCTAATAACGCCTCACAAGCTTTGTTCGCGTTTAAATCCCCTGAGTTCGTACAAAACCAGCAAATTTCCCCAAAATCAGACGTATATTGTCTTGGAATTATCCTTCTTGAGGTCATGACAGGGAAATTTCCTTCTCAGTACCTAAATAACGGTAAAGGGGGGACGGATATAGTCGAGTGGGTGCAATCTTCCATCGCGCAACATAAAGAAGAAGAGCTTATAGATCCAGAGATAGCAATTAATACTGATTCGATGCAGCAAATGGTGGAATTGTTGCAGATCGGGGCTGCGTGTATCGCAAGTAACCCGGACGAGAGACAANTGAAAATTTCAGGGGATCGCGGGGTTTATCACTCAGAGCTAACTTGGGCAATAAGGTTGAAAATCATACAAGGAGTGGCGCGTGGAATGGACTTTTTGCATGAGGAGTTTGCGTCCTACGATCTCCCACATGGAAATCTAAAATCCAGCAACGTTCTACTAAGTGAAACCTATGAGCCATTGATTAGCGACTACGCTTTCCTCCCACTTCTTCAGCCTAATAACGCCTCACAAGCTTTGTTCGCATTTAAATCCCCTGAGTTCGTACAAAACCAGCAAATTTCCCCAAAATCAGACGTATATTGTCTTGGAATTATCCTTCTTGAGGTCATGACAGGGAAATTTCCTTCTCAGTACCTAAATAATGGTAAAGGGGGGACCGATATAGTTGAGTGGGTACAATCTTCTATCGCGCAACATAAAGAAGAAGAGCTTATAGATCCAGAGATAGCAATTAATACTGATTCGATGCAGCAAATGGTGGAATTGTTGCAGATCGGGGCTGCGTGTATCACAAGTAACCCGAACGAGAGACAAAACATGAAGGAGATTGTTAGAAGGATAGAACGAGTGACACTTTGAGGAGATTCAGAAATGTAAACGCAGCCTTTGGAATCTGTAGATAAACAAACAATGAGGAAAATGGTATGTTGCGTAAATAGGAATGAAACATTATTTTCCTCTAGCTCAATTGAAACAAGGGAGAAACAACATGATCATTTTTTATTTTATTTTGTGTGTTCATTAGGAAGAGGCAAAGAGCAAACCCAACTTTTTGTTGTTTCATAGCTTTTTTTTCTTTTTATTTGTTTTTGACTTTCTCCACTTTTCTTTGTCAAAATTACGTTATGTAATCATCTTAGTAGCTTTATTTCTTCAAGAAACTTTTGATGTATAAAAGTCCATGTTTGTGCTATAACAGATGGATTTTTATGCAAAAGAACCATGAACAAGTATTAGTTATTTTTTTTGTTCGATTTCAAAAAATAGTTCAATGTGGAAATACTTGATCTAAATATAGAGTTTTGCATAATAACTATAAAACATCAAAACACTGTTTTGAGTTGATTTAAGAATGTTTTACTCTTTTAGTTAAAAAAAATTTATGGGTTTACCAGTGAAATAAGTAATTTCAAGCTTTTCATGGACAAAAATAATAGGTTTGAGAATATATCTATTGTTTAGGTAATTTTTTCACAATATTGTGTTTAGTGTATCTGTATGATTAAAAGTTCCTGTCCACGACATCCATGGCTATCTTTTTCTCTGGTCATAACACTGCAATTAATTTGTGTGGGTGTCTCGGGTCAATTACCAATTATAATGGAAAACATAACTAATCTTTAAACTATAATTTTTTTGGGAAAAAGCCGCAAAATACGTCATCTATTTTTTATTTTGACGTTTAATATCTGATTTTTTTGGTTAGAAAATTAATATACGAATTAATAAAACGTGTAGTTTAATACCCGAAACGAGGTGTCCAGTATTATTAATCATTTTGTTTTGTTTTGAAGCTTTTTTAGAAATCTTTTTAGATTTGGGTTTGTAATATTTTATTTGTGATATTAATAACAACTATTTGGGTTGATTAAAATCAAAATCTTATTAACAGTTGTTTTTAATTCAAATAAAATAAAAATTAAATCCATGTCATCTATAAATTAATAATTAATAAAAATATATAAGGGTAAAATTGGAATATTTATTTTGTTAAGAAATCGTAAGTATGAAAATGACAACATTTAATTTTCGGGTATTAAACTACACGTTTTTATTAATTCGTGTATTAATTTTCTAACAAAAAACACCGGATATTAAACGTCCAAATAAAAAATAGATAAAGTATTTTTGGCTTTTACCCTAACTTTTTTCGATTAATGCTCTTCGTGGTCCAATCGAGTTAATTTTGCTAACCTAATGCTCATATGATAGTTGTCTCTTCGGATAAGTATATAAATTAAGAACAAACTGAATGGAAGAGTAAGAGGAGACGAGCTTTGTTCCTAGAATATTTTTGCATCAAGCCAGATACAGTGCAAACTATTATCCTGAAAGAAAAGTTTCAATCTTTTTACCTTTGAAACAAAAGTTTAATATCTAAATTTTTCCAAATTAATAGTTCGAAATTTTTACCACAAAAAATAATAATAATTCGAGATCTAATTGCGTAAATCGAAGCTGTGATGCAAGAAGACAAGGACTCCTTGGAAGGAAAGATATTGGTTTATTGGTTTACTGTTTACTTAACCGATTATAATCAGAAAAACTTGATTTTGGTCCTATTAAAACCAAACAAGCATTAAAGAAGATAAATATTGAAGCAAATAAGACAAAAAAAAACTAAACAAATGAAAAAAAAAAATTGAGATTGTCTAATTAAAAACCTGACATCTCATTCGGAATCGAACCGAATATCCGAACACCAATAACTAAACATTAGTATTATCATTGATGTCTACTGACATGGTTCTACAATTTGGTTTTACAAATAAAAGGTGACATGATAGATTGTGTGAAAACTACATTTACTGTGTTGATCTGGATAATCTGAGAAGACTCGTTAAGCTTCTTTTATTAGTTGTAGATTACTAAATCAATTATAAAAAAAAAATTAAATAACAAAACAGTTATTAAACCAATAACAATGAAGATTTTAGTGTTGAAGTTGAGATGACAATATCAGTGAGGATTGCGTTCTTGAGTGGATAGCTCTTAAAGTAATTAAACCAATAACAATGAATTTTACTATTAATGTAAAAAATCATAAACCAATAAAAATGAACAGAGGGAGGTGGGGGCTTCGTGCCTTGTTACTTCTCCGGTTGGTTGGTTTGGCTTTGGTGAGCAGAGGGAGGTGGGGGCTTATCTTCGGTCTAGTTCCTGTGGTCGGTTTTCGGTATTCTCTTGCCGGATCTGTCGACCTTCCTCGTTTAGCCGTTGTGTGTGCCTTGTATGTATGAGATCTGGATATTTGCGGCGGGTAAGGCTGGGTTAAGTTTTGTTTGTAGGTCTTGGTTTTTTGCAAAAGGAGGGCAACTGTGAGCGCATCCTTTCTCTGACGGCAAAGGTGTAGTAGGCAGTGGCAGACCCATGATAAAATTTTAGGAGGTCAATTACTGGAAAAAATTATTAATTGGTCATATTGACAGTTCGAACTCAAGTATGGGAATGTCAACAGTGCAAAATTTACCATCTGTGCAACTGAAATTTTATGAAATTACATATAAAAACAAACTATTTATTTAGTTTAACCAGGTCAGGTGACCCACCTCCTTCCTTAGTGGGTCCGCTGTTGGTAGTAGGTTCTCTCATTTGATGCGATGGTGGCTCTGATTTGGAGGTTGGGATGATCCTAGATCAATGAGACTGAGTTGTGGACGCCAATGATAAGTGGTGGATTCTTTTCGAGGCTCACACTCTAAATTTATAGATGTGGTTGCGGCAGAAGTCAGTGGAGAAACAGTTGGTAGCGCTGTTTTGTTTGGCGGAACCTTTGGGTGTCTAGAAGGCGCTTGTGGATCTTTGCTCAAAGATGCGGAGGACTCCAGAACTGGAGGAGAGGTGTTAGAACCCAAGGGGTTAGATTGCTAGGAGTGGGATCTAACTTCAGTAGAGCCGGTCGAAGACTTGTGCAGTCCAGGAGCTCTATAGCGGATTAGGTGGGTCATCGGGAAAGAGGTGGACATGGAAACCAAACACTTATGTTAAACTCCAATGGCCTTGTCGCAAAGCCGTGGGGCTTGTGTTTGCTGGTACAACTGCATCGAGTCTCTACTTCCGGTCGTCAACAGGTTCTGATCTTCTCCACCGGCAACATTTTAGTTTTTCTCCGTTTTCCTTTTCTGTAATTGTCTTTTCGTTTGTAAAAAGTTTTGGCCCTGTCCATTTAAATTAGAAAGCCTATTTAATTTTAATACAAATTATTATTAAAAAAAGTAATAATAAAAAAAAAAAGAAAAAAAAGAAATCTAAGAATTTTATATATATCTTTAAAAAGAAAAATTAGCATTTACACCCACTTTTACAAAAATTAATAGCATAGACACTTATAGCCCATGTTTTAAAAATCGCTAGGCGCTAGTCAGCTGGTCGAAGAGGGCCCAGCGATTAATTGATTAATTAGGGATTACACGGGGATTAATCGGGAACTAGTTGTAAAGTATTTTTAATATTTTTATAATTAATATTAGGTATTAGAACTTTTGGTGGTTATATATTTCATTTGTGTGTGAATCAATAAAATTTGGCGCAGCTCTGTTGGTTATAAACCCCTCTCCTAAAGCATGTAGCATGGTTCGACCCTCATTAGCTCCATTTTATGTATTTTCGTCCTTTTATTAACAAAGGACAAAATAATCTTTTCCAAGTCATCTTCTCCAACCCAATTTTTCTGAACCTCCAAACCTAGTTATGACCGCCAATCATTTAAATACTTGTTTTTCATCGATTTATTCTTCAATTCAATTGTTTTTAATAACTAGATGTTAGATCTAATATCGATCATATATCCTATTTTGAGCAAAAAATTTTTTTTTTTGTTTTCCCGATTTTAAAACCGATTTGGATAAAATCCGGCGGTGGTGATAGAGGGTCGAGAGGGTTGATCGAGGGTCGAGGGTCGATCGCGGGTCGTTCGAGAGTCGAGAGGACTCCGCCAAACGATTAACCGGCGCTTTGGCGGCCGCGTTTTAAAACAGGGCTTATAGCTATTGATATACTTTGTGTTTGTATAGTTACTTTAATACCCTCTAACTACAAGTTTATTAACAAAATACCCTCTTCTTTTGTCTACAAAAACTTTTCTACATTTTAATTTTTAATTGATTTTCTTTCTTGCTCTTTCTTTATCCTCTCTTTTTCTCTTTTTTCTTTTATTTGCCAACAATTAAGACAGTCATTTTCAAAAAAATATATGTTTATTTTTATACAACAAGTTATTGATTATATGTAAATGCAGATTTTTTGGCACGTCAAGTGCGTACATCTCCGCAAAATATTTTATATGTAAACAGTTTTCCATCAATTGGCTCATATAAGCTAATCTTTTGTTGACCAAAAAAAGGCGTTATAATTATATTTTTTCTATATTTTAATATGTATAATGATACATTTTTGATGAATTATTATATTATACACTATCCATTTGTTGTTGAACATTTGTTCAGTGATAAGTGGATGATCAATTGCACTATTGTTAATAGATACTACTTACTTGTGTTTAGTCATACAAAAAATATATCAAATCCTATTTGATTAAAAAATTTGTGGTTTTGTTTTGACTACTGATTAATCAAAACAAAAGAATACAAGTCATTTTTATTTCTCAAATATATGACTAACTCAAGTAAATTCACCAAGTCCCTACTCACTAAACTAAGCTCTAAACCTAAACTTTCAAAGAAAAACATGACCATATCCATATGACCATGTTGTCGTATCCATAAATTTTAATAGTATTCACATGACCATGGTCATATGGATTCGATATTGTCGTTGTTCTCTAAACCATAAAACTAGACCTAAACAACAAAATAATAAATCATAAACCCTCTATACTTGTGACACCCCGGCTTGCGGAGAGGTTTAAAAGAATTGATTTGGCTACCTATGTCACAAAAGTGCACTTATCTTTTCGGTCAAAGGTCCTGAGAGAACTTCAGAGTTAATCGTGCTTGAGCTGGAGTAGTCTCAGGATGGGTGACCTTTCGGGAAGTGACTGTCGGAACTATGCAAGTGAGGAAAAAACAGAGAGAAAGATCATGTGGTGATTTGTAGGGACGGTAACAAGTCTTTAAAGCCTCCCAGACGTAACAAAACGTTTCAGATATGGATGGGCTCATGGACCTAGTGAGAGGACGTGAGGTCCATTAAGGAAGGTGCGCTCATATACTGGAATTAGACATGGGGTGCAATGAGAGGTGGCGGTCGAAGCGTTACAACACTAAACCTTATACAATATATAGTAAATAATAAACCTTAAACCATAAACAATTAACAAGAAAATAAAAACAATACACCCTACCTTCTAAATGTAGACACAAAATCCACATAAGTCTTAAACCCTAAAAATATCATTATAGTTTAGGGTTTAGGTTTTAAGGGTTATATGGATTCATTGTCTATGTTTTGGGTTCAGATTGTATGGTCTAGGGTGCAAGGTTTAGGTAAGAGTTTAGGGTTTAGCTTTTCGGATTTAGGTTTTAATGTTAAACATTTAGGGTTTAGCGTTTAGGTTTTAAGGTTTAGGTATTAAGGCTTATGAGGATGATTCTATGTTTTGGGTTCAAAATTTAGGATTTAGGGTTTAAATTTTAAGGTGTAGGATTTTGGTTTTGGGTTCAAAGTTTATGTTCTAGGGTTTAGGGCAATTGGTGGCAACTTGTCCTGTGGGAAGGTTGTTAAAGGGTGGGGACCAGGGTTCGAGGAACGCCTGGTACACCAATAACCTACTGTGGATTTGGATGAATAGTTCCATTTGCCCAGTGAGGGGTTAGGATCGATGCCCTGCAGGGCCAGCTTGGGGTCCATTGGGGCAGCTAGCGGTGGGCTAGTGGGGTCCGCGGGACGGGTTGTCACATAAAAATCGATTTTTATTGTAACAACCTGTCCCGTGGACCCCGCTAGCCTCACTGCTAGCCGCCCAAACGGACCCCAAGCTGGNAAAATAGACTAAGTGTTTCGTGTGAATTTGAAAATAGCATGTTACCATAAAAACTGACTTAGAAGCAACATAATGACAAAATTTTCAAAAAAGATTAAATGTTTTGTGTGATATTGTAAAATGGGACAATTGCATTTTGTATACCTTTATTTGGCCTTGAATGCAATAGTAAACCCCATATTCGACATTTGAGAAACATAACCACCAAAGGTAATGAAATTACAATTGACTTCTTTACGACCAAACAAAAAACAGAAGCCGAAATGACAGATGTAACCCGGAGGAAGTCTGCAATAGATTTCTTTAATGTCGATTACAAATTAACGTCAACAAGAAGACATAAAAAGACGTCTACTCCTTAATTTAAATTTTATTTAAAAAATTATAAAAAATAATTTGATAAACCTATTAATAAAATAATAACTACATAGACTTTATGCATTGAAATAAAATAAATTTACATATAAACGAGTCAAATTAAACAAGGAAAGATTGATTAGGCTAAAATTATTTGATTTAGAGTTTGCTTAAGTAGATTTCTCTGTAGACTTCTCTGTAGACTATTGGTGGTTGACTTTATTATGCCATCAACTTTTAACATTATATTATCTTAATTTCACCGATAATTTAACCAAACCGATAGTTGAACCTAACCGAATGCATACCGATTTATTGATTTTAACGTAACCGAATAATTTAACCATATATATACTTCTCTCTATAACTAAAACCTAAGACCATCTTTACTGGTGATTTCTCTCACCGTTACTCTTGTAATTGGGGCCCAAAAGATAATAAAAAATTTATTTTTTGGTCCATTAACAAGAGAATCGACTCTCCTGGAAGGAATTGAGGAACGCATTAAGCAACGCTACGTGGCGCGTTTTGGTACGTTGATACATAAATATAAATTTTTTTTTTATTTTCTATTTTCTTCCTTCTTTCTTTCCCAATCTTCTCTCTTTTCTCTAAGGCGAATCGACTGAAAACCAGAAAAATCAATCGATTCTTCTCTGTTTCGACCCTCCCTGCCGTTATCGTCATCTGGATAATTATCTCCACTGGCGCGACTTTGGGCTGGAGAGATGGTCACTGGCCTGGAGAAATCACCGGACCTCTCTTCCTCCTTTGGTATGTTTCTTCTTCTTCGTTTTTCCTTTCAATTCTGAGAGTTGCGTCGGAGTCGGAGTATGAAGATTCAGGTGACGCGGCATCTGGGCTGAGAGTTTTCGCGGAGCAGGTGAAATCAAAAAGTTTGTCGGACAAATTGACGATCGAGAAACAAGTGTCGGAGTTTGAAGTTGTGATCTCTGTTCTAGATCGCTAATTTGTTATGTCTCTGTTCTCGAATCTAAATTTTGAACTGAGTATCGTCATCCTCATCTATGTATGGTCATGTGGAGAAATTAGCTGAAGAGAGAGATAAGGAAAGGAGCTGCCTCTGTTGAAGGTGTTGAAGCCAAGCTATGGCAGGTGAGAAGGGGTTTTAACTACTTTGTTTCTGTTGATGAAAGTACTCTTGCATTGTCAATCTCACAAAAAAGGCTATGAAGTGTCTTTAATACTATGATTGAGTCTTTTAAGTAGTTTGGGCCATTTCCATTTTTCAAGTTTCTTAATTTTGGATTCTTGACTGCTCATCTGCTTTGCATTTTCTAGACTCATGAATTACCATTAGGCTTAGTTATATAAATCTATGTGAATCATTGAAATTGATGAACTGTTGTTGGCCATAGGTACCTGAGATGCTACCAGAAGAAGCACTTTCTAAGATGAGCGCACCACCAAAGAGTGAATCCCCAATC
>NC_025693.1:11446050-11446996 GCF_000633955.1 Camelina sativa
TTTTCTATTTTCTTCCTTCTTTCTTTCCCAATCTTCTCTCTTTTCTCTAAGGCGAATCGACTGAAAACCAGAAAAATCAATCGATTCTTCTCTGTTTCGACCCTCCCTGCCGTTATCGTCATCTGGATAATTATCTCCACTGGCGCGACTTTGGGCTGGAGAGATGGTCACTGGCCTGGAGAAATCACCGGACCTCTCTTCCTCCTTTGGTATGTTTCTTCTTCTTCGTTTTTCCTTTCAATTCTGAGAGTTGCGTCGGAGTCGGAGTATGAAGATTCAGGTGACGCGGCATCTGGGCTGAGAGTTTTCGCGGAGCAGGTGAAATCAAAAAGTTTGTCGGACAAATTGACGATCGAGAAACAAGTGTCGGAGTTTGAAGTTGTGATCTCTGTTCTAGATCGCTAATTTGTTATGTCTCTGTTCTCGAATCTAAATTTTGAACTGAGTATCGTCATCCTCATCTATGTATGGTCATGTGGAGAAATTAGCTGAAGAGAGAGATAAGGAAAGGAGCTGCCTCTGTTGAAGGTGTTGAAGCCAAGCTATGGCAGGTGAGAAGGGGTTTTAACTACTTTGTTTCTGTTGATGAAAGTACTCTTGCATTGTCAATCTCACAAAAAAGGCTATGAAGTGTCTTTAATACTATGATTGAGTCTTTTAAGTAGTTTGGGCCATTTCCATTTTTCAAGTTTCTTAATTTTGGATTCTTGACTGCTCATCTTCTTTGCATTTTCTAGACTCATGAATTACCATTAGGCTTAGTTATATAAATCTATGTGAATCATTGAAACTGATGAACTGTTGTTGGCCATAGGTACCTGAGATGCTACCAGAAGAAGCACTTTCTAAGATGAGCGCACCACCAAAGAGTGAATCCCCAATCGTCACTCCCAACGAGGTAACTGAAGCTGATGGGTTTGTCTTTGGCTTCCCAACAAGATTTGGT
>NC_025693.1:11447056-11466215 GCF_000633955.1 Camelina sativa
AAGCTGGAGTTAGATAGCTATGTGAATTGACTGAGCAAGCAATGCTTCTCGGGTAAAGTTGCAAGAGTCAGNACAAGCTGGAGTTAGATAGCTATGTGAATTGACTGAGCAAGCAATGCTTTTGGGTAAAGTTGCAGGAGTCAGTTTTTTTTTTTCATTCTTTTCATTTGACATTACATAGTTTAAAGAACATACAAAACTTATTGGGTCTGTTTTTTTTGGTATCGCAGTACTACAGTCTTTAGTCACTCGCAGACTGTTGTGGCATGCGGAAACTGCCAGACAATTCTGTGCCAGCCTACAGGAGGAAAGGCGAAGCTCACTGAAGGATGCTCTTTCAGGAGAAAGGGAGAGCAATCCCCAAATCAAATCAAAAGCCTTGTTACTTTTTTTTGTTGTTGTTGTTATAAATGCTTGTTGGTGTTTGGGATTTTTATCTAGTTACTATTACTATTGATGTTTGGATTTTATAAAAAGTTTTGGATTTAAAAGATTGAGCAACCTTCTTTGGTTCTCTAGTAAAGGAATGATTTTGCAAAAATACTCTTAGGGTTGCTTTACTTAAATTAGTATTAATTATATGATTAATTAATTTGAGAGTAACTTAGGAGAGGTAATCCACTAATGATGTTCTTAGAGCCCATGAGCCCAATTAACATTGTTTTAGAATTAAGTTACGCTGCTATCAAAAAGATAACAAGGTTATGACTCGATCTCTTTTTCTCTCCCGTAAACAAACAGTCAAACACTAACCCGTAAACAAACCTAGAGAGAACTTCAGCCGCCATAGATCATGTTCATTGAACACGAGCTAGAAGATCCAGCATGACGAAGTCATTGCTCCTCTACCCATCACCACCGTCTCAAGTTATCCACAGATTCTGGTTACAGTCCTCAAAGCAGACCAGATCTAAACAATTTCCAGCAGAACCAAACCCAGAACCAAACCGCCACAGATCTCGACTCCACGACTTCAGGGATACATCGACACTGTAAATCGACCACAGATCTTGACTCTGCCGTGAAACCCTAGGCTCTTCTGACGATCACGACAAGAAAACCCAGTTTCCAAAGAAAATCGAAACACACACGAAAAACATTTTTTTGAAACCACATCGGATCTAATTATCCGTAGATATCCGTGTTTTTTTGACAGATATCCAAAACCCAAATATCCAGGTTAACCGAAACCAGAACCGGATAACAAACCTAATTATCCACCGGATTCGGAGGTGGATCCGGATACCCCTAAACCCCAGATATCTGGATCCGTCTCAAGCCTGACATTCACCCTTTTAAAATAATATTGTACTTGGTATAATAAAGAAAGAATTACTCAGATTTTAGAGAAAAATTGGTTTATTCCTTATATGTATACATTTTCTAAAAATTGCTCAGATATTTAGTGCATTGGATGTAATTACAATTAACACACTGAGTTTATTTTTTATTTTTAATTTTGAAAATATTAAAAAAATTACATATCAGCAAACGATTCCACATCATTATTGACAGTGAATGTCTAATTTATATTACTTCACGGCTGAGTTATAATACTTAAAGGAAAACGAAAGGTCTCGTAGATTCATATGACGGCTGAGTTATAATATTTGGTGGCTGACTTATAACAAAAAATAAACTGAAAGTGAACGTTTGATTTATATTACTTCATGGCTGAGTTATAATACTTTAGAGAAACCAAAGGTTTCATAGATTCATATGAGGGCTGAGTTAATATGTTTTGTGGCTGACTTATAATAAGAAATAAAAGTAAACAGCTGAATTTTATTATTTGACGGCTGAGTTATAATACTTAAGGGAATACGAAAGGTCTCTTAGATTCATATGACAGCTGAGTTATAATGTTTGGTGGCTTAATTATAACAAGAAATAAACTTATAGTAAACTTGTCATGCATTGTTTCTGCATCTATCTGCACAACTCGACACCCTCTATCATCGGTGTTAATTATATATTTGTGTTTCTTTACCCAATTACCGGAAACAATAATTACCAAAATTGGATCCATGAAAGAAAATGAAGAAGATTGAGGAAATTAATAAGAATGAGTGTAATTAAAAAGTGAAAACAAGGAGAAAAACCATGTAAATATTTCACTTTTTAACCAGTTGAAGAACAAGAGTCGAATGAACGACGTTTCGTATTTCCGGAGAAGATGATGACATGGATGATGCGTCCGAAGTAGCAAGTCAGCCACCAAACGAACATGTAAATCAGCCAAATTAAATCAGCCATCAAACAAGATTATAACTTAGCCGCAACATGAATACTATTACAGTAATTAAAAACAAAAAAATGGCTGCCAAATCCAGCCGCTTAATGTCATAACTCAATTGAAAATTTGTAACTCAGTCGTATCGTTTAATAAGCCAGCCGTAACTGAATGACATTCTAGTAATTAATCTTTTGCTACTACGTCAGCCGTAAAATGGTTGAGTTATCCGATAAGTCAGCTTATGACGGCTGAGTTATATTGGTTAACCATAAATCAGCCGTAACGACATCTCATAAGTCAGCCGTTGTTCATAACTCAGCCAGCCGGAAAAAGTTAATTTAGCCGTGTCGTAGTGATAACTCAGCCAAAATTTTGACAACTCATCCATTGGGTGAAAACTCAGCCATTTTCTCATAACTCAACCAGATTTCATTAAGTCAGCCATAACTCTTGGCTGGGTTATGCGCTAAGTCAGCCGTCCGCTCATAACTCAAATATTTTTTTCATAAATCATCCGAAACATACAATAACTCAGCCGTTATTACCTCTGTAACACGTTACGACTGAATTATTTAATACACGTCAGTGATTGCTGACGTGACGTCTGATGTGACAATGATATTTTTGTAGTTACGTTTTTTCCTGTAATATAAAACAAGGATATGCTGGATATTTTGAAAATACCCAAAACTAGATTAGGACCCGCGGTGTACCGCGGGGCAAAATTATTTATAATTAAAAAATTAAAATTAGAAATTGTATTTGTTGGTTAAATATATTATAAATATATAATAATTGTTAAATAAACCATAAAATACCGCAATATATTTTTTATATATAATATTTATTTAAATTTAATCAGATATGTCTATTTTCTTATACTGACAGTGTTAACAAAATAATAAAATGATATTTTACCCGTGTAACACTGAGTTACTCAATTTTTTAATTTATATAAATATCTATAAAATCTGTCCCGTTATATAACCCCGTCTCGAAATATTTTAACTCACACTGTATCATCTTAACTTTTAATATTTATTTTGTATCTACGGTATAATATTTATCATAAAAATTTTAAAATTTTTTCATATTTAAACTTTTAAAAATCTTTAAAATAAAGAACCGGAATAAACTAAATAAAAGTATTTAAAGTTTGAATGCCTAATAAATCAAGGGTCTACTCATTTTTATTCATAATCATTTTGGCAATTGAGAATATCATTAATGTTGTAGTTATTGCAATGTAATTTTTCGGAAATTTTGTCTACAAATTCATTTTCCAGAAATTTTGTCTAAATTATTAGCAAAAGAGTATATTTTCGAAGGTCATACGAAATTTTAGACATCGTTTTGTCTACAACCTAAATAAATGGAGACATTATATTATGAATTATCAAGAGACCCATAAAATATTAAGAGGTCCATATAAAATTGCTAGAGGTCTGATAGAATTAATTGCATTAATAGCATTAATTACAAAAGGTTTCCGTATTAGTATTTTTGAGCAAAAACTGCTGTAAAAATACTAGTATAGATATCAAGTAATAAAAAAAAAGTTTTGTATGGTTCCGATAATGTATGATATTTAAGTAAATCTCCCTATAATAAAACCAAACGGTTTATAAATAGGTTTCGGTTCGGTTTGACTTCATTTTAACAAAATATATTTTCCCGGTTGAGTGTTTGTTTTTTTCCGGTCCGGAGTGCGAAAAAAAAAAGAAAAGAATCATTGTTTCTTTCCTTTCTCTATAGTGAATCAGAGAAGACAGGTACACAGTTCTCTCACTCAATCGCTTTCTCCAAGACGTTAGTTTCAAGTTCAACAAACACACAAAGTCTGTGTATTCGTTCGTTCCCTTAAGATTCACTCAAATCTCGCAACACACAAACAAATCCTGACTCGTAACATCTCACCCAATCTCTTAATTTAAACATCCTCCCAAATGTTCTTCTGAATCTCAAAAGCGATGATGGTAGATCCCTTACCGAGACGTTTCCTCTCTTCCCACAAGTCTCTCGTCACTGTTTTTTGGATCGCAACTTTCGCTTCCTTATTCATCTGGCAATTCGGCGGCGTTTCGACCAATCTCTACAACGTCGGGACTGGTTTCTCCTTTTTCCGGTGGTCTTCAACAGCCGCCGCCGCCGCCGGGGGATTTCCCAAGCTCAGACCTGCAGCTTTCAATTTGACGGACTTCGGTGCGGTTGGTGATGGTGTCACAATCAACACTGAGGCCTTTGAGAGAGCTGTTTATAAGATCTCGAAGCTTTCCAAGAAAGGAGGTGGACAGCTTAATGTTCCTCCTGGTAGGTGGCTCACTGCGCCGTTTAATCTCACTAGTTACATGACGCTTTTCCTTCATCACGACGCTGAGATTCTTGCTCTCCAGGTTTGTTTTGTTTAAATGTGATCTGGGATGAGTTTTTAGGGACTATGAAGAGATCTTTTCTAAAGATTGGTTCAGTTGTTGCAGGCAAAGATGTGGTTTTTTTATTATGCGTAGTTTTTGTTACCCTGCCTGAAAGGGGTTTATGGAAAGATTAGTTTTTTTTTGTTTTTGTTTTGTGACTTCAACAATGAGACAAATTCTACCTTTGTTTGGATCTTTCTCGTTTTGGAATGGTTTATGACTATTGATTTTGGTTGGGCCTTCAAGTTGCAAGTTGAGTAGAGAGGTAGAGAGAGAGAGAGAGAGAGAGAGAGTAGCTTGAGGTTGCTTGTTTCCGTTGTTCTTGTTCAGCCTAGAGTCAACAATGTTATTGCGTGCTTTTTTCATTGATTTGCTTCACTATTGAAATTGGTCTTATAGATTCCAAGAAGCTTTAACTTGAGGCGGTTTTTGTTTTCTCTTGTTATATATATTAACATTGGTTTTCTTGTTAAACATATTTAGGATGAAAAGTATTGGCCTTTGCTTCCTCCTTTACCTTCATATGGCTATGGAAGGGAGCATCCTGGACCTCGTTATGGAAGTTTCATTCATGGACAGAATCTTAGAGATGTCGTTATCACAGGTCGGTCAGTTGATTTCTAAATTTTGCTTGTGGGGACTGTTTTCTCTCGTAATAACTGAGTTTAATTCAGTGATTTGTTAAAAATGTGCTTTCACTATCTTCGTTAAGCTTTTTAGGCAGTGGCTGAAATGAGGGCTTTCCCCGTATTTACAAATCTACTGTTTAAGCTCTAGTTGAATTGAGATTAAGAACTTCCAGGCAAAAGCAAAATCTAAAGTGGATAAATCTATAAGCTGGTTGAAAGTTGTTATGTCTCTCGTAGCTGGACTGGACTAGAGCTATAAGTGTAGTAGTCTTGGGACGAGAATTGACTAAGTTTTCATGTGTTAGATAATCAAAGCCTTCTTTCAGTTGACACATATTTACTCAACTTATGTGGCTAACAGTCTTACGAAGCCTGGAAGTTTATTCTGTGAACTGTATGATTGGTATAGCTAATTAATGATGGAAACAGGGAATAACGGTAGCATCAACGGGCAGGGGCAAACGTGGTGGAAGAAGTATCGCCAAAAGCTACTTAACCACACGAGAGGACCACTGGTACAGATTATGTGGTCAAGTGACATTGTTTTTGCCAACATCACTTTGCGTGATTCTCCATTTTGGACACTTCACCCATATGACTGCAAAAATGTCACCATCACAAATATGACCATTTTGGCACCCGTGTTTGAAGCCCCAAACACTGATGGTATTGATCCTGGTAAGTAATTTCCACTTTGCATTGGATGATGCAACTCAGATAATTATTAAGGGATTGGATTTCTGATCGCATGTGGTACCTATAATAACCAAACAGAAACATACAAGACGGGAAGATGAATTTGACTAGTAGTGATAACACTAGGCCTCTAAATTAGCGCAACTAATTTATGTAAATTTGAGAAATTTCACATGCTGAAGAGAGACACAGGTCCTTGGTAGTATATGAGTGTTGCTAATAAGCATCTGGTACCTTACACATAATCTTACTGATATAGATCAGAGTATGACCCTTGGGCTTTCTGGTGTACTACTTGGTATCAATAGACTAATATCTGCTTGTGTGCATCAGATTCGTGTGAGGACATGTTAATCGAGAACTCTTACATCAGTGTTGGGGATGACGGAATTGCAATAAAGAGTGGCTGGGACCAGTATGGAACTACCTACGGACGACCATCAAAGAACATACTCATCCGTAATCTCATCATCCGCTCCATGGTTAGGTAAGAGAGAATTTCTTTCCCCAGTCAATGTTGATCTAATGATTGACTTGTACCTAAAGCATCTGTGCAAAACAGCGCGGGTATATCTATCGGAAGTGAGATGTCTGGTGGTGTCTCGAATATCACTGTCGAGAACATTCTGATTTGGAGCTCCCGGCGTGGAGTTAGGATTAAAACCGCACCTGGACGAGGTGGGTATGTCCGGGATATAACATTCCGGAATGTCACATTGGATGAATTGAGAGTTGGCATTGTCATTAAAACGGACTACAACGAGCACCCAGATGGTGGATTCAATCCCCAAGCCTTCCCAGTACTCGAGAACATAAACTACACCGGGATTTACGGGCAGGGAGTGCGTGTACCAGTGCGTATCCAAGGTAGCAAAGAGATTCCGGTTAAAAATGTAACCTTCAGGGACATGTCAGTGGGGATAACGTACAAGAAAAATCACATATTCCAGTGTGCATACGTGGAGGGGCGTGTGATTGGCACAATTTTCCCGGCTCCGTGTGAGAACCTTGATCGGTATGATGAGCAGGAACGGTTGGTGAAGCAATCTGATTCCCGTAATGCAACAGATATAGACTACGAGATCTGACCAAAACAGAAATGGGTTTGGCCTCTGCAACAAATTTGTTTCATTGGAGTTTGTACATATACAGAGGTAATTTGGAACCGAAGCAGGTCATCACGGTCACAATCAGATTAAATTTTATTTGCTCTCACAAAGAAGAATTTTTGCATTGATCATCTTATGTATCTAGTGGGTTCTTCTCTCTCTAGCTTTGTTGTTATACACATAAAATGGGAAGGAGTGAAATTTGAGTATATTGCTATGGTGGCAAGCTGAGATATTGCTTTTGTTTTTGTGTAGACCGTTTGTCAAAAGTTTTTTCGATGACCTGACCCGTTTGGCAGGAACTCTAAAACCGTTTGGCAAATGGAACTTTGAAATCCGCATTTTTGGTGTTATTATTCAAGACCCGATGAGACCCTTGTTTTAGAAATCATACTTTCTCTTTTTTCTCTTTTTTCAATTTGTAATAGGTAAGATTAATATATTGATCCAAAAAAATTGATTAATATATGCGTCTTTTTTTTCAATATTGTATTTTAAAATTTAATTTAGTACTGTTAGATTGTTTTATTTAATTTATTTTTTCACCTTTGAATTATTTGGAATTCATATATTACTAGATTAAGATCCGCCCAATGTGCGGGTTTAGATTTTTAAATATAAAATTAAATTTAAAAGAAGATAAAGTAAATATTTTAGTAATCTATCTATAAAGATAAATAGATACACCGAGGTATCCAATGTGACATTTGGTGTAAAAGGTGCGACTCTGCGGTTGAGACTATTAATCATGTTTTCTTTGAATGTCCTCGCTTGTGTGAAGTTTCGGATGTATCTCTGACTCTGGTTTCGTCAGAGGGTTTTACATATGAGTCGGTGTAATCGAATTTGGATTTTTTTTTCTGAAAGGGTGCCTCTCAAAAGGGTGATCCTGATCAACTTCTTCAATTACCATGAATTTTATGGGCAATCTGGAAAGCCATAAACGAAAACGTTTTTCAAGGTTTAGAGATTGAGGCAAATGATATAATTGCTAAGGCTTTGGGCGATAAGTTAGCCTGGGAAAAGGCGCTCTCTTTTACGGTGGTCTTGTCAGCTCCATCTCCATCTTCGCATGTCCATGTTTTTCACCTCTTGTCTAAGACGGAGCCTCTCCCACTGCATTTGGAGTTAGAAGAGTTGTTGTAGGCCATGGAGCGGATACATGCTGTAGGAATCACTTGTCAACATTTTGAGACTGATTGTGCTGAGTTACTCACTATGGTGCATTCCAAGATTGCCCGTCTTTCTCTAACCTGCTCGATGAGTTTAACTCGCTGGAGTCCTTCCTACTATTCTTCATCTCCTGGATCCCGCGTGCAGCAAATACGAAGGCGGAGT
Organism: Camelina sativa; assembly: GCF_000633955.1. Classification (NCBI taxonomy): domain Eukaryota; kingdom Viridiplantae; phylum Streptophyta; class Magnoliopsida; order Brassicales; family Brassicaceae; genus Camelina; species Camelina sativa. The sequence goes on from NC_025693.1 coordinate 11,455,479, forward strand.
ATCTTGCATGTGTTTCGCGTTCTCTTATCTCTGAAGTTTCTTTAATAAACCCCTTCCCTCCAGCTTGAGCAACTAACTGGAAATTTCCTTTTAATTTATTGTTTGGTTGAAAAAATAAATAAATAGATACACTTTTAGTTAATGAAAATAGTTGTAGGTAAGTTCAAAGTTATTAAAATAAAATGAAATTTAATAAAGAATATATATTTAATTCTTTTCGTAAGTAAAAACAAGATAAACTTTTAGTTATAGAAAATAGTTGTTATTTTTTTTGCTATAATACACTAATGTATATCCATTTACAAATATACTATCTATATTAGCACTAAAATTGTATTTGTACGCACAAAAATATTTTACTTGTAAAATATACTCTTTAGTCTTTACTACAAACAACAAATTTTATTTATGAACACATTAAATAACCTATTATATATCTCTTTACTTTAATATTTTTATAGTTACAAAAACACATACGTTAATCTTACATACTCATATCTTATATATATTACAATAACAGTCTTTTTGAATAAATTATTTGATTGGTGAAAAAAATATGAGACGATTATAATTTCGAATTTTTATTTATTAGGTTTTCTTTTTTCTATTTTACTTTTATATAAAATCTTTTTATGGTAGGTTTTGAATTTTATTTTTATTTTTAAAATTTTTAATAAATTTAGAATTGACACGTGTCAACATCTGAATGATACAATTGACACATGTCACGATCTTGTTAATGAGTAATTTTGACATCAAGCTTTTTGCTATAATACACTAATGTATATCCATTTACAAATATACTATCTACATTACCACTAAAAATGTATTTGTACACACAAAAATATTTTACTTGTAAAATATGCTCTTTAGTCTTTACTACAAACAACAAATTTTATTTATGAACACATTAAATAACCTATTATATATCTCTTAACTTTAATATTTTTATAGTTACAAAAACACATACGTTAATCTTACATACTCATATCTTATATATATTACAATAACAGTCTTTTTGAATAAATTATTTGATTGGTGAAAAAAATATGAGACGACTATAATTTCGAATTTCTATTTATTAGGTTTTCTTTTCTCTATATATTTCTTATATATATATATTACAATAACAGTCTTTTTGAATAAATTATTTGATTGGTGAAAAAAATATGAGAAGATTATAATTTCGAATTTCTATTTATTAGGTTTTCTTTTCTCTATTTTACTTTTATATAAAATCTTTTTATGGTAAGTTTTGAATTTTTACATTTTTATTTTTAAAGTTTTTAATAAATTTAGAATTGACACGTTTCAACCTCTGAATGATACAATTGACATATGTCACGATCTTGTTAATTAGTAATTTTGACATCAAACTTTATATAATAAGATCGCGCTTATAATTTTCTATTATTTTTCTATTTATGTCAAATTATTATTATTTTTTTTTTTTCAACCTTTATTGGTTGGTCATAGACCCTTCTTTTGCAACCATAATTGTTATCATTCATTCAATCCCAAAGCCAGATAAATAGTAAAAGCTCATCAACCTAATTGTTAGATAAAATAGGCTAATCAAACAAAAGCTTACAACAAACATAGATAGATAGATTGAAAAAACATAAATTGTTGTGAGTTTGGAGACTGTGACACCATGGTTTGCGGATAGGTTTAAAAGAATTGATTTGGCCACCTATATCACCAAAGTGCACTTATCGTTAAGATCAAGGATCCTGAGAGAACTCCAAGTTATGTGTGTTTGAGCTGGAGTAGTTTCAACATGGGTGACCTTTCGGGAAGTGATTGTCGGAACTGTGCGACAAAATATAAAAAATATCATATGGTGATTTATCGGAGTAAGTATTTAAAGCCTCCCGCACGTAATAAACCGGTCGTCGGATATGGGTGGGCTAGAAGTAGACGTGGGGTCCACTGAGGAAGGTGGGCCCATGGACTGGGAGTAGACTTGGGGTTCACTAAGAAAGGTGGCAGTCGGGGCGTTTCAAAGACAAATGCTACATCATGGTGTGTCAAAGACACTTCCACCAATACATTAGAAAATTTAACATTAGTTACTATCAAAAGATTTTTTGACGTTAGAAAATGGTCTTTAGTTTCATTGGTTGTCGGAGCAACCAATTTTGAGATAACTAAAAGATGTGAACATGTTCTCTCTACACATGAGGAGGGCAGAGCCGAAGTTCTCTCTATGTTGGAGGAGGTTGGAAGCAAGGTTATCTTATCAAGGGAGGAAGGTGGAGGAGGTTGGACGCAAGGTTATCTTACCAATGGAGGAAGGTGGAGCCAAGGTTCTCTCCATGGTAGAGGAGGTTGGACGCAAGGTTCTCTCCATAAGGGAGGAGGGCGGAGCCGAGGTTCTTTCCATGGTTGGTCATACACTATTGTGATGTTACATCATTCATTAGTATACTAGGTAATATATTTTTTATTCAAAATGTTTGTTGAGCTAATAATTTTAGTAATAAAAAAAAACTATGCAAAAGTGAAAGTAAAAAAAAACATATAATAGTTGGCTCAATGTGTTCATACAAATATTTTCTAGATGGTGGTAAAGAATATATTTGTAACATACAATATATTTAGGTGTAAAAAATACGCTTTTAATGGTAACGTACATACGAGATTTGTAAATGAATATAAATCAGTATATTATAGTAAAAATATAACTTATAAATAACGTTATTTATAAAACTTTAAACCTGCACATCGGGCAAATCCTTATCTAGTAAAATATAAAACTATAATATTATCTTTAATATTACAGTAAACACATAAAAACATAATTAAAAAATTTTATGATTTTAATTAAAAGTTTGTACATTAGTTATTGTAAAACATCATAAACTCTTAATTTCAATGTCTAAATAACAAAAAAGTATATATTTGATTTATATTTGGCTTCAAAAATAATTGGTATATACAAAATTAAGTGGGAAGTAATCGGATCGGACGGATTATAGTCAAATTAGATGGTATAATCAGATAATCGATGCTAGGTGTGGACAGAGCCGGCGCAAAAGCCAAGCCTAGAAGCATGAGCTTGTGGCCTTTTTTTTGCCTGTATTTTAAATATAACTTTCGGCCTTATTTTCCAAGAAAATGTGTTAAGTCTAGTGCTATTTGACTTGATTTTGCATGGCGTAATCGGTTCTAGATGGAAATTTTTAAAATAGGGATGAGACACAAAAAATTACGTTCTGTTCTTCGCCGCCAATTCCATTCATTCTCTTGTTTCTCTCATCTATCTGTTAAAAGTGTAATATTACACCAACACAACACTTAAATGTTTTTTACTTACAATTAATTACACACAAAATGAGCCCATCTAGATATTGGGCCTTACAAAACCGAGGAAGGCCTAGAGGCCTTTTTGTCTTGTTCTACGACTTGTCTTCTTTTTCTACAACTACTCTTCTTCTCTCTTGATGCAAAAAGCAAAACCCTTGGCTCTTCAACCTCTTCCCCTCACTCTGCTTCTTGCTTTCGCTTTTGCAACTTAAATTAATCAAAGGATCAATTTCCAACACTCTCAACCCCTGAACCATTGCACAAGTCTTGGATTTGGATTCGGATCCAAATATGGATCGGATGAAGCTTTCGTTCCCGCCGGAAAGTCCACCACTTTCAGTCATCGTTGCTCTCTCTATCTCAGCCTCTCCTGTAACTGTTGATTCCTCCGCAGCCAACGTCGCTTCTTTTGTCTTCTCCGACGGGTACTTTTTCCTTTCTTTTTCTCCGTCTGATTTTACTTTTTTTTTTGTTTTTTTTCTTTCGCTGAAAGTTCTTCGGATTCTTTGATTTTTAGGAGGAAATTGAGTGGAACCACTGTTCTTCTTCCATTTGTTGGTCGAACAGCTAACAAGCTTCTTGATTTCTATGGCCACGATGCTTTTGATTCTTCCCAGGTCTCTTGATTCTTCCTGATTTCTATGATCAACTTCTCTCTTAGCGATGAGCAAGGGATGCATAATCGATCTCCTTTAAACAAGTAGCTTTCTCGAATATGATAATCTGCAGAAGGATGCTTCTCGTTGCATTTGGCCCATAGTTCTTTGAATTTAACATCATTTTTATACAACTCCTTCATAAACTCAAATCCCACAATCTCTTGTGTTAAAGTAGTTAGTAGTGACGCCCTTCTACTCAAAGCATCAACCACCTTATTAAGCGCACCTGACTTATGCTGGATTATAAAAGGAAATTTCTGCAGGAAGCTAACCCAACGAGCATGCATTTTGTTAATCACCTTTTGGCTGTGAAGAAACTTCAAAGCTTGGTGGTCAGTGAAAAAAATGAACTCTCTCTGAATCAAATAATGCTCCCATTGCCTTAGGGCTCTAAATACTGCATAGAACTTTTGATCATAGGTGCTCCACTTCTGTCGAGCTTCACTCAATTTCTCGCTGAAGAAAGCCACTGGTCGTTTTTGTTGAGACAAGACAGCACCTATTCCCACTCCACTAGCATCACATTCAACTTGGAACATTTTATCAAAATCAGGCAATGCTAGAACTAGTGCAGTAGCTTTCCCTTGATTAAATCAAAACTTTTTTCTTGCTCAAAACCCCATTGAAACTCTCCTTTCTTCAAACACTCAGTAATACGAGAAGTAATAGTAACGAAATCTCTTATAAATCTCCTTTAGAAGGTAGCAAGACCATGAAAGCTGCGCACATCACTGACTGATTTTGGGACAGGCCAATCCCTAATAGCTTTCACTTTATCTTCGTCAACATGAATCCCTTCTTCTCCAACAACAAAACCTAAGAAGAACAACTTATTGGTGCTGAATGTACATTTTTTTAGATTAATGTATAACTTATTCTCTTCTAACACCTGAAACACCTGTCTCACATGCTCCAAATGATCTTCGTTTGTTTTACTGTAGATAAAAATATCATCAAAATAAACACCACAAAAGAACCTGTAAACGGACAAAGAATTTGATTCATTAGCCGCATGAAGGTACTAGGGGCGTTTGACAGCCTAAATGGCATCACCAGCCACTCATACAATCCATCTTTGCTTTTAAAAGCTGTTTTCCATTCATCTCCAGGCCTAATTCGTATCTGATGGTATCCACTGCGAAGATCTATCTTAGAAAAGACCTTAGAACCAGTTAACTTGTCAAGCATGTCGTCCAATCTAAGAATAGGGAAACGATACTTGATAGTTATCTTGTTGATAGCTCTGCTATCTACACACATCGGCCATTGATTTCCTTTCTTAGGGGCAAGAAGGACTGGCACTGCACAAGGACTCATGCTCTCACGAATGACTCTTTCCTTAACAAATCTTCAATTTGTTCCCTTAAAATCTCATTTTCTTTAGGACACATATGGTAATGGGGAAGGTTTGGTAAGCTTGATCCTAGAATAAGGTCAATCTGATGTTGGATGTTGCGCATAGGAGGTAGTTCTTGTGGTAACTCATCTTCAATCAACTCCTTAAAGTCCTGTAGAATCTCTAGTATTTCTCTTGGAGTTGTTACTTCTTCTGTTACAACACTCATCAGACCTTTAATCACCACCGGACAGATACATTCAGATTCTTTTATTGCTTCACCTAGCTCTCTTTTACTATCTGTCAATACCAAGAAGTTAGAATTTTTCCTCCCTGGATTCTGATCAAGGTGTGAAATAGGAGCCATAGCAGTCTTGTGCCCATTCCATGAAAACATTAACACGTTATCTCTTCCTCGATATGTAACGTCATTATTGTACTGCCAAAGGCGACCAAGTATGATATGACAAACATCCATGTCAAGAACATCACACTATACCTCTTATTTGTAATGTTTTCCAATGGAGATCGGAACCTTACAAGATAGTGTTACTCGATATCGAGAGCCTTTACTCACCCATCCTAAAGCATATGGCTTCTCAAGTGGCGTTGTGGGTAACTTCAGATATTCAACCAGTTTATGAGAAACTAGGTTTTCTGTGCTACCATTATCCACTATCAAGTTGCAGACTTTGTCGTTAATTGAACACCTTGTTATGAACAAATTTTTTCGCTGTCCTTCTTCCTTAGATGATAACAAGACCCTTTCAAGTACAATGTTTATCATCTCATTCGACTCTTCTTCAGCAAATTAAACACCTGCATATTCATCCTCTTCTTCATGCTCTTCTTCCTCCTCTAGCAAAGTTGTAGTTCTCCTACTCGGACAAACATTTGATTTGTGACCTTGTCCTTGACAGCGGAAACACTTGTCGATGGATAGTCTCGCATATGTGTTACTTTGCTTTTGGATTGGTGCTTTATTCTGCTGAGCATTATTAGAACCATTGTTAGAACTTCCAGCTCCTTTGTTGCCAGTGTTTGGATCCCTGTTAGCTTTTTTTGTTGCCAGTGTTTGGATCCTTGTCTTTCTCTCCAATGGGTTTGAAACTGTTCTGAACTGAGGGCTTCTTGAAGGTTGAGAACCCCCAAGATGATTTCTCCATCAATTCTGCTTTCAAAGCTAGACTCGAGGCTTCTTGTACCGTCCATATAGTCTGTAACCCTATCTTTCCTTGAATAGAGCCCTTTAAACCACCGATGTATCTAGCCACTTTCTGATTCTCTGTTTCATTCAAGTCATTACGTTCAGAGAAACGTAAGAATTCAGCCGTGTAGTCCGTCACTGTTCTGTTTCCTTGAACACAATCAATGTACATCTTGTAGAGAATCTGTTCGTAATTTTCTGGTAAGAAACGCTCCATTATCAGTTGTTTCATTCGACGCCAAGTTATAAATGGACCCTTCCTTTGTCTTTGTCTTTGGAGGACTAGTTTATAACATCAGTCTTCTTCAATCTGATTGCCACCATCTTGACCTGTTTATTCTCCAGGACACCCATAACATCGAAGAATCGATCAACATCAATTTGCCAGTCCAGAAATTCCTCTACTCCCATAGTCCCATAGAACAATGGAATATCTGCTTTCATTCGGTAATCATGATTGTTTTGATTCCCTTGTTCTTCATCTTCTTCTTCCGATTCCTCCTCCGAGCTGGAATTTTCAACAACAACACGATTGTGCCTGCCTTCTTGTCGATTGTTTCCACCATGCTGTTGGTTGTTTCCACCTTGCTGGACCCGGGCGGGTTCCTTAACGACCGGATTGTTTCCACCCTGTTGATTTGGATTTGGTCCCCTTCCTTCTCCTCCCCCTTGCGTCGCGTTAGCAATAGTTGGGGTAAAGCCGCAACTTGGTTAGTCAACGCTGTTAGCAGAGCTCCTAAAGCCTCAATATCTGCTTTGGTTGGTGTTTGATCACCCATGGCTTAATCAAGCTTCGAAAAGAGTAGGAGAAACCTGTTCTGCTACCACTTGACGCAGTTGGAAACTCTAGGATTAGCAAGCATTAAACCTAGTTAGAAATCAAGTTCTCAAGCGTGAACTTGACTGATAGAAATTCTGGAAATCCACCAGATTAGAAAGAAAACTCTCTCTGCTTTTTATTAATTAGAATCAAAACTGTTTTGCCAATAACCTAGACTCTCTCTATATATAGAGAAGAAACCCAAAACACATAATAGAAAACTCTAAACAGAAATAGAAAACTAACATAAGTAATTATATCAAAAGAAAAGTTAAATTCACTAAATTGCTCCTACGTCACATTGACACTTGGTGATTCGAATATGAGGAATCTGAAATGTGGAGATGTGATTCAGCTTGAGAGGAAAGGCTATTTCAGATGTGATGTGCCTTTTGTCAAATCGTCTAAGCCCATTGTCATGTTCTCTATTCCAGATGGTAGAGCGGCTAAGTGATGAATGAACATGGCACAGAAGAAAAAACTCTATTTTTGATTTTCCCATTTTGTTGAGAAATTTGCTCGTTAGGTTCAAGACAATGAAAAATAGAGCTTTTATCAGTTCTTTGCTTATTTTTTTTTTTTAAATCTCATTATAGTTTAAAGTTGCAAACTTGTCTCCATTCATTCTACTCTGCTTAGTGTTTACATTTTGAGACCAGCTGCAATGACTTAACGAGAATGTCATCGGGAATATCTCCAAAGAGAGGCGACAATTGATAGTATTCCGGGAAATTGGCTATCGAACGCTGCTATAAGTTTTCCAGCGGATGAAATGATCTCGGAGGCGCGTGGGTGGACATGAGGTGGGTTTAGGCTGTTTGTGGCGTAATCGATGGAGAACATGGAGAGGCCGAGGGTGTTGAGTCCTGGTAAGCGGAGGCTAAGCCTTGGAAGTAGAAGTCTTCCGGTGTCATTTGTGTTGAGTCCTTGCAAGTGTATCCGTTGACCTTGACCGCTTCATTTTGTCAAACAAACAAAATTAGATAAATTTTGACAAGAACAAAAAAAAAAAAGAGAGCAGAAAGTGTAGTTAAGTTCAAATAATTTATAGTTACACTATTGAATAAGAAGAATATTTGAAGATTTCAATCATGTGCCGTCCACTTGCCTCTTTTATACATTTTGACAAATACTATATCATTTACAAAAGGACTTTAAAAAAAAAGGCTATATTAATCTATATACCTGGTTGACGAAACAATTAAATTTGTAGCCATGATAATTTTTTAATTAAGTAGGAAAGATAAACAAAACACAAACCAAAATACTCCTTACTCTTTCAATTAATTACAGAATTACCATTGATTGAAATTTTGTTATTTTTACTATCGTGACTGCTATTTATTTTAATACCAGAGACACTATTTATCACCGGATACTATTCATCAACCATCTATTAACACTGCTATCAGAACGATGACACAATTTATCACCATACAAACATATAGTGTTATTTTTTTTTGTGATTTGTATGTATAAGTATTTTATTTACGTGTTAAATGATATAGTATCATGATAAATTCACATAACATATGCTATATGGATAGTTATCATGCTAAACGAGTTATTATATTATACAAAAGAACTTATAAAAATACATAAATATATTACTACTGATAACCATAATGTTAACACACTACACATATTTGTAACATGTTAAGATACAAAATACATCAAATAATATTTATATTAACCAGTTAAAATATTAAATAATATTACACATTGATAAATTAGGATGCCGAGGAGGTACATAACAAATGAATATATTGTATGTTAGATGCTAATTTATTTATTTAACATGATAAGAAAAAATGTATGTCGATAAGTTAACTGTTAGCACAATACAAAATTTATAAACATGCTATATAAAATATTAACAGGAATATGTTATTATTATTTTTTGTGAATTTTGTGTGTAAGTATTTTATTTACGTGTTAAATGATATAGTATCATGATAAGTTCACATAACATATAATAGTTATCATGTTAAACGAGTTATTATATTATACAAAATAACTTCTAAAAATACATAAATATATTACTACCGATAACAATAATGGTAACACACTATACATATTTGTAGCATGTTAAGATACAAAATACATAAAATAATATTTATATTAACCAGTTAAGATATTAAATAATATTACATATTAGTAAACTAGGATGCCGATGAGGTACATTAACAAATGAATATGTTGTATGTTAGATGATTATTTATTTATTTAACATGATAAGATAAAGGGAGAGTTAATATAATATTGCATAAAAGCTTCCTTATTACAAAAGTAACACACAATTGTTTGTAATTACTAGAATAATCCACCGTACCTATACTACCCCTGAAACTAGTGTTGGGAAAAAACGTAATTACGGCTAATGCCATTAGAAAAAAAAACATTGGAAATTGGGACTAAGTCTACCGAGCCTTTGATGGTAAATTTATACAGGTGGACTGATTAAAGGTGTACGTCAGATATTTTTGGTACACTTAGTTGTAGTGCTGGTACACTTAACCGTCGACGTAGATGGTACACTTAGTTTTAGTGTTGGTACACTTATCCATCGACGTATATGAAATCGATTCATTAGATTAAGTTGGTAGAGGAATTTCCCTTTGATGATAGACTTATGTTTTTAGCGCGTGTGGCGGCAAACGTAAAAGGGTGGGAAGATATTTATGGTAGACTAATGGGCTGTTGCGACAGATTTATGCGACAGCCTTCTCTCGTTACAGATATTTTTGGTATACTTTGTTTGTTTTTTGAAATAGTTTTCGTAGTGTTGTGGTAGGCTTCTTGTCCGTGGTAGATTTAGTAAGCAAGATTGACAGCTGTAAAGTCTTACCAGAATAACACGAATTTGTTTGAGCTGGCAAAGACAGTCTAGCGTTGCGATAGACTTATTGGAGGAAGATCTAAACAGGTTTGCTGTTCTTCCCTAAATCTTTCCTCTGGGTGCATCCATGGAAGAGCAAGATATCGTTTTGGCGTGTGGGAGGTGGAGGGTAGACAAAAAGCGATGGTTGTTTGATGTTGATACCAGCAAAGGGTGCAGGATTATAGTTGCCGATAAAAAAACGAAGTTTGAAGACTTTACTGCTATGGTGTTCGATGACTTTGGTTTCTGTAAAGTAACTTCCGGCATAAAGTTGAGCTATATGTTAGATAGATATAAAAAAGCGGATGTGATATGCCACCGGTGATTGTTTCGAATGGTCGGCAGTTTCAAAACTTTCTCAAACAGAGCAGGGGTGACCTCATCCGGCTATGCGTTGAGATTATTGATAAATCTGGTGAAACCTTGTTCAAGGAAGTTAAGCCGAAAACACCAGAACCAACACCCAAGACCCCTGAAGTCGTTGTAGATGATTTCGTAGGCGGGGCAGAGGAAATGGGACAGAAA
>NC_025693.1:11466527-11467570 GCF_000633955.1 Camelina sativa
TGGAGAATATGGGCTTCAACCATGGGTGATTCGCCGGTGTTTCATATTCGCTTATATTGTCGTGAACATACTTGCTCTGTTACGGAACGATTTGGCCGTAGCCGTAATGCTAAACCACCAATCCTAGCTCAATTATACAAGGATTATGTTGGTGGTGTGGGAGGTTCTGTTGTGCCAAATCTTGTTGGGGAATGGCTCAACCTACGATATGGTGTACAGGTGGGCTACTGAAATACTCTAAATCAAGTCTTTTTAACATGTTTGTTTTTGGTTGGCTTTGTGTATGTGATGGTATATAGGGTGTAAACGGAGAAATTTCTTATGTTGCTAGGGGGCTTTTTGTATGTGAAGACGTAGTGGAAACAATAACAAACAGATTGTAACTTTAGTTTGTTGGTTTTCTCAGAAATTAGTTGATTCTATGGCCTGCACATATATATAATTCGACCTAGTTGATATTGTTGAGTGCTGTTGTCTTTTACTGACCATTTTCATATAATAGCTTGGCTACTGGAAGGCACATCGTACACTTATAAAGGCGCGGGAGTATGTTAGGGGTACACCTGAAAGTGGATACGCTGAATTACCGGCATATTTATACAGGCTGAGGTCCTCTAATCCGGGGACCCTTACTAGACTGGTCGTTGATGCAGAAGACAGATTTAAGTATGTTTTCATTGAGCTTGCTGGATGCATTAAGGGTTTCAGGTATATGCGGAAAGTTGTAGTTGTAGATGGAACCTTTTTGAAAGGTGAATTCAAAGGGACTCTTCTGATAGCGACAACACAAGATGGAAATTTTAATATTTTCCCTCTGGCGTATGCGGTTGTTGATACAGAGAACGACGTCTGGTGGGAATGGTTCTTTACGCAATTAAATAGTGTAATTCCTGATGATGAAGAGCTTGCACTGATATCTGACCGGCATAAATCTATTGGTAAAGCTATCACTAAAGTGTACCCCCTGGCAAGTCGAGGAATCTGCACGTATCATCTTCACAAGAATATTATCCTGAGATTTAGTGGGAGCGAAACATTCCGGC
>NC_025693.1:11468976-11478854 GCF_000633955.1 Camelina sativa
CTCAACGCATGTTGTCAATCTGAGGTATAAGAGGTGTTCATGTAGGCGTTTTGATTTAGAAAGGATGCCTTGCGTACATGCTATCGCAGCCGCATATACGGCCAACCAATCAGTTATAAACCAGTTCCATCCATACTTCCTCAGAGACAGACTCTGCAGTGGGTATGCGGAGGCGATAATGCCGATAGATACATCCTGCATCATCCCTACTGATATTACACCGTCCAGATGTAAACCGCCTTTTGTTAGGAATCCTCCAGGAAGGCCAAAGATGTCGAGGATGAAGTCTTTTATCGAGGTTGTGTTGGAGACGAAGCGGCCCCGCAAACAGCATGCCTGTTCTCAGTGTCAACAGGTTGGCCACAACCGTACAACATGTCCAGCTAATACGTAACTGCATGCGAGACAATAGACGTGTTATCTTTTCATGGAGGATAATACTCTTTTTTTCCTAAGTGCCACCATAGCTTTTCGTAACATGTTTATGATGGACCTTTTTAATTTGTAAGCCCACCTTTTTGTTTAGGGAACTATAATTGTTGTCGAAATTGGTTCCGACTGCCCTAGTTGGGCCTCATACTCGTGTGGGCTTTTTAGAAATGTCAAGCAAACGGTTTACTGTTTGAATAAGATAATTACAAAAGCGAAATATATCTGTTTGTGTATTTTATGTGGTTCATTAGAGAGGACATAATGCGATGGAAGGATAGTGTTGCAAATGTGTTAACCACATTTGCTGTACCCATGTCAACAGATAAAAGAAGTATGGTTCCTTCATCCGTTTTTTTTATGAACGGTTGACATGTAAACTTATCANTCAGTGTCAACAGGTTGGCCACAACCGTACAACATGCCCAGCTAATACGCAACTGCATGCGAGACAATAGACGTGTTTTGTTTTCATGGAGGATAATACTCTTTTTTTCCTAAGTGCCACCATAGCTTTTCGTAACATGTTTATGATGGACCTTTTTAATTTGTAAGCCCACCTTTTTGTTTAGGGAACTATAATTGTTGTCGAAATTGGTTCCGACTGCCCTAGTTGGGCCTCATACTCGTGTGGGCTTTTTAGAAATGTCAAGCAAACGGTTTACTGTTTGAATAAGATAATTACAAAAGCAAAATATATCTGTTTGTGTATTTTATGTGGTTCATTAGAGAGGACATAATGCGATGGAAGGATAGTGTTGCAAATGTGTTAACCACATTTGCTGTACCCATGTCAACAGATAAAAGAAGTATGGTTCCTTCATCCGTTTTTTTTATGAACGGTTGACATGTAAACTTATCATGGATAACTATTGATGTGTACGTACATATATTATATTACGGAGTAGCAAATTTTAGATTTTGTTGACAAAATACAACCATAAATTATCCAGAATCAGCACGTACCATTGGGTTTATTCAAAAGTACAAACACACACACCAGGAAAAAAAATAGTTTGCATAGTTCTGTAGATGGTTCTTTCAATATAAGTAACTCCCTGAACTCTCCTTTTCGCCAACCTAGTTCCTTTTTTCTTAAGGTCCTGCATTCTCCCCAACGTGCTCCATTATATGTTCTATATAGTAACGTCCAGCAAATTCAGATCTGCGGTAATATAGAAAGTGTATTAACGTATTTGACAGTAGCAACATATACAATATTATGGGTTTTTAATAGGAAAACAAACAGCTTACATCGCCTTGTGATATTCCATTCCCTTGAAATCTGGTTTTATATAGATTTGCGAAGAGGCAGCTGTGTTGACGAGACATGGAGCACCTACAGAACATTTACAAAATTAGATGTATATGGTTTCACAAGGCTAGTTTCCTTATCTGATCTATCAAATCGAATGTACCTTCGTAGCTTCCAACCTTCCAGAACCGTAAAATACAAAAGACGGGTTCAGATGTAAAAGTAAGATGACACCCGAGTGCTTCCCAAGCATTTATGAAGCGAGCAGCATAGTCATCTAGGGTATGACACTTGAGGGTTTCATTCCTACGATTTTCTCATGTTAATATAGAACGGGAATAGGAAAAACCTTTATATTAAAATGTATTGGCACAAATCTATTTTACCTCCCATTCAGTAGGGTGATGACAACTTCATTGGCCGCATTTGCCCCCACGAGCAATCTTCTGTCTTCTACTCCAACTACACACCCACAGACATCTGATTCGGGGTAGACACATACTGTAAACGTTACGACCTATGTATTTTGATATGAAATTGTCTACTAACCTACTTATTTAGTATCAGGCCTAAAAACTAGTAATGTGCACAAATATATCAATTAGTTAAAGCAATCGTTTTTTAACGTTGTTCCAAACGATTTGTGTAATTGAAAATTGAAGATAAGCGTACCAAATGATATGGGATGGGTAATTCTCCCTCGAGATATATATAACCCAAATCCTCGAGCAGATCCATCGTCGAATCATCAGTGAATTTGATTTGGAAAGGATGATGTGTATTCCTCTCCTTAATCGTTGGCTGGATGACCTTGAAAGTCCTAATTTCATACCAATCACCATCATAGATATACTTCCTCATTTTCTTGTAGGTCCCTGGTAAAAACGCCACCTCGATTGTGTCACCCTATAAATTGCATATCAATCGTGTATAAGACCACTATGTTGGTTAACATCTTCGTGCAAATTTTATTATCAATCGTAAAGTGGACTAACCCGTGTATCAGCAAGGAGCAGAACCCGCTTTTGAAAGAACTCAGTAACATACCACGAATTCAAGACCTTTGCTTGTATAATCCAATTCGTTCTTCCTGGTCTAAGATCAGCGATGGCATCAACTCTAAATTCCATGGTTTTTTCTGATAATTTCCTGTTACTCGTTTCTACTCTGGGTTTGGAAAGGAGACAGGGTGATGCTATTTAAATAAAACAAAACGTCGCCACTGGTAGTTGCGTCTTTCTACCGACTCCCACTCTCTCCTTCTCTAATAAGCGCGACTCTTCGCTTTCTTTATTTTTCTTCGGGTGTATATTTCAAATTTTCTTAATTACGGGTCGATCGATCAGATTACGTATGTTATATTACATCAATAACGTTATGTAATTACATGTAAAATGGTATTGGATACGTTATTAAATTGTAAATTCAATCTTGTGTTGAACGCCAGTTAATCGTTATGTATTGTATATTGTATAGGTACACGTACACTGACAAGTTACAATCTTGTGTACGTTCAGTCATACTTTAATTCTTAATGTACGTACATACAACTAATTTACGTTGTGTACGTGGTATTATTTTATTATCTTGTTGATGTATGTTTTTCCCCTTCTACTTTCTTAATTACTTAATGGCGCCCAACCACTTCGACAAATTTCATTCAATGGTTGGAAATTGACTTATCTTAGTCACAATTTCGTTGAAACAACCCAATCACAAACGAGTTAACCAACCGTATGCACAGTTGGTACAAAACTATACATTACTCGTACCAGACGTAAGCACCCATGTACCCAAACACACTTTGTTGTACATACACAATAGGCAGATTTATCAATTGTGTATAGTTATTTTGCAAGATAGAACAGCAAAAAAATAAAGGATACAACATTAGGTGGTACATGATTCAAAAGAACTAGAAGAGAAAACCATGGAAACAAAAGGCCGCATTCAGTGTGCGTACACCCTATGACGAAGATATTAGTACGGCGTTTATAACAGAAGACCTTTAGATGAAACGTTTTGGGCGAAACATCTAAAGAGATAATATAACTAAAGGATCTCGGATATAGATTTCGCCAACCACCAAAGGCCGCAATTTGTGCACACCATGTCATAGTCTCGATAGTTGAGAGAGTACAAACCATGCTCCAATAAACACAATTAACCACATTCTGGAGAAGGGATCAAAGGGGCAATAGGATAGACGAATGAATCCCTGTACGTGTTTTGTCGTGCCGTCTGATATCTACCCAGCAACATGAACAACTCCCTGCCAAAAATCCTTGTTTGAGTTGTATTTAGTTGATAGTGGTATGCAAAAAACAGGTAAAGATAATGACCCGCCATGTCGAGGTTCCCATGTAACATAGAAAAAAACCCACATGCTAGTGTGGCATCATCTTCTGCGGGAACGTTACGAGTTAGAAGTGCAATACCTCCCTAAATGTCGCTTTCCTCGGCAACAACCCGGAGACCTTCGTAATAGATTGCCTTTTTGTTCCCAGCGTAAAGGCATTTTTCGAAGATATGCCGGTGCATCCCTTCCTCTTTTATTCTACGATTTCGGTGATGTAATTTTTGAAACCAATAAGGATGGCAAGTAATGTTGGAGATGTTAGCATCCTGGAGAACTTGAGCCGTTAGCGCTGTTTTCACTCCTCGAGGTCCTGCCTTGACTATTGGAGCAAGGTACTTCAAACCATCAACTGCAAGAAACCCGAAGATGATAACCAACATCTCATCTGGTAGATGAGGCATTTTTTGAGGCGCAAACGCCATCTTGCTGTGATTTATCTGTAGAGACTGCTACTTGTACAGAAGGGTGTTTGAAGAACTCAAAGTTCAGGTTGTACTCAGTGGGACTGGTACATATAATTTATAGAACACCAACGAGATACTTATTTAGCCAGCCCATCTACCCGTTTATTGTTGTAATGTGATGAGACATACGTCACTTACTACTGTGCTAGATTCAAACTCGCTGAGATATAAATTACATCACGTTTATGCTAACACGACTTTTGGGGGTAGGAGTTGTCACTTCATCTAACCTACCCTACGTAGAGCCTAGCGGAATTTAAGAGAAATAATTGTCTTAAGTAGTGTATAACGCAATTGACATCCGTTATTATGGTGGCGCCACGTATATACTAATACGAAATAGAAGAATCTACGTAAGAACTTATTTATATTTAATTTGCATAAAGGGAGATAATGACCGAACTCTTGCTTACCATTGTACGTACACTCAATTTACAAACTCTAATACGTTTAATGTGTTAAATTATAAACTATTGTACGTACACTAAACGTACATACTCTTGAACATACACTGAAATTATAATTGTTGTTATTACACTAACATCTTTCAGGTTGTGTACGTCTTAGTATTAAATTTAAGTGGTCTTGCAATGGAAGAACGAGTTATATAGTTTTATATTCATAATTCATCTCTGATGCCTTGGTCACGTTTAGGCACCCAACAACTTACCATTCTTAAACAACATAATAAGTAACGATAGATACCGCGTTCTTATAAATGATACAACATTATGTGTTACATGAACCAAGTTTAGTACACCAGGAGACATTCTAAACTAAAGGCTGGATTTATAGTACTTACATGGATTCTAGAAGATATACATTGATAACAGGATATTCGTTAGATAGTACGTTTAGGGCGAAACATCTTATGAGAAAATATAACTACAGGATCTCGGATATAGCTTTCGCCAACCACCAGAGGCCGCAATTTGTGCAGACAATGTCATAATCTTGATACTGGAGAGAGTAGAAACCATGCTCCAGTAAACACAATCGAGCACATTCCGGAGAAGGGATCAAGGGAGCAATAGGATAGACGAATGTATCCCTGTATGTGTTTACTCGTGCGGTCTGATATCTACACAGCAACCGGAACAACCCCTTGGCCAGAAACCTTGCTCATTTCGATTTAAGTGGGTAGTGATGTGAATCAAACAGTTCAAGAAAATGTCTAGCCATCTTACAGTTCCCAACTAACATAGAAAAAAACCCACAAGCTAGTGTCGATATAGGTTCCACGGAAACGTTACGAGTTAGAAGTGCGATACCTTGCTTAATGTCTTCAACCTCGGCAACAACCCGGAGACCTTCGAAAAAAATTGCAATTTTGTTGCCAGCATCTAGGCATTTTTCGAAGATACGCCTATGGATACCTTCATTTTGGACTCTACCATTTGGGTTGCGTGGTGTTTGGAACATCGTGGGATGCCAGCATAAGCTGAATATGTTAGCATCCTTTAAAACTTCGGGGCTAAGCGCCGTTTCAAGACCTTGATGACCTGCCTTCTATATTGGAGCGAGGTACTCCAAACCATCAACTGCGAGAAAGCCGAGGATTTTAATCAATATTTCATCTGGTATATCAGGCATATTTCGAGTTGCAGTCGGCATTTTCACTTGATTTTTCTAAAACAATGTTTCGTATGTGTTGCAACTTGTGGAGGGTGTTCAACACCTTCATCCTTAAATAAAGGGAGAGTTGTAGGTGGGAGTTATAGGTTTTTTAATTATTATATATAGAATGCTAACCAGAAACTTATTTAGTTCACACTGTGGTAGTTTAGTACAATTGTGACCAGATTTCGTAACTTAGTAATGATTACAAATACATCATATTAAACGTACTCATCAAGACACATCGATGAGATATAAGTCACATCCCTCTACTTAATTGTAAAACAACTCTTCTACGTCTTCGTATATAAGACTTTTGCGGGTATCAGTTGTCACATCGCAGTTGCCAACTGGTGTTATGTCTGCCACTACGTTAAGCTGAGCGGGTATTGAATAATCGAGATTGAGATAGTAGATTATAGTAGACTTCAAATCCGTAATATGATTATGACACGTGTATACTAATAGAAATGGGGGATCTAATATGGTTATGATGTAAAGAGGCCTAAAATATTAACGGCCCATTAAGCTTCCCAAAACGACACTCCATCTATTTTGTTAGTGGATGTTGAAAAATATAATAATTAGTGGTTTGATGTCACCGCGCCATCTTGTCACGCAGTTATATCAAGTATCATTGATATCCATACCAAATAATTCCCCAACCATATCAACAAGTTCGTATTATTTAAGTTTGCATTCCTATGTGCACATAATACTTTCATTACAAAGATGACCAACCCAAATCTTTGTGACGATCTGTTGGCGCGAATAGCTAAACTAATGGCAGCAAAACACTGGTGGTACATGCAGTCACTCCTACATTCCGGAAATAGAGGCAAAACTATAGTTTACCATCCCAATGTCTTGAAAGAGGCAAACATCTTCAACATGTGCAGTGAACCTGATGATATCATTTTTGGTGGTCGACATAGGAAGTTTTTTGAAAGGTGCCTTGATGCGGATAATCCAACGGCCATATATTATGAAGGCCTTCGTCTTGCAACAAAAGATGGGGACATTGAAGGGGCCGTAAATTTACTCCTGCGTAACGTACCAACACATGCCGACGCTACTCTTGCGTCTGCCATGTTGTGCATCTGTAAAGGGTCCGGAGTCTAGGCGGGTCATTTGCTTCGGCTGTTTTCTATAAAACACTACCCACTTAACTCTGAAGAGGTTGGAGATATGTGTGAAGAACTCATCACTGAGCTTATTCACTATGGAACATCACACAATACAACTTATGGTGTGTTCTTTGACTACCCTGATGATGGAGAAATAATAACTCCTTTGTGCGCAATAAAATGCGCGCTCTCAATGACAGAGGAAGACGTGGACACTATGGTGGGCCCTTAAAAGCATCCTTGCAAGAAATGCACAATCTGGTGGTGCGCTCGCCGAATTAGTCAAATGCTTTGGTAGTTATAACGAAACATGTTTGCATTTCCTCGTTTCTGTGTACACCTTATCGCCTATCCTTTCTAATCTTAATATTAAACGAAGTATTTTGTCAGCGATGCACCTTTGCAGAATAAAGCAAGATAATAAAGCTAACCATGAACTTTGTCAGATGTGATAACTGGACAATTGATTTAATTTTCGTACACAAATATATTTAACGAAGTTGATAACACATGCAAAACATAGGTATGAAGCAATATGCTAGATTTTTCAATACACTTTAGGTTGCTCTCCTATTCTCCACAAGCTGAACATAGTAAAATGTTTAGTTCCATGCAAACTAATATTTCCTCGAATATCTTATTCTGTACGATACATGGCTAAGACCTACATCAACAGTTACATGCCCGTGTAGCTTGTATTGAATTGTACCCTTTTATACTTAAAATTGAAACCACTATATTTAATATATAATATAGGGAAATTCCATGGGTTTGTATCTATTAGTAGTCGTATTTAATGCAATGACATGTTGCCAATTTAATGCAATGGCCAACTGATTTGACGTCCATATGAGTCAATTTAAATCGATATGACTTGCAGGGTTGTAGATGTCAAATATCAGTTATGTAATTTTACTTATATACGTACACGAGTACCAAAGAACCAATAGAACTTGTTGAATACTTTTAGCGTGGCTAAACAGACTTAAATCATTACATTTTTATATAAATATACCCCTATATATCATTACATTTTACTGTTAAATACCATCAAGTTAATTACCTGTTATAGTAAAAAAAAATTACCATTGTTCTCTCTATATATAGAGGTGTGTACGTAAGAAGATGTTTTCTTCCCTACACATAGCAAATACCATCCACAGCCCATATCGTCTCCAACAAAAAAAAACAAACAATGAACACCCCTCCAAACGAGATATTCCTGGCCATCATGCTGCCAAACCCTACAAGCCTCCTTGTCAATTTCATCCCCGTATCTGTCACTCCAATATCCGCCTTGGTCAAAGCGCTGAACACTGTCGACATCCAAACTGTTCAACTTCGTCCGTTTGTGTCATGGCCACAGTTCATCTATATGGAGTCTAAGTTCAGGCCCTACTTTGAGCTTCTCCTCTACAGGGGCCACATCGTAGCGAACTATCTTGAGGGCGTCAGGCTAGCTTCAAATTCCCCGACCGTTGCTGAAGGTATGGCGCTGCTACGTTTTTTTGCACCAACAGATCCGTATGCGAACTTCGCTTATGTGCTGTTCGCAACGTTTACCGGCCAAGTGATATAGGCCGAGGCGTTTGGCAATATTTTCTGGTGCATGCTCCCTCACATGAACACCGCCGTTGAAGTCGCTGGCCTAGTTATGTTCCATTTTGCGAACCTCCATCTCCGTGGTCCCCTTTTTGAAGTGAGATCGTCGCCTTCTGTCCTCCACCACCGTAGGTGTACTTGCAGTAGCTACCTCACCGGGTGTAAGTCCTGTTTTTTCTACTGGTATGTACAGGAGTTGCGCTCGTTCTTTTAAGATCCTCTTTTCATGTTTTTTTGCGGCTTAACCTTAGTGACTCCCGTCCCTAACTAGTTTAATGTTGAAATATTATGTAATTGATGGTTGTTTTTTTCTTTTTGGAACCTCGAAATGTTATCCGGTGTATGCTGGAGTTTATTTTATAATCAACGAATGTATTCTAATTAGTGTTATCCGCCATCGTACACAGACGTATGGCATCTACCACCTTGCCACAACTATGCATTTATGTACGTACACCGAAACAAGGCATCGTACATAAATACATAGTTGTACACGGTGCCAAACAACTAGTATTGTGTGGGACGTGTACGTACACATGGACTAGTCCCGTACATATCGTTTTGTTTTATTTAATTATCATACACGCTGCAATTACCATAAATACATACTTCGTGCTGACGATGTCAAATTAATATAAATTATCTGTTATCGAACGGGAATCAAATAAATGACAACCATAATATGAGATAACCATGAACTTCTCCGTCATTCGTATTACTTATACATACTTCATAATAACATACCCTACAAATTATTGATGTACGTACCACCGCTCATATAAGTTCACATGTACGTACCAGGCGTATACAACAGTACATTACAACAAAAAACTAAAAACTTTAAAGAGAAACCATTGGAGATTATAGAACTAAAGGATTTCACATATAGATTTTGCCAACCACCAAAGTCCGCAATTAGTACACAAGATGTCGTAATCTTGAAAGTTTATAGAGAAGAAACCGGATTGGATACAACAAATGGCGGCACAGTCCGGGTTAGGGATCAGGTGAGTAGATGGATAGAC
>NC_025693.1:11479866-11484399 GCF_000633955.1 Camelina sativa
CCGCAACAATCCGGAGGCCCTCGTAGTAGATTGCAACTTCGTTTCCAGCTTTGAAGCATTTTTTGAATATACGCCTATGAATCCCTTTATCTTGAGGGCCACCATTTGGGTTGTCGGACGTTTGGGTCAATAACGGATGCCAACAGATGTTGTAGATGTTTGCATCCTTTAGAACATAGGGGTCGAGCACCGTCTTCAGTCCTCGCCGACCCGACTTTAAAATTGGAGCAAGGTGCGACAGCCCATCTACTACAAGAAGTCTAAAGATTTCGAGTAAAATATCATCAGGGAGATATGGGAGCTTATTGTGTGCTTTCGCCATTTTTTTTTATAGAGATTTTGTTATCGTAGTTATTATATATGCTTCAACAACAGAGGAGTTAGGTTGTGAAATTTGTGTATATACTGTACAATATAATTACTCTACGTGTCCTTTTAGCACAATGCATAATGAAGTATAAGTTACACTGTATTAGTTGGGAAAAGGAGTACGTAATGCTTACGCAACATCATACTGGTTCACACGATAAAAGTTGTTCTCTCGTCCTCTTGGTAACCAAAAATATATTTCGTTCAGATAAAAAGTATACTGTACTCGTTGGGCAAAGTTTATAATTATTACTTGCTTAAAAAGTGTTCAGTAAACACTATGATGAGATAATAGTCATTTCAAAATTTAAGTAAGAACGACTTTCCACAAAAGAAGATGTCAAATCCCTGCATGTACTTGTCGCATTTAATGCAATAGCTATTGGCTGTTCCGGACGTGAAAGTGGAAAAGTTGTGTAGTTCGTATATAATTCGACTCAAATCCGGTTTGTAGAAAAAGACACGTTTCCGTACTAGCATATTTTACAAATAAATTTACACGAGTAAGATCTTGAATGGGGGAAAGCATCAAGTTCTCTTATCACTTTATAAATCAAATATGTGGCTGTTCAAGTGCAGATCAAGGGTGAAAAGCATCAAGTCCTCTTATCACTTTATAAGTTACCATTCAAGATAGATATTATTTTTAACTTTAGTTTATTTGTCTTTTTGTGGTTAATGCATGAGAAATACATGCATAAATTGTCTACCTTTTTTTATGCTCTTCACCCTTAATCTGGACATGAACAGCTAAATATTTGATCTACCTTTATTCTGATTGTAAATCTGAAACCGCTAATAACCCTATATTATTTAAAACAAGCCCTAATAAACCATCTCTTGAAGTGTTTATGACAATTATGGTACAGGGTTTCGAATTGAGGGAAACAAAATTATGGTCTATCGATGCTTGTTAATATTTAGGAGTTTAATGGTTAAGGTGTCGGCTTAGCGATATCCTCTTTCCTTTTGGTCGGGATCTCGTTCTTAATTTATGATTCCCAGTTATTTGTTAGTGTTGTAAATATACAAACTATACATATGTACGTATACTACATTGGGAACGTACGTACATTTGGGGTCTTATTAAACTAACACCATGGAAAGTCAAAAGGCCGCGTCGTTTCGAGTTGTGGCTCTCCGTAAATATTTAAATTGCTCTCAGNCGGTTTGTAGAAAAAGACACGTTTCCGTACTAGCATATTTTACAAATAAGTTTACACGAGTAAGGCCATGAATGGGGAAAAGCATCAAGTTCTCTTATCACTTTATAAATCAAATATGTGGTTGTTCAAGTGCAGATCAAGGGTGAAAAGCATCAAGTCCTCTTATCACTTTATAAGTTACCATTCAAGATAGATATTATTTTTAACTTTAGTTTATTTGTCTTTTTGTGGTTAATGCATGAGAAATACATGCATAAATTGTCTACCTTTTTTTATGCTCTTCACCCTTAATCTGGACATGAACAGCTAAATATTTGATCTACCTTTATTCTGATTGTAAATCTGAAACCGCTAATAACCGAATATTATTTAAAACAAGCCCTAATAAACCATCTCTTGAAGTGTTTATGACAATTATGGTACAGGGTTTCGAATTGAGGGAAACAAAATTATGGTCTATCGATGCTTGTTAATATTTAGGAGTTTAATGGTTAAGGTGTCGGCTTAGCGATATCCTCTTTCCTTTTGGTCGGGATCTCGTTCTTAATTTATGATTCCCAGTTATTTGTTAGTGTTGTAAATATACAAACTATACATATGTACGTATACTACATTGGGAACGTACGTACATTTGGGGTCTTATTAAACTAACACCATGGAAAGTCAAAAGGCCGCGTCGTTTCGAGTTGTGGCTCTCCGTAAATATTTAAATTGCTCTCAGCCTTCGTCTTTCCTAACACGGTTTAAAGTAAGAGAGATCCAAAATCTGAGATCACCATGAGCTTCAGAACCGATCGTATTGCTGAACTGGACGGCGAGAGAAGGAATTGGTGTTGGTGTATCCACGCCAAGGTGTTGAACGCTTGGTCGATTCGCCAATGCTTTGTAAAACGGGTTCTCCTACTTGTGGATGAAGAGGTTAGTTAAACAAGTCTTTCTTATTTCGCTAAATCCAACAGTTTTTGGTGTATAACAATTTATCTGTTATGAAGGCNTACCTTTTTTTATGCTCTTCACCCTTAATCTGGACATGAACAGCTAAATATTTGATCTACCTTTATTCTGATTGTAAATCTGAAACCGCTAATAACCCTATATTATTTAAAACAAGCCCTAATAAACCATCTCTTGAAGTGTTTATGACAATTATGGTACAGGGTTTCGAATTGAGGGAAACAAAATTATGGTCTATCGATGCTTGTTAATATTTAGGAGTTTAATGGTTAAGGTGTCGGCTTAGCGATATCCTCTTTCCTTTTGGTCGGGATCTCGTTATTAATTTATGATTCCCGGTTATTTGTTAGTGTTGTAAATATACAAACTATACATATGTACGTATACTACATTGGGAACGTACGTACATTTGGGGTCTTATTAAACTAACACCATGGAAAGTCAAAAGGCCGCGTCGTTTCGAGTTGTGGCTCTCCGTAAATATTTAAATTGCTCTCAACCTTCGTCTTTCCTAACACGGTTTAAAGTAAGAGAGATCCAAAATCTGAGATCACCATGAGCTTCAGAACCGATCGTATTGCTGAACTGGACCGCGAGAGAAGGAATTGGTGTTGGTGTATCCACGCCAAGGTGTTGAACGCTTGGTCGATTCGCCAATGCTTTGTAAAACGGGTTCTCCTACTTGTGGATGAAGAGGTTAGTTAAACAAGTCTTTCTTATTTCGCTAAATCCAACAGTTTTTGGTGTATAACAATTTATCTGTTATGAAGGCTTCCACAATCGAAGTGGCGTTTCTACAGGGGGAATACCCAAATATCCCGCCAAACCCTGAAATCGGTACCTGGTACGATATTCGGGAGTTTAAATTAATCAAGCCAACTCTCAAGGAGAGGAATACTCATCACCCATACCAAATCAAGTTTACGCATGAGTCAACCATGGATGTGATCCAACCTTTGAATCATAAAAATTACTTCCGCTTTGAGGATATCGATGATATAACTAGTGGCAGAGTTACTCATCCCGTATCTTTCGGTATGCTTTATCTATAATTTCTTTAATATGTATATATTAATGTCCGTGAAATTATGAACTTGCGATGGTTGCTGAGATTCATTTAGTGGCCGTTTGGTCAGTTTAGAACGTTAGTTTTAAGTGTATCATTTGGAAAAGTACAAAATAAACGTTACATCTTGAATTTTTTTTTCCCCGCGCTAGATGTTTGTGGGTGCATCGTAAATGTGGACGTCATAAGAAGACGTTATGATGGCAGGTGTATTGAAGTTGTCTTCACTCTCCTGAATGGCAGGTTAAGGACTTATTATGCTATAAACATAGTAATATATATATATATATATGAACTTCATAGATTTATTTTTGATAGCAACTGTGCGTTAATGCAGGAATGAAAGTATCAAATGTCGTCTCACAGACTTCTATGCCCATCAATTCCTCTCTGATTGGGAATGAAAGGGATGTCATGTTCTCCACAAATCCGAACCAGTGTTTTGTGTCTTCTAGTTCTTTAAGGTTGGGAGTTATGAAGGTACGTCAGAGTAAATTGATATTATGATAGAAGCAAGTACATGTAATTGACATGTAATTTGTCTAGCAACTCAATTACGTAAATGTGTGTAGTCGTACCATGTCTTGTACACACCGAAGCGTCTTCTAGATTCTTCATTTGAGCAGATTTCGAAGGACTTGTACATCACAAGCATATATAAGTTGATATTATATTAATAATTGGTATGAAAGCGTATGTGTTCATATTGTTCACAGTCTCACATGTACATTTTTTTTTTAACTTATAGATGTGAGTTTGCAGCACATTACCACATTAACAATGTGATGGGACAAGATGGGACACAAATTGAAAGAATTGCCCAGGAAGGAGAAAGCTCCGGAACCCATACAAAAACAATGCAAACTTTAGTCAGACTGTCCGGGGAATGAGCAATGAAAAATGTCTAGAAATAGAAATTAAATGTTGTTTTCTATTTCAAATATTGGTTTAATTTTGTCAGACTATGTACAATGGTTT
>NC_025693.1:11491380-11497666 GCF_000633955.1 Camelina sativa
TCTAATGATACCCATTTCAATTTATTCAACATGTTGAATAAATTCAACATAGTTCAATCCACCTCATCTTTTTATTTTTTTCAACAGGCTCATTGCAGCAATTCAACAGTTGAAAAAAGATTCAATAGCCCATTGTACATGGTCTTAATGATACGAATGCTTGTACTTTTTTTTTTTTGACCGAATACTCGTGCTATCTCCTAATAATAAGTAGAATCTTTAATGTTGTATTGTTTTATCAGAAGGATAATTAATTCCCCACACCAAAGTTGATGTACGTTGGGAGTCATAATTTATTGTGGTAGTCGTCTACGTACAGAAGCTTAAATAATCGTACAATCAAATCAAGTGAATAGCAGNATAATTATTAAAATTGAGATAGAAAATAATATGTAGAATTTTGAATATTAAAATTGTTATTATTAGAATCTGTTTCACAAAAATATTTTATTTAAAGATATAAAATGACATTTTTTATTGTCCAAACAAAATGAACCAAGTTTCTATTTATAAAGTAAAAGAAATGATGAATTTCTATAGGGAAAAATATATAAAAAATTGTTTGCTAAACAATAACTTATATTAAATAAATAAAGTGAGATAAAAATAAGTATTTTGACTCTTGAGCTGACATGTGGATCTAATGATACCCATTTCAATTTATTCAACATGTTGAATAAATTCAACATAGTTCAATCCACCTCATCTTTTTATTTTTTTCAACAGGCTCATTGCAGCAATTCAACAGTTGAAAAAAGATTCAATAGCCCATTGTACATGGTCTTAATGATACGAATGCTTGTACTTTTTTTTTTTTGACCGAATACTCGTGCTATCTCCTAATAATAAGTAGAATCTTTAATGTTGTATTGTTTTATCAGAAGGATAATTAATTCCCCACACCAAAGTTGATGTACGTTGGGAGTCATAATTTATTGTGGTAGTCGTCTACGTACAGAAGCTTAAATAATCGTACAATCAAATCAAGTGAATAGCAGCCCTTTGGATTGATCTCGTTGGGAGGAAGTGATGATAATTACGTAACTGGATACACATCAAATAAACATAATGATGAGAAAACTATCGTATCTAAGCAACAATAAATACGACTCACTTCGAAGTTGTCACATCAGAGAACCTACAAATGTTATTTCTAAGCTTAGGGTTAGCTGATGGGTGAGTTACAGCCAATATTTAACTAATTCGAATATAATGAATTTCAAATCCGATAACACGAAACTGACACGTGGTTCGCACTACTTACTTGTTTTAATAATTCTAATCGAGTAGGCGTGCACGAGAGCTCATAAACCTAAAATGGGTTCCTTCGTAATTGTAGTTAACAATAGGCTAATTTAAAACGACGTCATATAGAAACTAGCATAAATTCCCAGGATTTTCGCCAAACTCCCCAACCACCTCTCACATCGTAGGTTTTATTAGTGGGCAGGCTGTAGTTTCCGTCTATTTGTATCTGCACATATTGCTATTAGTTTACTTAACTGCAAAAAATGGTGACTTCTAGGCGTAAGAAGACTGATCTGCCAGACGAGATCTTGATAAAAATAGCCCAGAATCTCGTAAGTGATGGGTTGTGGTTCCTTGCCCCATTATTAAAGGCTGGTCGGCGAGGAGTGGAAACGGTGCTTGCCCCCGAAGTTCTGAAGGTTGCCAGCATCTACCACATCTGTTGGCATCCTTCTTCATTTCAAACGACAAGGAAGCCAAATGGTGAACGCTAGGAAGAAGGGATTCACAGGCGTATTTTCAAAAAATGTTTAGACGCAGGGAACAGAATAGCAATCAACAACGAGGGGCTACGGATCGTTGCCGAGGACCGAGACATTCAGCGCGGTATCGCACTACTAAAAAAAACGTTCCCGAAGAAGCCGAGGCCACTCTTGCATGTGGGATTTTCTCTATGTTATATGGGGACAAGCAGATGGCGGTTCGTTTTCTTCACCAATTTGATGCACATCACTATCCACTCCAATCAGAGGGAGTACGGCTTATCGGGGAAGATCTGTTCCAACGGTTGTGTATGTTTAAGACGGCGCGTAAAAACACGTACACAGATTCACTAGTATATCCCTCCAGTTCGTTGATCCCTTTCCCGGACTGTGCCATGCGTAGTTGTTTGAAATGGGGCAGGTTATCGACCAACACACGTTATTATGACATTGTCTGTGTAAATTGCAGAGTGTGGTGGGTGGCCAAATCTATATGTGAAATCCTTTAGGTGTATTGTCGGTTCCCTTCTGTAAAACGTATGTTTCATTATATAATTAAATTACTATGTCTTGAAGATGTTAATTAACGTGTCGTTCATCAACTATGTTTTAGTAAACCTTGCTCGATTTATTAAGTATCCATAATTACATACTTCCTAAGGGAACTAAGCACCCTAGCAAACCCGTTGGAAAACAGGGTTAAATTATACGTTACGTGTTAAACTTAATCATACCGTGTTATTGTCATAATCCCAGGTGAATGGCCCACACAAAATATAACCAAGAGGCCTACCCAACAAACGAGAATGGGCCACACAAAATATAGCCCAGGTCCCCGTATAGATGATGTGTAGGTTGTTTCACCGGTTAAACACACATAATTATCAAACAAACGACGCCGTTTGTTTCTATTCGAGAACGACACAAGCTGTGAAATTTCTTGCTGTTTTACACTAGGAAAACGACACAAAACCCAATGTTCTATAAACCGAACCGAACCAAACAAAATCGATATCTTATAAACGAAATCAAAATTAGGGTTCATTAAATCGATTTCGGGAAGACAGAGAGAGCCGCTGCCGTAGATGCTGGACTAGATTGAGGAGGTTNTCAACTATGTTTTAGTAAACCTTGCTCGATTTATTAAGTATCCATAATTACATACTTCCTAAGGGAACTAAGCACCCTAGCAAACCCGTTGGAAAACAGGGTTAAATTATACGTTACGTGTTAAACTTAATCATACCGTGTTATTGTCATAATCCCGGGTGAATGGCCCACACAAAATATAACCAAGAGGCCTACCCAACAAACGAGAATGGGCCACACAAAATATAGCCCAGGTCCCCGTATAGATGACGTGTAGGTTGTTTCACCGGTTAAACACACATAATTATCAAACAAACGACGCCGTTTGTTTCTATTCGAGAACGACACAAGCTGTGAAATTTCTTGCTGTTTTACACTAGGAAAACGACACAAAACCCAATGTTCTATAAACCGAACCGAACCGAACAAAATCGATATCTTATAAACGAAATCAAAATTAGGGTTCATTAAATCGATTTCGGGAAGACAGAGAGAGCCGCTGCCGTAGATGCTGGACTAGATTGAGGAGTTGGAATATTTGTTAATAGTTGAACGTGCCTTTTTTAATTTTCTCTCCTTCATTTACGTTCTCTGTTTCGATCTCAATGTCTGCTTTAACAAACACGACTCCAGTTGAGTATGACGATGCGGAGTATGGGATCCCGGCTGTTTGTTACTGTGGTGAAAGGCCAAAGCTACAACCTTCTTTTACAAGGACAAACCCAGGGATGCTCCACTACACTTGTAGAAATAGAGAGGTAAGTGAGGTACAGTTTCCCCAAGGTTGCATAAAGATTAGATTTATTTGCATAACTTGAAGTTTTCGTTTAAAAAATTAAAAAAAAAATTGCAGGATGGGGACTATCACATTTTTAAACGGTGGGATGAAGCGATGATAGAGGAACTGAAAACAGTGAAGGACAATCTTCTAAAGTTAACTAGTTTGAATCAAATGTGTGAAGCGCTTCAAGGACAAAAAGAGGAGATTCCTAACATCTTAAATATGCACAAGGAAAATCAGATGGAGTTGGAAAGGATGAAGGCATTGATTGCGTACAAGAGTGATGGATTAACTATGGAATTAAAACTGACCAATATGTTTGTTGGGACTTAGGTTATACTAGCAACAATGACCTATTTTTTCAAGTAGTTTGGTCGTTTTATTAGTACTACATTGGGTTGTGGGTTAATTGTTTAACATCAAGTTTTAAACGTTATATTTGGTTTAGTCACATTTTTTCCGTCTAAAAAAGGACTGTTTGAAACGTTGTCGTGTTATTATTATCGACCAAACCCCTTGAAATTAAACATAAACATTTGTACACATACGTCTAACTTTAAAGGTTGGCAGTATTAGGAAGATGCTTACCAAATAAAAATAAAAATATATAATTAACCATGCGTAATACACACAAACATTTTACATCAAATTATTCCTATCCATGTAAGATAGATTGTTGGTATGTAGGTAATGAAGATAATATAAAGAGTTCAGCGACGTAGTTTAAAAGGTTGGAATGTAAGCAACACTGACAAATGGAAACATAGGCTACAAATCGTCGTCAGTCCGCTCGTGCTGGTCAAAGTATTCCAACCGGAGTTTGAAATCTCTAACCTTAGGGAAAGGTGGTTCAAATATCACTTTAGAGACACCCGGTTGACTAACCACTTCCATCCCTCCTGCGGTGTGGAAAAATAAGGAAAAAGGGTAACCAAAATTAGTTTTATGTAGCACTCTTATATTTAAAAGGTGATTGAATTGTTTTAAATACGTTTGCCTAATCCGTACCTCCATCCTTAAACTTGGCCCTCCAAAATCGCAAGACTACAACTGGTTTTCCTCCGCATAGCCAATAATTGCGGGCGAAATCATCGACCATTTCATCATAACCCACACATTGCACGTGATGACCCCTACGCACAGAGACACCTTACGTTAATAGCCCGTTATATCATTAAAGTGTGTGAAAGGTAGTAATCGCGAAAACGACTCACTCAAGATTCGTCAATGAAAACCGTATCAACCGTGTTCTCTCGGTAAACCGTGGAGCAGTTGGATCGTCCACCAATATTCTTCGTTCGACGTGAGTAACTTGCCCCATCGTGTCTATGGTGTCATGTCATTAGAATTATAGTACTGGATATGATATTAAAAAACGGAACAACAGAATGCAACGTTACCTAAGCAGCAGTTCTGGGTCCAAATAGACCATCGTTCGTAAATTTGGTCGAAGGGGACGTAGTCAATGTAGTGATTGGTCGACAAGCAACGAATGTTGTCCACAACCGTGTCAGCAGTGAATTTGATCCGGTAGTTGGAAGCCAAGACCTTCACAGCGGATGTGTCGTCAGTGACGACGAAATTTGAGAAGGTTTTCAACAAACCCTCCTCAATCCCCGTACAGAACTGGGGCAACAGGTCCTCGCTGATTGTTGCCTGCATCTTATCTCCCTATGGTGCGGGAAAAAAATCAACCATGATGTATGAATCATTTAATATTAAGTGCATATAATATGATGATGAGACGAGTCACTTACGAAAACATCCGAAACAACCATTTCAAAGGTGACGATGTTCGCTTCTCTCTTTCTCCACTTGTGGATGAGCTTAACAGAAACCTTCCAATCAGAACGCCACGTCTGGAGATCGGATAGCCTGTCGAAATGCACCATAACTTTGTTGCACTTATGTTTAATTTGCGGGTGATATTTTGGTTTTGAGAGACGAATACATACTTCACCGGGTGTGTATTTGTCTTCTTATATAAGCAGCAAACAAACACAAATGGATTATACATATTGTGGCTTTTCGAAACGTCGTGACTGCATTCCATACAGATACATCGTATTTAGATAATTAACACGTGTAACTGCCGGTTAAGCGAAGACGATACATCGCATGCACTACTTAATTATGACCCTATAGTCGACGTTATATATTGGCGGAAAATAGATTGGTTCATTTAACAAACCAATTCAATGTAAAACTTTATAAAACCTCAAGGAATAGTGAATGATGGTTTAACCTCAGTAGTAAACGCTGATATATAGTGTAAATGAACCAATAACGTTGAAGAACTGTATAATTTGAATAGAAATATTAAAGAAAAGCGCAACCGTTGCACTGTTTTAAAAAAAAATATATTTTAAAATTGTTTAGTAGTAGAGCAAAATCTTTGTTCTTGGTAAGAGACGGAAAACTGAGGCTTCAGTTGCGACGGCGCATTTGGATGTCCGATAGGGTTGTTTCCATCCCGAGTTGAGTTTTTGAATTAAGGTGTTTAGATCTGGGATAAGTTCTACAAGAGGAGCGAGAATAGAAGTCGGCGACGAGACATTTAAGTGAGAAGAGATTACGGAGGTCGGGTGAAATCAGAAAAAGGCGACTAGTTTCGATCCTCTTTTAATACCGGTGTTGATTCAGAAAGGTAAGTGTTTCTCTTGACTTCTTCCTTTAAATTGGAAGA
>NC_025693.1:11499996-11579997 GCF_000633955.1 Camelina sativa
AAAAGGGAGAGAAGGTCAGAAACAGGGGATGCGCTGACACTGCTAAGGTTGATATGACAAATAGCTTAAGGGTTGTAATTTTTTCACTACTTACATATATTAAATTATGTTGCTATCGTGGGGTGCACATGGTGATCGGAATACTGATGGTTTGAAGGATGCCATAGATGGTCAACACTCTGTCAGTGGTGATTCTTTAGTTGGAGGCCAGGTAATGGACAACAAGATCCTCTTTAGAATGCGACTCAATCAAATTAATGGGGGTGTTTTTGCTTATGCACCTATCATATATGCTTTATATATTTGACTGTAGGATACAACCCGTACTCATATTAATGGATGGGTAACCAATAATTACGACTGTGGCATGAACGAACCATCCCCGGACAATGGAGTTAATGAGTGTCGCCAAGATTATGACGCGGGGGACATTGTGGTGGAGCTATCACCAACTAAAACTGTATCCAATGTAAGTATTTGACACGGAATGGAGATTACAACACTATATTCGTAATAAAGCATTGTCCACCTTTAATTGAACAGATATTGCTGCAGCTGAATACTAAAATGGAACCTGATCTGCATTGTAACAAAATGGTAGGTCAGGAAGTAACCATAAAAGGGATAACCATCTGTGGGTTTCATATATATTCGGTTATTTGTTTATCTCCTCTAATCTAAACGTGTAAAAATTGAGCTTGTACCAAGTTCCTACTACAAACACGCGTCTTAAAAGTTTCATTATTTTGAATAGGTGGATGGGGAAGAACTGCATCAAGAAGGCGGAAACGTCGAGTGGTTTAACAGTAACAGAGGGGACATAAGACGCCAGGAAGGCGAGTCAGATGAGGGTTGTAACAAAACCGAAATACCTGTAGAAAATGAAACTACAGTTGACGCTCAACAAGAGGCAAGTGTCTAACTTTTTTGATTTCGATTATTTGTGACATTAGTGTACGTAAGTATGAATCTATGTACGTACATCTTATTAGGCCGAAGTCCAAACACTACAAAAGGAAAGCGATGTCAAGGAGGGCTGTAACAAAACTGATGGACATGTACAAATAGAAACAACAGTTGACGTTCAAATTTCAAACTTATTTTTTATTTCGACTATTTGCCATATTTATAGTGTCTACTTAGATGGTCCAGTGTACGTCACAATTAATCTATGTACGTACATCTTATTAGGCCGGAGACCATGCAATACACAACGAAAGCGATGTTGAAGAGGGCTGTAAAGAGACTAGAGGTCAACCAGATCAAAGTCCAAGGGAGGAATATATTCCCGGTGACTCAGACAATTTAGTGCCGCAGTCGGTTATTATTGTGGATGAAACAGGACGGGCAGAAGAAGTGATAATGGAGATACGTGCGAGTCAACCATCCGAAGCCATAGTGATAAAAGCAGGGTCGGTTTCATACGACCCTATGGAAGATGTTGATGATGGGAAATTCGCCAAATTCACCGAGTTGATAAAACAAGATAATGTGTAAGTGTAGTATATATTACTCAGATGACATAATTGATATGCTCAACCATTGATATAGGATATTCATAATTACAATATTTCGCAGGGTACACACCATTTTCGGATTCCGCAAGGCAGATATCCTATTCTTCTCTACTCTTATATCGTCCCAAAAATGGGTCCATAGTCAGGTACATATTTTAAACTTTGACTACACGATTTAGGTGTGTTCATGGTTTCTTGTTGGATTTAAATTCGACCGGTTTGCGTTAACTGCATCTGCAGCACATGGAGATGATTGCCCTAACGATGTGGCACAAAAACGGAGAAGTAATGATAAAACAAAGGACCGTAATTTTGGACTCCGTTCTCTTTTACGAGTTGACAAGAAGGTTCCAAGCATTCAACAGGTCCACGGCGAAACGAAATTTCAGGTGGGAGAAAGTACTCATTGACATCGTCAATGGGGAAAGGATGCACCACGAACCAAGGTTGAAGTAGGTTACAGATGTCGACGTTATATATGCTCCAATGAACTGGAAATCTACGCATTGGGTAGGAGTGGGCATAAATCTTAAAACGAGACATGTTTCCATTTACGATCCTTTGATGACCCTTTCCAGAGAAACTCTTGCAATGTCCCGGATCAAGCCGGTGATTATGATGATACCGTACCTACTTCAGAGGGTTATCGATGTCAATTACCCTCTCGATCCATTTACCGCTGAAAGGGTTAGCGAAGTAGGACAAAACTTGAGGACGGGAGATTGTGGACCTTTTGCTATGAAGTTTTTAGAACTGTTGAGCATGGGTAAACCGATGGCTGATTGCTTGAAGATCACCGACAACAATATTGACAATTTCCGAAAGAAGTTCGCGATGGACGTCTACGAAGCTGGTATTGGCCCGATAAATTAAGTAGCGAATAAACATTCTTCCTGGTTGTACTTATTACTTTCACGCAGGTGGTCCATATGATACGTAACAGTCTGTTAGGATGATTTTGGTTTGCTGACTTCGAATACAATTTAATTGCCTCGCTCATCATATCATACCTCTAACTACATGTTGCCAATGTACGTAGGATTGCCAGTAGGGACAAGTTAGTGTACTCAAATTGGAGAGAAACTAAGCACCAACCATGCACCTAAAAATAAAGTCTATAACGTTAGAGAATTGATTGTACGTACACATATGAATATATGTACGTGTGTACACAGACCATAATAAGGCCGTTACTTAGTTGATGATATGTACACATCTATTAAAGGCCTAACATATACTAATACTGGTTAGAAAGACGTCATAATGATACATATCTAGACCCTGCAATATACAAAAAACACTACACCTAAAGAGGGTTTACAAACAACCGATAGGAGCTATGTGAGTGACCAGACCTCGGAGAATCTAAGAACGACATGACCAAACACACATCTTCTATTAGCAACACGCGTAAAACCAATCTTCAATTTTGCAAAATCATACTGCTCCGATAATGTACATGGAACCTAACTTCTTCAACCTTTGGATCCTGAGTTGAACTCAGCTTCCGGATAATCTATTGTCTCCGACGTAGCATCTAGTTGCAGAAAGCAGTCTTGGTCTGGGACCTCATCAAACACTTCTGCAGGAAGTTTCATCCTAATCGAAGGCATGGCCGCATCACATAGGCCTGTGTAGTTTAGTCCAAGAGCTATACACTCTAAGCACTTCAACGTGTACACACCACACTCACCTTGTTGATAGTTCTATGGGAGTGTTTTCACTCAGTAGTAACTAAATGCCGCCGCCCCGATATTCTCATCTTTGTACCTCCTGTGATATGCTTGTATCAAACGTGGGATCATTTTTGCGAACGGCTTACACTTCTTTTGTAGACTCTCGTCGGTTCTACCGATGTTTATGCTATCGTAAACTCGTAGCCTTCGCTGGACTAAGTCAGCTTCGATGGCTACCCAATGGTTGTTATCGAGGTTGTATGGGAAGCGCAGGATGTCTACATCGTCAACCCACACCTTGTGTGTCATTCCATATTTTGGCAGCCTCCCCACGTACGTCTCAAAACAACCTTCTCTGAAAACCCATTTATTAGATGCTTCCATTTGAGAGAATTCGAATGCCCACATACTAACAAACAACGGATCGAGGAAAGCAATACGATTTGTTTTATATGGGGATGGCGTTTGCGTCCCCCTAATACGGAACATATGCATACATGTAACCATGTGCTGCAACATTAGTGACATCTATCAGACATTAGTATACCATAGTTAACTGAGTTAGATGTTATGGAACAAAACTACGAAGCTTACCGCATCCCATAACCACCTGAATGTTGTAGTTGGCCACAATTGTTTAGGGGTCAGGAGGCGAAAATAAAATTTGGCATTTCCAGTGCAAGGTACTTTAGCCCTGAATACCAAAATTAACAAATCAGTTATAAATCTTAGATGATATCCTAATATAAACACTAATTATATACAACTCTAAATGAACACTTACAAATCATCAGTTAGGAAGGACATCAGCCTTGCAATTTTCTCAGGCCTTGCCTCAATAAAAGGATTGTACACTGCGGGAGATAGGACTACAGTGTGGCTTTTACGTCGGGTAATTAATGCAGCTCCCATTGATTCATCATTAGGGCTTAATCCCATGTTAGTGCTCACAGGATCTACTAATAGAAGATCAAGCTCTCTTGAGGGAGGAAACACCTTTTGTAACAAATGTGCAAAATACCTGGCTTTCTCCTTATCTTTCAATGTATGAGATGATGCAGGAGTACTTGTCTCCTCGGTTAAATCCACAACTGATTCGCACTCTCGATCCGACCATACGGGATTACCACCACTTACCGAATGGATAACATTAATAGGAACGGGTTGAGCACCTGCTCCATCTACTTTGTCATTATACTTTGCTATTTTATCACCTTCCTCTGTCTCCCAACTCTGAACTCTTTTGCCACGCTGTAAACTGTCTACCATCTGCTTTGGAATTTGCTCTACACTCGCGGCTACGTTGTCCTCTAGTTCGATTTTAATACTCCCAGACCACATGACCTTATCCTTAATGGCTAACGGATTCCTAACACAACTAGCAACTTTATAACCATCCTGGTCCGAATGCTTTATCTGATATAGCCATGACTTGAAAAAAAAGACATGTATTTGACGTTATATACAAGACATTTGATATATAATATGACGCTGTTAAAACTAGAGACAAAGTATACAAAATTTGCGTGTACGTAGAAAATCATATATCAAAATAATTACAGAATTATACAACTTCACAATACTGAAATTAATATTGTTTCCTCGAATACATAAATACAAAGACTTCATACTGAACACTGGATATATAGTAACAATTTCATCAATACGGTACGCAGATGATACCTCCTCTATTTTTGGTTCGTCATTTCTTATTGTACGAGGTCCTTGCGTATGCGCTCCTCCATCCGTTGAGTTGATGACAACTTTCTTCAATAGTTGAATGTCACTCTCAAAGTTACCCATCATACTCTCCATACCTTGAAGTTTGTACACAACTTCCGCTATTGCTCTAGAAAACGATATCTCAATATTATCCATTTTTGCCCCTAGTGTTTCAACCATAGTAAATAACCTTCCACTACCATTTTCACCCTGCACACCTGACTGCTTATCTCCAGACGCCTTCTCTGCTGAACATTTGTCCCCAACACTTTCTTTCTGCTCCTTCGCATTTTTGGGGACATTACTGATGCTGGTTGGGGCTGTTTCAACGAAATCATCATCACTTACCCCTGTAACAGGTTGCCTCCTCTCCCTCTTCTACGTATGTTCCCCCTTCCTTATTTTAACACAATCCCATTCTCTTTCATCCACTTCCCAATTGATCACGTCTAACAGCAGATTATCCAGTTTCTTCTTCAAACCTTCCCCTACACCATACACAGAATACTGTCCTGGCCAATCTGGATATATGAACTTCAAAGGTTTAGGTACTAAATGCTTCACCTGAAGCTGCATTTCAGATACCATAACTTTAAATATGCTATCTCAAAGTAAAAATGCAGACAAATAATGTATACGTAAATTGAAGGCATACCTCCCCATTATTAAGGAGTTTGTTCCCGGATATGAAGGCTTCAATATCCTTCCTTGGCCTCCCTCCTCTCCACCTTAACAGAGGCAAAACTACACCTTTTCTTACATGCCCGTAGGTAGCCCCCAGCACCTTCACGCTCTCAAATGCCCATATCCGCAATACATGGACACATCCATGGAGGGTATAAGCATGGTTACGTAACCCAAGGACTTTGATGGAATCAACTAAACTCTTCAATCCAACCCTACCCCATTGAAAACTATCAAATGCTTCTTCATTCAACGCCCTTTTTGCGTATTCCAGAGGTATCCTACTGTTCCTTGATAAACCAAGCACTCCAACATGCACAAGATACAACCGAACAATCTGCCTCTTCATTTCATCAGACCACCCACGGCAGCTTCTCAAACCGTCAACTAGCTCCTGCCAGTTGGGTCCATTAAAAGCTTTCACCTTTAAAGCCGCCCATAAAGGTGTATGATCGACTTCACACTCTGTTTCATCAATCTTCTCACAATTCAAACCACTAATTTCTTCATATTCATATAGAGAGAACCTTAGCGGCTTTCCTCCAACCAAAAACCATACCTCCGATGGAATGTCTATTGCCAATTGATTGGACAATAGATAATGAATGGTCTTCCCACAATACAGGTAGTCGGATTCCGCTAGATCCAATAACACTCCCACCTGCGAATTCTTTCTTATTTGGTCGTACACCTCATCACCAACGAAGTCTTTCAAACCAGCTAGATTAGACAAACTACAATTGTGGTGCATGCTTCTCATCGCCAGTGGAAAATTACCATCCGGATACAGCCTTCTTGGATACCTCTTCGCATCATTGCTTGACCCCATAACTACGACAGAATACAGAATCATTAGTTTGGTTATTAATTCAAATATCACAAAAAATCTGTTGCTTAGATTGGCAACAAAACAAGAAGAAGTCTCACAAAAATCTTCCGGAAAAGAGAATTCAAAAGAATACAGAAAACGAACATGAATATCGTCATAAGTAACCTTCCACAAAATACAACGCCTACTATGAAATACTCAAACTCTTTCTAAACAGTAAAAAATCGAGACTAAACCACGATATAGAAATTTACCTCACAGCAGATCGCTATATTTCCCTCCTCCTCAACTTCAAACCACCTCGCCGTCCGCCCCTGGTCCACCAGCCAAACGTACTCCACACAGATTCTGTCCACGCCGCACGCTTTCCAAATAATTTAAAAAAAACCCCGATCTCAACCCAACTTTCGTAAGACAAACAACACAAAGATTCAAGGGATCGATTCGTGCTTTTATTGGAATTCTCTATTTATTTTCCCCTTTTAAGATCTTGGTTTTAAAAGAGAATGGCATAAAACATAATAAAACACACAACTTAGGTATAGAAGTAATTTGCAAACTTTTATGTGTTATTCTAGTAAGTCCAAAATCTCAACGTGTTAATCTAGTAATAAACCTACTTTTATGTAATATTCTAGGTAATTTCCCTAAGATAAATTGTAAGTCGATAAGTTAACTGTCAGCACAATACAAAATTTATAAACATGCTATATAAAATATTAACAGGATAAAAAATTATATAAAAAGATAAATGGTCTTTTAGCAAACTACGTACCTTTGTAACATCTTAAAATATTACCAAATTATACCAAACTAGATTAGGAACCGTGCTAGAGCACGAATTGAAATTTCTTTTATTTATATTATAATTTTAAAATAAAATATGATTCTGAAGATCACGATTAATGCTATATTAGGACCTTAAAAACTTTTAAAATCAATCATATAAATTATATTTTAGTCTAAAATTGTAATATAAATAAAAGGAAGTCCTAATCTAGCATTAAGGTTTAATTTTTAATTTCTGAATACGATCCCGAAGATCACGATTAATCTTGTTAAATTAGCGAGATTTGATTCTTTTTTTAATGATTGAGAGTATATTTTATCCCTTTAATAACTTTTATATTAATATGGTTTATCAATAAAATCTGTGGAAATAAATTGGTAATATTGATTCTAGATATTTGGAACCATATACGTGATCTTCCGAAAATAAATTTTGGAATATCCATGAACTATCAATTTGGAATAACCCGTTTAAGATTTTCTGTTACAGTTAAGGTTTTATTTGTTATAATTAATTTATGGATTAATTTATAATCTATGTATAACCTATTTGTAATCATTTATTAAAATTATAAAGTCTACCAAAACAATGTTGTGTACTTCCGTTTATTGTAAAGGGGATTTTCCAAAATTTCCGATCATCTATTTCCGATGATGACCATTGACGGCTTGCCGGTTCCGAGTAGGATTATTTTACTTGCCTCTCAACCTCACCTTCTCACCACGACACTTCCATTGTTCTCCGCTCTGACTCTCTTGCTCGTCGATCCTCCTACGTTGCTCTTCTCACCGCTCGTCATGTTTCCCTATCAACTGAAACAAATCACAGTTGATTCAACCCCAGGCAGGATTCAAAACCACCACAGCGACACATGATCGAATGGAAGAGAAGAGAGGAGAGAGATAAACAAATAAAAATAATAAAAAAACAAATAGATACAGGGGTAATGATGTAACTTTTATGACTTTTGTACTGTGTAAATAGTGACGTTTTGTGTCAGTTAATTTTTCATTCGTCTGATGGTACAGATTACAATTACCCAAAAAAAAATCTTTTGAGAAAGCAGAGACTAACCAAGGACTTTAAAAAAAATCACAGTTTAAGTTGTACTATTGAGAAAGCAGAGACTAACCAAGGTTACAGAAAGCAAACAAGATTACTTAGCCCTAGGAAAACCATCAAAGTTTATCAATCTTCTCCGGAGATCTTTGCAGTAGAAGCGTACTAACTATATACAGCCTTAGAACAGCTGGAGTTCTGATTTACTTCTTCTTCCTTCCACCACTTCCCTTGGTTTTCTTATTTGCTGCTCCTTTAGTGGTACTCTCTGGGATCTCCTATTAAACAGTTAATATATATGTATAAACACCAAATTATGGATTGACATATCTAAAACACCTGAATCCCAATGTATAGTGTTCTAATTAATACAGGATTTTTAAGAATGGAGGCGCCTAGTCTATGTTACCAGCTCAACGACGTACACTAAACATATAGCTAAATAGAACTACAGAAATTATGGCAGATTGATTTTAAATGTTCACCGTGATATTTAAATTCTTGTGCCTAAGCCACCTCCAGCCACTTGAAAAGAAAGGTTGGAACCCGGGCATAGAGAGAACAGCCTAAGGCTAGCAATGTTATTGGAGGTGTTCCATCCAAAATCATGTAGAGAGAAGACTTTATTGCTGACAGCTGGTTTATACTGCTGCAGCAAACATTTGGTAACTTGTGATTAGGTATGTCAATTAGGGCCAAAGCCCGCAGGCTGGCCCGGCCCGATCCTAAAAAATACAGGGCTCGGGCTTAAATATATAATTTATGAAAAATTGTGTTTTTCGGTTCAGCCCATTTGGGTTATAGAATTTTTCGGGCTTAGCCAGACCGGGCTCGGGCCAACCCGAAAAACCCTTTTACAATTATGTTTGTACTTTTTTGTTAACATTTTTGTTTGATTGAAATATTTAATTAGTGATTTATAGTAAATAAAGTTTAAAACTCTAATCCTAGTTTTCATATCTACTTAATACTTTTAAAATTTTTATCTATGATATTTTATATGAATTATACATTGTTTTATATGGTTAAATTATTAAAATTTATTTAGTTTTAAACTTTTTCTTTTAAATTAAGTTGGTTGTAGTAAATATAGATGAGTTATTAAAATTTTGATTGATTTGTTTTATAGTGCACTTTTAAACACTGCTTTTTAAGGCTTATAAATTTGAATTTTTGATTTCTAAGATAAGTCCAAAAAAGCCTGAAAAGCTCTGTAGTCCTGTTAGAACCGAGCTCGGGCTTTGAAATATAGACTCAGAAATACTTCGGATCAGACCGAGACGGGCTCAAACATATGCGGACTTTAAGGGTTTTGGGCCGGGCCGGGCTGGGCCATCCCTATTGACACCTCTACCTTTGATCCAGTATATAGAGGAATCGCCTCAGAGGCAACTAGGCATACAAGTTTTCCCTAAAGTGTGTGCATATATTTCCATCCATTTCTGGACGTGTATTATGATTTTATGGCAGGCTATGGACACAGTGAATTCATAATCACAAGACGTAAGTGGAAAGCATGAAGAAGATCAACGTTTCAAGAACCACAAACCGGGGAATTGTTTTAACATTCATTTCGAAAGCCTTAAAGAGTAACTAATTAATTTGAATATGTAGAAACCGAGTTTCACACAATAAATTTGTTTGAAAGAGAAAAAAATTCAATGAAACTTTCTCTCTAAGAAATTGGATCAAACCTAAGAAGCAAATGGAATTGAAATCTCTTGAAGAGGAAGTTAGGGTTTTCTCTCAAGAACAATAAAGAATTATGGTTTTTATATTAATTGCTTGATGATCTACAATGAAGGGATTTCCCCTTTATTTATAGGCTTTCCTAAATTACAGAATATAGCTACTTTCCTAATTGACTTGCTCAAGATTAGGAAAGTTTCTTCTTCCTTGTTAGGTCAGCCGCCGGGCGATCTGAGAAGTTGGCTCCTTGCACCCGAATTGGGCTTTCATTCGAAGGCTTTCATCAACAGTGAATTGAACTCCCGGTTTAAATAACTAATTTAACTTATTGGTTTAGATC
Organism: Camelina sativa; assembly: GCF_000633955.1. Taxonomy (NCBI): domain Eukaryota; kingdom Viridiplantae; phylum Streptophyta; class Magnoliopsida; order Brassicales; family Brassicaceae; genus Camelina; species Camelina sativa. The sequence continues at coordinate 11,510,303 of NC_025693.1, forward strand.
GGTATGATGGGGGTGCTAATACCCGCACCAATAGAACACTTGACTTTTACTTAATGCGTTCATCTTTGATGCAGAGCGAGAGCAGCAGCAACAGGGACATGAACAGCTGTTATAACATCCGCGAACCAAAAATTGGTTTTTGGGGATGGGTGTCGATCAACACCAAGGGGGTGTCGGTCGACACCACTAAATTCTGGTTCGACCAGATTGAGTTTTTAATCGATTTAGTTCTGTTTGGTTTTAGGAAACCATTGAACCGGGTTATTTAAGCAGGTTTCGACACAAGAAGGGTTTTGGGAAGTTTATTTTGTCGCCGCTTTGTTGTTTTTGAGAGAAAGGAGAGGAAATCATTGTTCTTGAGATTTTGAGAGAGATTGGTGAGATTCCTGGCTGTTCTTGAGAGTTTTGGAGCTAGGAAGGATCTAGAAGCTTGCTAGGAGGGTTGGATTTGTTGCTATTGGTCTTAATCTTCCTGCAAAGAGGTGAGTGCATGACCATGGCTTATCTAAGCTAAGATCTCTAGTTTTTCTGTGATTTGGTGCTTATGTGGTTGTTTCTTTGAGTTCTCTATGGTTTTTCGTCGCTGCTATGGCTGGGTTTGGCTTCTAGGAATGCATGGAGCGGATTGGAGGCAAGATTCAGAGTTTTTGATCGAAGGAAATCGATGCTCGGCATCGGTGTTGGTCGACACCAGTTGGGGTGTCGGTCAACACCAACGCGAGGACGGCTCGAGACTTTGGCGAGTGTTGATCGACACCATGTGGAGGTGTCGGTCGACACAAACTAGGGTTTTCAGGAGTGTCGGGCATGGTGTTGGTCGACACCAGATTGTCAGTGTCGATCGACACCATCTGGTGTCGGTCGACACCCTTCTTTCAGCTACGACGGATGTTGCATGCTTTGTATATTGCCTGGTTTGTTTATTGATTGTTGATTGTGGCATGTAGAGATCTTATTGCTTGTGTGTATAGCCCACTGAGTGTTTATCAAATACTCATGCATCTCAATATGTGTTTGTGGTGCAGGTAAAGGCAAAGTGTGATCATGGAATCAAGACAATAAAGAGGAGGATGTTCTAGGGACTCGGTTTGTTGTTCTCTGGCATTGCTAGGTTGCTAGAGTTGGGTCATTAGAACATTGCTAGGTTGCTGATTCTATGTTTCCTGTTATTTGATTATTGGATATTGTTGATGTTATATTTATTGGTTATATTATTGGATATTGAGATTGGTTATTCCGCTGATGATTGTGATTGTGGTTAGGTGGCTAGTGGGTATGGGACTACTAGTTGTAGTTTATTTACTATATTATATTTATTATTTATTATATTTTTTTTTTTTAAAAGGTCGGTCCTTTCATTTTGGTATCAGAGCCCTTACGGTTCTAGGTTTGGGTTCACTAGGCTTTGTGCTGTAGATGTTTGGGATTTGCATGCTTTGATTGATTATGTGAGTTAGTCTATTGTGTGTGGCATGGAGTCCTAGAACATCCTCTTCGAGCCTATAGTGTGATTCCACGGTAAGTTTGTGTTTTGTGTTTTTGTGTTATGTTAAGATTGCTTGTTAGCCTCTGTTCTTGGAAGTGTAGTGGTTAAAGGTGTTTGAGTTGTTGGTTGTGGAAGAGGACGTGGTTGTGGTCATGGTCTGGCGGGTCCCGAGGCCAGCGAGTGTGTGGTCCAGAGTTCCACGAGGAGGTACGTCAGAGGGTCGCAAGCGTATCAGGAGGGACCAGAGAGGGTTAGCCGGTGTGAATGCCGGGGGTGCTGGAACCCAGGTGTGGGGTTGCAGCAGGTGGAGCCCAGGGTCGAGATGATTGCTTGGCAGATCTATTGGCGTGTTATTGGAGCGGCTACCGAGAGGGGTACTAGTGCAGGCTTTAGTTGTATCGCATGTGGCGGGGTGCAGCCGAGGGCTACGGATGTTGAGGAGTTTCCATCTTATGTTAGGAGGATGGAGCAGTTGTAGACGCCGGTGCGAGATTCTTCTCGAGAGGTATCGAGCCTAGAAAGGCGGATAGGTGGACATTTGTAGTTGGAGCAGATATTTTCTCTGTTTGGTGGGTAATCCAGTTGGATATTAGAAGTTGAGTGGGCAGGTGTAACATTGCAATGTTATACTTGGAACACAGGAGGTACTTTTGGTCGGGAGATGTTTATAGTGGTTAAGGATTGTTGCTCTTGAGGGGATGGTGATTCTCCTGAATACCAATAGCTCGAGGGGCTGGGGGCTCCGAGAGTGGCAGTGGGGATTATGTTCCCCTGAGGGGATGGGTAGTTCCCCTGATACCGAGATCTTGAGGATTGTGTTCCAAGAGTGAGACGGTATAACTCGAAGACGCTGGTCTGAGAGTGAGATCGGTATGGCTCGAAGGTTGCGACCTAAGGGTGGTGGATTTGGGAGCAAGCAATACCTAGGACGTGAGTATAAACAACCCGATTGAATGTAGACCTCGAGAGATTGATGGTGGTTTAATCTCGGGTTTTAGATGTGTTGACCAATGGGTCAGGGTTTTATGAACCAGAGCGGTTATGAATGTGTGGCTGTTTCGCCAGGATTGTGAGGCCGGTGGTGCTGGAGTCCCGGGAAGGGGAGTTACAGCAGGTCTGAGCCGGGAAAGGCATGTTTGCCAGATACATAAGTTCACGAGAAGCCTTCATGGCAGGATAATATAATCGTTGCGACGATGTTGGATTACGTTCATTGGAGATGGACAGTGTTGCAAGATTCAAGGTTTTGGTAAGATTGCTGAGGGAGACAAGGCAAGAGGTTTGAGTTGGCGGCTTGCAAAGCATTTGACGCGGTGAATCAGAATGTGTGAACGTATGGTAATTGTTTTTTTTATTACGTTCGTATTGATGATTTGCTATGGAGAATTGCTAAGCGAAAAGCTAACTTTGTAATAAGCTATCTTGTGGAAGTTTTCCTAAGAAACAAGTTACCAGAGGTTCTTCGATGGACAAGAGATATTGATATCCGAGTGGTGGTGAGTTGATGTCGGCATACTTGATTTTTGTTTAGTAGAGCTGAAGACGCAGCTAGAGGATTTGTTGAGCAGGGGACTCTTTTGTCTTATCACTTCATTGTGGGGAGCGTCGGTGTTCGTCAAGAAGAAGGACGAGGTATGGGTTTATGAGTTTGTGGCGATATCGTTCGGGTTGACTAACGCGCCAGCAGCGTTTTTGAGGTTGATGAACAGCGTATTTCAGGAGTTTCTGGACGTGTCTGTCATCATTTTCATCGACGCTATCCTGGTATTTTCTAAGAGTCCTGAAGAGCATGCAGTGCATTTGATAGCAGTTTTGGAGAAGCTGCGGGAGCAGAAGTTGTTTGCTAAGTTGAGCAAGTGCAGTTTTTGGCAGCATGAGATGGGTTTCTGGGTCACATTGTTTCTGCAGAGGGAATTTCTGTAGATCCGGAGAAGATTCAGGCTATCAGAGATTGGCCTAGACCGCAGAATGCCACAGAGATCAGGAGTTTCCTTGGGTTGGCTGGTTACTACAGGAGAGTTGTGCAGGGTTTTGTAAGCAAGGCACGTCCAATGACTAAGTTGATAGGGAAGGATGTTCCTTTTATTTGGTCACAGGAGTGAGTGGAGGGTTTTGCAAGCCTGAAAGAGATGTTGACTACTACGCCAGTGTTGGCTTTGCCTGAGCAGGAGATGGAGTCTCTGGTAGGAGAGATCAGTGCGTTGAGGTTGTGTGCTATTTCACAGGAACCGTTGGGTTTAGAAGCAGTTGATAGAGCAGATCTTCTGAGTAGGGTGCGGTTGGCTCAGGAGTAGGATTTGGGGCTGGTGAATGCCTCAAAGGATGTTGATTCAGAGTATCAGGTCTTAGATAATGGTACTATCTTGGTGCATGGTCAGATTTGTGTGCGCAAGGATGAGGAGTTGAGAAAGGAGATCCTGAGAGAGGCTCATGCGAGCAGGTTTTCTATTCATCCATGAGCGACTAAGATATACCGTGATCTCAAGAGGTACTATCACTGGGTCGGGATGAAGAAGGATGTAGCTAGCTGGGTCATGAGGTGCAATGTGTGTCAGCTAGTGAAGGCTGAGCATCAAGTTCCTGGCGGGTTGCTGAAGAGTCTACCCATTCCTAAGTGGAAGTGGGATATGATTACTATGGATTTTGTGGTAGGATTGCCATTGTCCAGGACATTTGATGCTATTTGGGTCATTGTGGACCGGTTGACTAAGTCAGCACATTTTCTGGCCATTTAGAAGACTGATGGAGCAGCGGTCCTGGCTAAGAAGTATGTGAGGGAGATAGTCAGGTTGCATGGGGTGCCAGCGAGTATTGTATCTGATAGGGATTCTAAGTTCACTTCGGTGTTCTGGAAGGCATTTCAGGCAGATATGGGCACTAAGGTGCATATGAGTACAACTTATCATCCCCAGCCGTGTGTGGCCTTTGTGGCGGGCTGTTTAGCCATTGTGTGGCCTTTGTGGTGGGCTTTTTAGCCAATTGTGTGGCCTTTGTGGCAGGCTGTTTAGCCAGAGTGCCTGTTTAAGCGGTCCTTCGGGACAGATGGTCTTTGTGACGGTCCTTTGGGACGAGTGGCCTTGGTGGCTGTCCTGTTTAGGACATTTGTTTGGCCTTGGTGGCGGTCCTGTTTAGGACATTTGTTTGGCCTTGGTGACGGTCCTGTTTAGGACATTTGTTTGGCCTTGGTGGCGGTCATGTTTAGGACATTTATTTGGCCCTTGTGGCATGTATATGATCCTTGTGTGGTCATGAGGTATTCCAGTGAGGGGATATGTGGTTGGTAGGACATTGAGATGTTTTATGCGAGCCACGGGAAGGAAACCTGGATAGGGATAGGACTCAGACGTGTTTAGAATTGTTTGCTCGCGACTCTTGGAGGACTTAGGTTCTCCTAGTACTGCCATATTCTGAGACTTTGTGGCTTGGGAATATGGTGGGTATACCGACTTTGGATGACGATCCAGGGGCGCGCTGTAGGGTGGCAACCCGAGAGACGAGTTGGATTTTTCCTTATATATTATGGCATGCGGATTTAGGCCCGATGAGGAGCCAATATTATGGCATGCAGACTTAGGTCTGATGAGGAGCCAACCAAAACTCAAGGTTTAGGCCTATGGGTAAAGGAAAGTCCAAAAGTCGAGAGCAAATGACGCCTGTAGCGTGAGTCTATCGCCTAGAGGTGACCTTCTGTAGATTAGTCGGAGGAGTGCAGGCCGTGGAGACGGTTGCATGGTAGTCCTTGGCTGATGGTTGTTCGAGATTCGAGGACAAATCTAGATTGGTGGAGGAGAATTGTAACATCCGCGAACCAAAAATTGATTTTTGGGGATGGGTGTCANGAAGGACGAGGTATGGGTTTATGAGTTTGTGGCGATATCGTTCGGGTTGACTAACGCGCCAGCAGCGTTTTTGAGGTTGATGAACAGCGTATTTCAGGAGTTTCTGGACGTGTCTGTCATCATTTTCATCGACGCTATCCTGGTATTTTCTAAGAGTCCTGAAGAGCATGCAGTGCATTTGATAGCAGTTTTGGAGAAGCTGCGGGAGCAGAAGTTGTTTGCTAAGTTGAGCAAGTGCAGTTTTTGGCAGCATGAGATGGGTTTCTGGGTCACATTGTTTCTGCAGAGGGAATTTCTGTAGATCCGGAGAAGATTCAGGCTATCAGAGATTGGCCTAGACCGCAGAATGCCACAAAGATCAGGAGTTTCCTTGGGTTGGCTGGTTACTACAGGAGAGTTGTGCAGGGTTTTGTAAGCAAGGCACGTCCAATGACTAAGTTGATAGGGAAGGATGTTCCTTTTATTTGGTCACAGGAGTGAGTGGAGGGTTTTGCAAGCCTGAAAGAGATGTTGACTACTACGCCAGTGTTGGCTTTGCCTGAGCAGGAGATGGAGTCTCTGGTAGGAGAGATCAGTGCGTTGAGGTTGTGTGCTATTTCACAGGAACCGTTGGGTTTAGAAGCAGTTGATAGAGCAGATCTTCTGAGTAGGGTGCGGTTGGCTCAGGAGTAGGATTTGGGGCTGGTGAATGCCTCAAAGGATGTTGATTCAGAGTATCAGGTCTTAGATAATGGTACTATCTTGGTGCATGGTCAGATTTGTGTGCGCAAGGATGAGGAGTTGAGAAAGGAGATCCTGAGAGAGGCTCATGCGAGCAGGTTTTCTATTCATCCATGAGCGACTAAGATATACCGTGATCTCAAGAGGTACTATCACTGGGTCGGGATGAAGAAGGATGTAGCTAGCTGGGTCATGAGGTGCAATGTGTGTCAGCTAGTGAAGGCTGAGCATCAAGTTCCTGGCGGGTTGCTGAAGAGTCTACCCATTCCTAAGTGGAAGTGGGATATGATTACTATGGATTTTGTGGTAGGATTGCCATTGTCCAGGACATTTGATGCTATTTGGGTCATTGTGGACCGGTTGACTAAGTCAGCACATTTTCTGGCCATTTAGAAGACTGATGGAGCAGCGGTCCTGGCTAAGAAGTATGTGAGGGAGATAGTCAGGTTGCATGGGGTGCCAGCGAGTATTGTATCTGATAGGGATTCTAAGTTCACTTCGGTGTTCTGGAAGGCATTTCAGGCAGATATGGGCACTAAGGTGCATATGAGTACAACTTATCATCCCCAGCCGTGTGTGGCCTTTGTGGCGGGCTGTTTAGCCATTGTGTGGCCTTTGTGGTGGGCTTTTTAGCCAATTGTGTGGCCTTTGTGGCAGGCTGTTTAGCCAGAGTGCCTGTTTAAGCGGTCCTTCGGGACAGATGGTCTTTGTGACGGTCCTTTGGGACGAGTGGCCTTGGTGGCTGTCCTGTTTAGGACATTTGTTTGGCCTTGGTGGCGGTCCTGTTTAGGACATTTGTTTGGCCTTGGTGACGGTCCTGTTTAGGACATTTGTTTGGCCTTGGTGGCGGTCATGTTTAGGACATTTATTTGGCCCTTGTGGCATGTATATGATCCTTGTGTGGTCATGAGGTATTCCAGTGAGGGGATATGTGGTTGGTAGGACATTGAGATGTTTTATGCGAGCCACGGGAAGGAAACCTGGATAGGGATAGGACTTAGACGTGTTCAGAATTGTTTGCTCGCGACTCTTGGAGGACTTAGGTTCTCCTAGTACTGCCATATTCTGAGACTTTGTGGCTTGGGAATATGGTAGGTATACNAAATTTATTAAATTAGTCATTTTTAAACCTAAAACTAATCATTTGGGCCTTAAAAAGCTTTGTATCACTTGGGGCTTTGATATAATCGAAATTGAGCCACAAAAGGAAAACAGAACACAAAAACAAAGAAATGCTAACCCTAGATTTTGTGCCTCCGTTCCTTGACAAAACAACATCACTCTCATTNAGGCCTATGGGTAAAGGAAAGTCCAAAAGTCGAGAGCAAATGACGCCTGTAGCGTGAGTCTATCGCCTAGAGGTGACCTTCTGTAGATTAGTCGGAGGAGTGCAGGCCGTGGAGACGGTTGCATGGTNTTTCTCTAGGACTTCTCGAAAAAACTATTAGATCTAAACCTTTCAGATCTGTTTTAGTCTGAACCCACAAAATGAATCTTCGTCGAAGATTTTTATTAACTCTTCCTCATTTCATTTCTCGTCTCTGCTCTCAAATCTCAAGCTTTCCCTGTAATTTGAAACCCTGATTTTACGTTTTAATCTCGAAAAGTCCAAGCTTGTTCTGTAATTTTTGTATTTCATCTTTGTATAATGGACACAATTAGGGTTTTCACGGAGGTTCCCGGATCTTTAAAATCGACTTCGTTCACAGTCAGCTCAGTTTTGGTGTGTTTATTTGATAAAACTCGATATGTGTTAACTGGATTTGTTGAAGTTGAAGAACATGTCAAGAAGCTTGAAGAAGCAGTTGGCTGGAAGAAGATAGGTAAAAGCCTTATGTTTATTTTCGATTATTACTCTTGTATATCAGATTATTTCAGATTGAGCATAAATTTTAGTTGCTTAACATTTTTTCTGCGAGTCCATGTTAGTCAAAGTTTCTAGGTTTGGTTTTTGAATATGAGAGTTTCTTCTCTTTCCAACCCAATTTCAAAGGAATAAATTAAACTTTGCCTTAAAAGTTCTGTGTCTTTAGTTTGTGTTTTATTTTGATTTTGAATATATTATATTTCAATTCGAGAAGCAAGCCACCGGATAAATAATTAGGTTTATAGCTCTGTTGATTGATTTGTGTTCTGTGATGATTATATTAAGGTGAGTAGAATCATATATTTGAGCTATATTAATTTGGGTCCTACGAAAATCTGAATCTTGTTTTAGGACCTGCGAGGTCATGTTCTTTTGTCTGTTCGTTGCAAGGAGGCTCATGGTCACCATGCTCAAGGGCTCTCATGTTTAAACCAATGCAGCACCCTTCGTTGTATTCAACCTGTCAAGAAGCTGTATAGATCAGTTTTCGCATCTAACAGTTAGGATTCTTTTGTGTTATAGATTGACATGGACACTATTGAAGTCAATAACCTGAATAGGCAATTCATATTCCGTCCTTCTCATGTTGGGCACTCCAAGGCTATANCACCACTAAATTCTGGTTCGACCAGATTGAGTTTTTAATCCACTACAAGAAAACATGGTTTTTACGACTACAGTTGGTGACTACAAATGTAGTCGCCAAAAATGGTGACTACGTAACGACTAATATACGACGATTTTACGACTACAAATATTTGGTTGTATATCAGTCGCTTTTTGGCGACTACGTATGGTAGTCGGTAGTTTAGTCGTAATTTAGCGACTATTTTATGACTATATTGCATACCAAAACATGTAGTCGCTAAATAGTCGCCAATTTAGTGACTAATATGCGACTCATAGTAAAGATTGCTAAGAAGTCGCATATCAGTCGCTATTTTAAAAAAAAATTATAAAAAAAAATTAATCTTGAACACTTAACCAAACTCCAAAAGCTAAATTATAAACTGTAAATCTTAGAAATTAATTATTCAACCATAAATTCATATATACAAATATATATATATGTATGTATACATAAAACCAAGATTCGAAAATTTATAAGAATATCTAATTATTATAGTATATCCAAAAACTGAGACCTAACACTTATAAAAATTACAGTTTTCCAAATCTTATATTTTTATCAAAACTTAACCTCAAATCTTAAAAGTTAAATCTATACCCCAAACCCTATACCTTAAATTTTAAACCTTTATATTGCATATACAGAAACTAAATTATACACGATTTAACCAAAATATAACCATTATATATATATATATATATGTATAAAATCAATTTGTAAAACTATTTAGTATTTACATATACTTTAACCTTTCTAAAATTTATTAAATTAGTCATTTTTAAACCTAAAACTAATCATTTGGGCCTTAAAAAGCTTTGTATCACTTGGGGCTTTGATATAATCGAAATTGAGCCACAAAAGGAAAACAGAACACAAAAACAAAGAAATGCTAACCCTAGATTTTGTGCCTCCGTTCCTTGACAAAACAACATCACTCTCATTTCTCATTTCTCATTTCTCTATTTCGAATCGCGATGACTTGTCCGGCCAAGCCTCCGATCGTCGTCTTCCACGTCCCGTCGATTTGAGTCTGTCGGGTAAGTCTTCTTTCTCTAATCATCTCCCCCTTTTCTCTAGGACTTCTCGAAAAAACTATTAGATCTAAACCTTTCAGATCTGTTTTAGTCTGAACCCACAAAATGAATCTTCGTCGAAGATTTTTATTAACTCTTCCTCATTTCATTTCTCGTCTCTGCTCTCAAATCTCAAGCTTTCCCTGTAATTTGAAACCCTGATTTTACGTTTTAATCTCGAAAAGTCCAAGCTTGTTCTGTAATTTTTGTATTTCATCTTTGTATAATGGACACAATTAGGGTTTTCACGGAGGTTCCCGGATCTTTAAAATCGACTTCGTTCACAGTCAGCTCAGTTTTGGTGTGTTTATTTGATAAAACTCGATATGTGTTAACTGGATTTGGAGAAGTTGAAGAACATGTCAAGAAGCTTGAAGAAGCAGTTGGCTGGAAGAAGATAGGTAAAAGCCTTATGTTTATTTTCGATTATTACTCTTGTATATCAGATTATTTCAGATCGAGCATAAATTTTAGTTGCTTAACATTTTTTCTGCGAGTCCATGTTAGTCAAAGTTTCTAGGTTTGGTTTTTGAATATGAGAGTTTCTTCTCTTTCCAACCCAATTTCAAAGGAATAAATTAAACTTTGCCTTAAAAGTTCTGTGTCTTTAGTTTGTGTTTTATTTTGATTTTGAATATATTATATTTCAATTCGAGAAGCAAGCCACCGGATAAATAATTAGGTTTATAGCTCTGTTGATTGATTTGTGTTCTGTGATGATTATATTAAGGTGAGTAGAATCATATATTTGAGCTATATTAATTTGGGTCCTACGAAAATCTGAATCTTGTTTTAGGACCTGCGAGGTCATGTTCTTTTGTCTGTTCGTTGCAAGGAGGCTCATGGTCACCATGCTCAAGGGCTCTCATGTTTAAACCAATGCAGCACCCTTCGTTGTATTCAACCTGTCAAGAAGCTGTATAGATCAGTTTTCGCATCTAACAGTTAGGATTCTTTTGTGTTATAGATTGACATGGACACTATTGAAGTCAATAACCTGAATAGGCAATTCATATTCCGTCCTTCTCATGTTGGGCACTCCAAGGCTAAGGTATATTTGCTTGAGCTAAGTCCAAGGGAATCCAGTTCATAAGAGAATTCATGTGACCATATATAATCAAAGTTGTTAACCAAAGTTGTTGGGTTTGTTGAATCCAGTTTAGGAGGTATATGTGAGCAACCTGGGCTCATTCTCCATCGCTTCAAGGTATGTAAGCAGCCTGAGCTCATTCTCCCTCGTTTGTGTTTGTTAAATCCAGTTTAGGTATATGTAAGCAAACTTCTTTCTTCTCCATTTCAGCTGATTTCTCTCTGATGGTGTCATTAAGCAACCTGAGCTCATTCTCCCTCACATTAAGTTCCTTAAGAGATGCTTCCATCTGCTCAGCTTCCTTTCTCCTTGTCTTGGGTCTCTACAGTTTGCTTCAAGTCAAAATCTTTAACATTCATCTCAAAAGCAAAAGACTTCTCATATGGGAAAGCAAAGCAACCTCGCTTCAAACATTAAACCCTTGATGTTTCTGCATTTCCCCCGAGATACCTCCAATATTTACTTTCTCTTTTTACTAGTATGATGTATTCTTATTTTTAATTATGTTTTTAGTTTTATTTTGTAATACATTTTTAATATCATGGTTTCATAACAATAAATATAGTATTTTTTTATTTTTAATATCAATTCATTCCAAAAACAAACCGTTATTCAATAAATTATATATCTATTTAAAAATAATTAATAAATATATATTATTATTATTATTATTAAAATAGTATATATCTCTATATATAATGTTGTATAAATACAATTTATTTAAATACATAATCGTAAATTAGTCGTCAATTAGTCACTAAATTTGGTGACTAAATTATGACTATTTTGCGTAGTCGTAAATTTAGTCGTAATGTAGTCACTAATAGTCGCTATTTGGCGACTAATTTTACGACTATTTATTTTAGCGACTCTCAATTTACAACTACTGGTTTTAGTCGCTATTTAGTCGTAACACACTGTTTAGCGACTAAATAGTGACTAATAGTGCAGTCGCTATTTGCGTGTTTTCTTGTAGTGATCGATTTGGTTCGGTTTGGTTTTAGGAAACAATTGAACCGGGTTATTTAAGCAGGTTTCGACACAAGAAGGGTTTTGGGAAGTTTATTTTGTCGCCGCTTTGTTGTTTTTGAGAGAAAGGAGAGAAAAGCATTGTTCTTGAGATTTTGAGAGAGATTGGTGAGATTCCTGGCTGTTCTTGAGAGTTTTGGAGCTAGGAAGGATCTAGAAGCTTGCTAGGAGGGTTGGATTCGTTGCTATTGGTCTTAATCTTCCTGCAAAGAGGTGCGTGCATGACCATGGCTTATCTAAGCTAAGATCTCCAATTTTTCTGTGATTTGCTGCTTATGTGGTTGTTTCTTTGAGTTCTCTATGGTTTTACGTCGCTGCTATGGCTCGGTTTGGCTTCTGGAATGCATGGAGCGGATTGGAGAAGATTGGAGGCGAGATTCGGAGTTTTTGATCGAAGGAAATCGATGCTCGGCATCGGTGTCGGTCGACACCAGTTGGGGTGTCGGTCGACACTAACGCGAGGATGGCTCGAGACTTTGGCGAGTGTCGATCGACACCATGTGGAGGTGTCGGTCGACACAAACTAGAGTTTTCAGGAGTGTCGGGCATGGTGTTGGTCGACACCAGATTGTCAGTGTCGATCGACACCATCTGGTGTCGGTCGACACCCTTCTTTCAGCTACGACGGATGTTGCATGCTTTGTATATTGCCTGGTTTGTTTATTGATTGTTGATTGTGGCATGTAGAGATCTTATTGCTTGTGTGTATAGCCCACTGAGTGTTTATCAAATACTCATGCATCTCAATATGTGTTTGCGGTGCAGGTAAAGGCAAAGTGTGATCGGGGAATCAAGACAATGAAGAGGAGGATGTTCTAGGGACTCGGTTTGATGTTGTCTGGCATTGCTAGGTTGCTAGAGTTGGGTCATTAGAACATTGCTAGGTTGCTTGTTCTATGTTTCCTGTTATTTGATTATTGGATATTGTTGATGTTATATTTATTGGTTATATTATTGGATATTTATTGGATATTGAGATTGGTTATTCCGCTAATGATTGTGATTGTGGTTAGGTGGCTAGTGGGTATGGGACCACTAGTTGTAGTTTATTTACAATATTATATTTATTATTTATTATTTAAAAAAAAAAAAGGTCGGTCCTTTTATTTTTGCAGGTCAATTGGTGACAGCTTGTCCTGTGGGAAGGTTATTAAAGGGTGATNGGAGGGTTGGATTCGTTGCTATTGGTCTTAATCTTCCTGCAAAGAGGTGCGTGCATGACCATGGCTTATCTAAGCTAAGATCTCCAATTTTTCTGTGATTTGCTGCTTATGTGGTTGTTTCTTTGAGTTCTCTATGGTTTTACGTCGCTGCTATGGCTCGGTTTGGCTTCTGGAATGCATGGAGCGGATTGGAGAAGATTGGAGGCGAGATTCGGAGTTTTTGATCGAAGGAAATCGATGCTCGGCATCGGTGTCGGTCGACACCAGTTGGGGTGTCGGTCGACACTAACGCGAGGATGGCTCGAGACTTTGGCGAGTGTCGATCGACACCATGTGGAGGTGTCGGTCGACACAAACTAGAGTTTTCAGGAGTGTCGGGCATGGTGTTGGTCGACACCAGATTGTCAGTGTCGATCGACACCATCTGGTGTCGGTCGACACCCTTCTTTCAGCTACGACGGATGTTGCATGCTTTGTATATTGCCTGGTTTGTTTATTGATTGTTGATTGTGGCATGTAGAGATCTTATTGCTTGTGTGTATAGCCCACTGAGTGTTTATCAAATACTCATGCATCTCAATATGTGTTTGCGGTGCAGGTAAAGGCAAAGTGTGATCGGGGAATCAAGACAATGAAGAGGAGGATGTTCTAGGGACTCGGTTTGATGTTGTCTGGCATTGCTAGGTTGCTAGAGTTGGGTCATTAGAACATTGCTAGGTTGCTTGTTCTATGTTTCCTGTTATTTGATTATTGGATATTGTTGATGTTATATTTATTGGTTATATTATTGGATATTTATTGGATATTGAGATTGGTTATTCCGCTAATGATTGTGATTGTGGTTAGGTGGCTAGTGGGTATGGGACCACTAGTTGTAGTTTATTTACAATATTATATTTATTATTTATTATTTAAAAAAAAAAAAGGTCGGTCCTTTTATTTTTGCAGGTCAATTGGTGACAGCTTGTCCTGTGGGAAGGTTATTAAAGGGTGATGACCAGGGTTCGAGGAACGCCTGGCGCACCAATAACCTACCGGTGGATTGGGATATCCACAGTGATGGGTTAGGATCGATGCCCTGCAGGGCCAGCTTGGGGTCCGTTGGGACTGTTAGCAGTGAGGCTAGTAGGCTAGCAGTAAAGATAGTGGGGTCCACGGGACGGGTTGTTACAGCTGTTCCCATGTTAATAGTGGCAAGTGAACCCACAAGATCAGCAAGCTTCCCCAGCGCCAGCGGACACCATATATCTGTTGGAATTTGAACCGGTTTATAACGATTTATAAAACTAGTCACAAATTCTAATGCCAGGATTCATGTAAATATTGAATCAAATCTATGTCATAAGATTATCAATATACCTGGATAGTTTGCAGCGGAAAAATGAACTAAAATAAACCAAAGTTGTAAAGCACTCCAAACGTTGTGCCTCTACTGGTATCCACACGCACACAAACGGGATCGAACGGGATGCTAGTGCCGTATAGATCAAATCTCGATCGTGACAAACACTTTTGTCTTTGGTTAGGTTTCGGCGAGAATCTATGTATGTCTATTAATCAAACGCAAAACGTCAATTATATATTGATCGCCGTTAACCTAACTCGTTTAGGTTTGCTAATGGGCCAAGCCCAATTCCCACTTATGTGCGTTTATAAACATACATATATATATCAAATATGACATATGTATTATATTAACATATTTTATAACTGCACAAATATAAATATATATATATATATGTATATCTCATATAACATATATATATTATATCAAACCCAACATTACATTAATCCAGTCTGTTTAGGTGTGTGACCCTGTAGGATCGAATAATATTAGCAATAAGCTTCTAAAGTCATTGATCATAAGAGGTTTCTAGCAAAACATTATGATCATCTAATATTATTTGACTTTCGAACCTTGACTATACAAGAGTAAGTACAAATGATTTTAGGATATTCCCAACAATCTCCCACTTGTACTGGAATCATCTATTCTGATAATTCCAATACTATGTTCTCCAACACATATTAATGTGATTGACTTTAATACTACATATCAATGACTCCATGAAACTTAGTCATCAATCACCTCACATACTAGTCATTTATAGTTATTAATTTCCCATTTTAATAACCTTGACTAGGGACCTCAATAATTTATGTTATCTTTCATTTATAGGGTTTCATGATCAAGTCACATACTTGATGACCTATAATGATAAAATAATTTATTTTGGGACAATTATTTAGTTATCCAATAACCAAATAATAATGAAACAAATTTCATTAATTTGAAAATACATCAAATGTATGTAAACATGAACATCATATCATGATATAAAATTCTCCCACTAGAATTGATATCACATCTTTAGAAATCTAATGCCACAGCAGGATGAGTACATAGCATATTAAACATGTGCAAGACCTTATCTATATAAGTATCTTGACTTAGTTTAATTAATCTATCTATATAGATCCTTATTCCAAGAATGTACGTAGCTTCTCCCATGTCTTTCATTAAAAACAATTTCCAAGCCAAGTCTTAACATACTTAGAAAAAGAAATATCATTTCAATTAATTGCTCCCACTAGTCTTCTTGTAAACGCAAGACTCTTCTTTGTTTCTAATATAATCAAACTCTTTGACTATCTCATTAGAACAAAGACTCCATCTAAAAGATGTTTTTCCTGAATAGGTGGAGTACCCTACTACCACTGTACAACTTAGAAAGAAATTATCTCTAAAAAGACACAATTTCGAGCAACAAACACTTTGTTCTCGGTGTGGTTGTAAAAATAACCTTTGATCTATTTAGGATATCAAACGAACTAGCCCTTATAAGATTTGGGTACAAGCTTATCAATAATCAAACGTTTGATATAAGCTTCACAACCCCAAATTTTAGAAAAGACAAAGTAGGAACTTTTCCAGTCCATATCTCATATAGTGTCTTTTTTTTCAACTAATTTTGATGGGCATCTATTTAGCGTAAACGCAGACATTTCTAGAGCATATCCCCAAAAGGATAATGGAAGATCTGTGTGACTCATCATTGACCGAACCATATCAAATAAAGTCTGATTTCTCCTTTTAGACACACCATTCCATTGAGGTGTTCATGGAGGAGTCAGTTGTGAAACAGTTCCACATTCTCTCAGATGATCACAAAAAAACTTGGCTCAAATATTCTCCTCTACGATCTGATCGAAGAGCTTGAAATGTTTTGTCAAGTTGGTTTTGTACTTCATTATGAAATTCTTTGAATTATTCAAAAGTTTCAGATTTATGTTTCATAAACATAACCATATCTACTAAAGTCATCAGTAAATGTAATGAAGTACTGATAGTTTCCTCTGGCACCTAAGCTCATTGGTCCACATACATCTGTATGCACAAGGCCTAAAAAGTCACTGGCCCTTTCACTGTGTCTAGTAAAGGAAGCCTTAGTCATTTTACCCAACAAACAAGATTCACATTTTTCATATGATTCATAATCAAATGAGTTCAAAAGTCCATCACTATGAAGCTTCTGAATGTGTTTCTCATTTATATGGCCTAAACGACAATGCCAAAGAAAAGTAGGATTTGAGTCATTAGACTTAAATCATTTAACACGGATGTCATAGATAGGCATACCCTGGTTTAGAACATAAAGTCCATTCTCTAATGGACCGCTACCATAAAAAATATCATCACGATCAAATGAACAACATTTGTTCTTGATTGAAAAATGAAAACCTTCCATGTCCAAACATGAAATATAGATGATATTCTTATTTATTGTAGGTACATAGTAGCAATTCTTAAGTTCCAAAATCATGCCAGAAGGCAAAGACAACTGATATGTATCTATGGCCAAAGCAACAACTTTTGCTCCACTTGTCCTTTCTCCAAAATTCTACTATTGCTTAGGCCTTTCAAATTTGTACAAATATGAGCACCACAGCCAGTATCTAATACCCAACGAGTAGAACCACAAGTGGTAACATTTACCTCTATAACATATATTTCCTGTAGAAGAAGTTTCGAAAACCTTCTTCTTTGAGATCTTCCAAGTATTTTTCAGGAAAGTTGTTTTTATGGGTGAAACTCTTTTCTTCCCTTGCGAGAACATTTCTTGGAACTTGATACCAATCATGGAGGTTTGATCCATCCAAATTTTCATTCTTAGTGACACATTGAGATGAATTAAAATTGTGAGGATTTGACATCTCTATATCAAAAGAATAGCAGAAATTAATATGATGTTCATAAATTAGAGAAATCTCAACAATTAAGAAAAGTCATACTATACTCAAAACAAAATTTCCTCATAAGAATATAGTAATCCAAGATCCTTATTTCACTAAAATTCAAGTGAGCTTTGGCTCATCGCCCGAATAATTAGTTATTTAGGTAAGCAACATCCTTGCTAATTATATCCAATATAATTCTTGGTTGTTAGATAACATCTTATGTCATATCCAACATATGTCTCTAAACCAAAAACCGTTTTGATAGCTTAGTCAAGTAAACCAATCTTTTAACTCAAATAGTAACCATTACCATCTGTCTTACTCATGTAATCATGGACATTCTACTTGGTAGACCCATCACATAATGAAACGAGGCTTGACAGTAGACAAGATTGGAAAGACATCAAAAATACTTGATATTTATTGAGGAATTAATTTTATAAATTAATCTTATATTTAACATTTATATCCAATATAAATAAAATATAACTAATACATATCTTATATGTAGTTAAAAGAATTATAAACAATTTAATTATTTTAATCAAATTAAAATTATTAATTATTCAGAAAATTAATCTGAATTAATTTCTATTTTATCTAAATTTTATATCTGATATATAAAATATTTTAACTAATACATATCTAATATGTATAATTATTAATTTGTCTATCGTTCTTAATCATATTAAGATGATTTAGACAAACTAACTTTTTTTAATCAAATTAAGATTAGAGGAATTTTAATTTACCAAGTCTCTGCATTCACCGAATATACAAACCACTTGATAACGAATGATAAACAAGAACAATTATGTTTTGTTTAAGTTATATTATAATATATTTTAATCATATTAAAATGTTAACTATTTGAAAACTTAATCTTAATTAAATGTCAATAGCTCTAATCTTATTAGAACATTAAATTTTAAATTTCAGAAACTACAGCTCCGATCAACTAATTTTATAATGACTCTCATTATAAAATACGAATCCACTCAATCGAACATAAATTTTCTGTCACATATATATATATATATATATATATATTATATACTTATTCATCAATCAAACATAATATACATATACGCAAAAAAACGTGATACTTTAACAAAATATATCGAATATATTTTATTAATTAGTGATACGTATCATCATATATGCATAACTATTATGCCTTACAAGAGACGTAATGAAACAGATCATAAGTCTCTTATATATATGATACAAAATCAAACAGACTTGTATTGCCGGAATATGTGCTGTTCTTTTAACCATATTATATTATATTCATAATTCTTATGTCCTGTATAATAATACATGCAACGTAAACAACTTTACATCTCTGCATGTATCGATTATTCATTCATCAAACATGATAATCGGATTTAACAAACAAAACAAAATTACTTTGCATATCAAATATGAACAGTAAATTAGGTTTAATTCAAAATTATACATGTAGGCTCTGATATCATTGATGGAATTTGAACCGGTTTATAACGATTTCTAAAACTAGTCACAAATTCTAATGCCAGGATTCATGTAAATATTGAGTCAAATCTATGTCATAAGATTATGAATATATCTGGATAGTTCACAGCAGAAAAATGAACTAAAATAAACCAAGGTTGTAAAGCATTCCAAACGCCGTGCCTCTACTGGTATCCACACGCACACAAACTGGATCGAACGGGATGCTAGTGCCGTAGAGATCAAATCTCGATCGTGACAAACACTTTTGTCTTCGGTTAGGTTTCGGCGAGAATCTATGTATGTCTATTAATCAAACGCAAAACGTCAATTATATATTGATCGACGTTAACCTAACTCGTTTAGGTTTATAAACATACATATATATCAAATATGACATATGTATTATACTAACATATTTTATAACTGCACAAATATAAATATATATATGTATATTTTATATAACATATATATATATATATTATATCAAACCCAACATTACATTAATCCAGTCTGCTTAGGTATGTGTCCCTGTAGAATCGAATAATATTAGCAATAAGCTTCTAAAGTCATTGATCATAAAAGGCTTTTAGCAAAACATTATAATCATCTAATATTATTCGACTTTCGAACCTTGACTATACAAGAGTAAGTACAAATGATTTTAGGACATTTCCAACAATATCATACCAGAACGAAGTCATTCGTCTAGACGGTACCTCCATCTTATGGAAACCATGAGCTTAATTAATTCTAAACATCATCTACTCTTCATCGCTTAGTTATAGGTTTCCTTAGTGTAACCTTTAATTCTCATCAACAAAAACAAATTCAGCTGATTGCAATAGACATTGCCAAAAAATTTACAAGAAATGGACGCTTTTGATCAAGCTAGTGGAGGTCTAATTTGGTTACATATGCGTATTAATTGAAGAAAAAAAGCGAGGAATAATTTCTTTGGGTTAGTAATCTTTTAATAATCTTATTCATCTTCTATTTGTTATAAGCATTTGTGCCCTGTTTTGAGCTGCAATGTTATGTTTCCTCGTGAACCTGTTTCTTTGAATTTAAATAATTTTAGACGGCAAAAAGAAAAATGAAAAACATCGTCTACTCTTTTAACCACGAGAACGAAGAGGAATACTTGGTTTCATGTTAAGAATAAAAACATGAAAATTAAAGAACAACTTTGAAAAGGAAACATCTCCAGGATATTTCCAATCAATTCACCAGAACGAAAACTAGTTGTAGATAAATTTCATGGTACTAGTGGCCGACGTGTAACCACCATCAACAACCAGGTTATGTCCGGTAATGAACCCTGATGATTCTTGGCTTGCAAGAAACAAAGCTGCTTGAGCCACATCCTCCACAGTACCGGCTCTACCGGTCAGCAAACTCCCTTTCTCGGCCACAATGTCGGTGACCTCAGCAACATCGAGTTTGTCATTGTTAAGGTACTTACGGTACGCATTAACCAAGATGTCAGTCGGAACTCCATGAGGAGAGATGCTGTTCACACGGATGCCATGAGACCCAAGCTCGCACGCCGTTGTCCTCACTAACCCGTTGATGGCTCCTTTGGAGAGCGTATATGCGTGCCCTCCTAGTCCTCCCATTACCCCTGATGAGCTCGATGTGCATATTATCGATCCTCCTCCTCCCCCTTCTCGGACAGCTAAACTTAGTTGTCTTAATTATAATTAAAAGACTAACATAATGTGGAATTTAAGGTAGTAATAAGAAACCTTTGATCATGGCCTTAGCGGCATGTTTGATGCCATGCAAAACACCATTGACATTGACCGAGACAAGTTTGTTAGCCATGTCCACGTCCATCTCCATGATGCTACCTTCGTTAAACGTCATCCCGGCGTTGTTGAACATCACATCCAGCCTCCCCTTACGTCTCATAGCTAGCTCCACCGCGGCCTCAACGTCAGCCTCCTTGGACACATCACAATGAACGTAACACCCACCGATTGATTCCGCCACATGAATGCCTTCATTCTCAAGGATATCCGCAACTATCACATACGCACCGTTCTCCGTGAACAATCTCGCCGTGGCCGCTCCAATTCCTCTTGCTCCTCCGGTTATTATCGCAACCTTCTCAAATAATCTTTTGTTTGAGTTTGTCATTTTAGGTTTACTATCTCTTGAGAGGATATTGATATTCGATCTTGTTGTTATAACACCTTTTTATGTTTCTTCTTGTTAGACATGCTCTTTACCTCTCCATCAACTACTCTAATTTCTTTCACTTGTTAGTTCATTCATCTTCTTCACGTTAATTCAAGTTTGATGAATTAATATTATATATATATATATTTAAATTATATATATATTTAAAGAAGCGAAATAGGTTCGTAGCAACTTTAAGATATTTGGTTTTCTACCTAATTATTTAGAGTATTTATAGTAAATAACAATAGATTGAAAAGAATTAAGAAGATTTCCATTGGACCAGAGACTACTCTCTCTCTTTAATTACAATTACTTATTTATAGGCATATCATTGGTATTAAATAATTAATTTAATAAATAAATTAACTTTACTTATATTTAATTTTTTTTAATAAAAATCAAGTGTTTTAAAAGGTAACAAACATAATTGTAAATGTATACATATATTATTTCTTATTTTATAAGGAGGTGAGTGAAGAAGTATTGTTCTTTAAAAATTTAAAAACTTGATTTGATAAAAATTGACTTTTAGCCTCACATACTATATTTTACTTTCACAGGTTTTGTATGATGAGTTTTTGCAAATTAAAAATCTTTGAACATCTTGCATGATCTACTTAACATGGCGGGTTTGGACTATGAAACCAACACTAAAACTATTAGTCGATTTCATATACTATATATTTGTAGTCATAATTTCGAAAATTAACTTATAAAATTATTTAGTGTATGAATTACAAAATATTACACAAACTACAACACATTCTTAATATTCCAAAAAAAAATATGTATACACATAAAAATATACACTAACATACCATATAGGCATATACCTCTGTTTCATTATAGAAAACAAAACTAAGTGTTTTAAAATTTTATATTCTATCTAATAACAAATTTAATGTAATTAGGTTATAAATTGTATAAAACGTAAGAAGAAGAAAAAATATTCTAAACAAAATGATAAATTAATTAGATAAAATTTAATTAATTGGGAATTTAAAAACTAAATAAATTAAAAATTATTATTGAAAATACATTAATTTATAACTTAGTCATGCGGTGTACCGCGGGTGAAAACCTAGGGAGTGTATTCAACTTGACATTTTAAGTGATTTTGGGTAAATTTTACAAATCCTCTGTTATTCAATCATAAATTTTAAAAAGTCCATTAAAATCCAGTGTTATAGTAAATAACAATAGATTGAAAAGAATTAAGAAGATTTCCATTGGACCAAAGACTACTCTCTCTCTTTAATTACAATTACTTTTATACCCAATTACATGCTATTTTACAAGGGGTGCTTGCAAGACTAGACCCCTAACTTGAGTCAATTGCAAAACTGACTACCTCTTTTTCTCTTTCCAACATTTGCCACTTTCTCCCAATTAAATCCTTATGTGTTCATTGTATTCACAAAAATACCATTATTTCTAATTTATTTGAATTTCTTGCGAAAATGTTTATTACATCCATATCCTCATCTTCTTCTTTTATTTACGGTTGTGCCACCGCCATCAATTTTCCAACAACCATGAACAACCAAATTTGAAGCTTTTAATGCTTCAACAACCTGAATTTGTGAGCTTAAATAACACCCTATGCTATGAGAACTTCATTTTCTTCCATCTCCTCTCTATTTTAATTGTGACAACCCGTCCCGCGGACCCCACTAGCCCACCGCTAGCTGCCCCAACGGACCGTCCGTGGACCCCACTAGCCCACCGCTACCCGGCCCAACAGACCCCAAGCTGGCCCTACAGGGCATCGATCCTAACCCATCACTGGGGATATCCCAATCCACCAGTAGATTATTGGTGCGCCAGGCGTTCCTCGAACCCTGGTCCCTCACCCTTTAACAACCTTCCCACAGACAAGTTGCCACCAATTGATCTGCATGTCTTCCTTGGTGACTAAAGACGACGTCCTCGGCTGCTTGACATTGCGAAACAACCACCCATAAGGTTATTTTCTGGTAGATTTTGTGATTTTTCTTGATTTTTTTTTTTGCGAAATTAGACTTCATTTGTTAGTCTAACCGTCATAATATCATGTAAAGTCTACTATGTGGTTAGTTTTGCAACTAAAAATTTATCGACTTTCGAGCCTGTAGACTGAAATTTCAGTTACCTTAATTTCATTTGAAAACAAAAAAAATATGATTCAGACTGCGTTATAATCTTTCTGTCATATACTTTGTTTGCAGTCTACTAAGGTGTATTTTTGCAATTGACCAAATTTTTGACTTTTTAGTGATGACTGCCGGACTAAGTCTTCTTACAATAATAAACGAGTAGACTTCTATAGTGACTATTTTTGGGGTTGACCAAAATATTTAAGCATTGACCGTAATATTATTGATATAAAATTAATTAGTTGACTGCAAAAGAAGTCTACTAATTAACAAATTAAAATGTTGGTCAACCCCAAAAATGACCACGGCAGACTGCAAACAAAGTCAACATTCCTGGAGACTTCGTACGTAGTCTACTTGGCGAAAGTCAGACTTGGTCAATTGCAAAACTAACCGCAACGAATTTTACTTTTTCTAGTTGACGGATAGATGAAGTTTACTTGTTAGCTAGAAGTCTACTACAAATTTAATGGTTTGGTCAATTGCAAAAATAACTAGAGTATACTGTAATCGAAGTTAACTTGTTGAAACTTTATAAGAAGTCTACTCTGTTATATGTTTTTAATTGCAAAACTGCCAAAAAATTAACAAAGGAAGACAACAAAAGAAGTCAACTATCCTCNATTTAATTAATTGGGAATTTAAAAACTAAATAAATTAAAAATTATTATTGAAAATACATTAATTTATAACTTAGTCATGCGGTGTACCGCGGGTGAAAACCTAGGGAGTGTATTCAACTTGACATTTTAAGTGATTTTGGGTAAATTTTACAAATCCTCTGTTATTCAATCATAAATTTTAAAAAGTCCATTAAAATCCAGTGTTATAGTAAATAACAATAGATTGAAAAGAATTAAGAAGATTTCCATTGGACCAAAGACTACTCTCTCTCTTTAATTACAATTACTTTTATACCCAATTACATGCTATTTTACAAGGGGTGCTTGCAAGACTAGACCCCTAACTTGAGTCAATTGCAAAACTGACTACCTCTTTTTCTCTTTCCAACATTTGCCACTTTCTCCCAATTAAATCCTTATGTGTTCATTGTATTCACAAAAATACCATTATTTCTAATTTATTTGAATTTCTTGCGAAAATGTTTATTACATCCATATCCTCATCTTCTTCTTTTATTTACGGTTGTGCCACCGCCATCAATTTTCCAACAACCATGAACAACCAAATTTGAAGCTTTTAATGCTTCAACAACCTGAATTTGTGAGCTTAAATAACACCCTATGCTATGAGAACTTCATTTTCTTCCATCTCCTCTCTATTTTAATTGTGACAACCCGTCCCGCGGACCCCACTAGCCCACCGCTAGCTGCCCCAACGGACCGTCCGTGGACCCCACTAGCCCACCGCTACCCGGCCCAACAGACCCCAAGCTGGCCCTACAGGGCATCGATCCTAACCCATCACTGGGGATATCCCAATCCACCAGTAGATTATTGGTGCGCCAGGCGTTCCTCGAACCCTGGTCCCTCACCCTTTAACAACCTTCCCACAGACAAGTTGCCACCAATTGATCTGCATGTCTTCCTTGGTGACTAAAGACGACGTCCTCGGCTGCTTGACATTGCGAAACAACCACCCATAAGGTTATTTTCTGGTAGATTTTGTGATTTTTCTTGATTTTTTTTTTTGCGAAATTAGACTTCATTTGTTAGTCTAACCGTCATAATATCATGTAAAGTCTACTATGTGGTTAGTTTTGCAACTAAAAATTTATCGACTTTCGAGCCTGTAGACTGAAATTTCAGTTACCTTAATTTCATTTGAAAACAAAAAAAATATGATTCAGACTGCGTTATAATCTTTCTGTCATATACTTTGTTTGCAGTCTACTAAGGTGTATTTTTGCAATTGACCAAATTTTTGACTTTTTAGTGATGACTGCCGGACTAAGTCTTCTTACAATAATAAACGAGTAGACTTCTATAGTGACTATTTTTGGGGTTGACCAAAATATTTAAGCATTGACCGTAATATTATTGATATAAAATTAATTAGTTGACTGCAAAAGAAGTCTACTAATTAAAAAATTAAAATGTTGGTCAACCCCAAAAATGACCACGGCAGACTGCAAACAAAGTCAACATTCCTGGAGACTTCGTACGTAGTCTACTTGGCGAAAGTCAGACTTGGTCAATTGCAAAACTAACCGCAACGAATTTTACTTTTTCTAGTTGACGGATAGATGAAGTTTACTTGTTAGCTAGAAGTCTACTACAAATTTAATGGTTTGGTCAATTGCAAAAATAACTAGAGTATACTGTAATCGAAGTTAACTTGTTGAAACTTTATAAGAAGTCTACTCTGTTATATGTTTTTAATTGCAAAACTGCCAAAAAATTAACAAAGGAAGACAACAAAAGAAGTCAACTATCCTCGTAGACTTCATCCGGTGTCTGCTTTATTAAATTGTAATTGCAAAAATAGACCACACAAAATAGACTTCAAGGGAAGTATCTTCATAGAGGCTAGTTTATGTTTACAAGGTTGACATCAATATGAAGTCTTCATAATTTGAAAACCAATTTATTGCAAATTGGTGAATAATTTTAAAGATTTTCTTGTTGTATTCTTTGATATATGATATGTATTTGCTTCTGTATGTTTTTGAAATGATTATATATATTATATATATGGAGAAATCAAGTTTTTGGTTTTCTTAGGCAGTTAGGTCATTAACTTAGACTTATTTTGGAAGTCAACATGTTGGAGTTCTGTGTGAAGTCTTTATAATTGAAAAAGTCTTTAATTGAAAATATATAAAGATTTTTTTTGATTTTTTAGTTCGAAGATGAAACGGTGGCGAAGATGAAGTGGTGGGGTTGAAGAATACAAAGGTCGGAGAGATATGGTACAAATTATAATAATTATAATAATTATAATAATCTTGGTTTTAGAAACCAATTCCGGTTTATTTGTAATGATTATGTCGACGACTTCTCTGGCAGACTTCTGCACGGGAAACTGAACCTTCTGCAAATCAATCAAATCAATTTAATATTTGTAATGATTATGCTTAAGACTTATCCGAAAAACTTCTTCTAAGAATATAGAATTCTACAATTATAAGTATGAAATGAAGTGATATATAAACTTTCTAAGAATTACCCAACTATGAATGATTTCAGTCTCCAACACTACAATGAAGTGTATTCTTAGCTATTAGTTGTTACACTAAATCTTATTGAAATTACAAATTTCTAGGATTTTTTTTTCAGTTTTTGGATAATTTGACAAAATATCTATATTACAAAGTAAAAATAAGGGTTTTGTGCAAAAAGACCCTCCAAATATTTTTTTTTGCAAGAAAACCCTCCACATCAAATAAATGCAGGTCAAAACTGTAATCTCAAAAGTCACCTGCAATATAACCTTTCTTTGTATTTATGACGTGGCAATTTACAAGTTTGTTGTTTTGAGGGCTAAAAAATGTCAGAGCGTTCAGATTTATTTATTTTACACAAAAAATAAATTTACAAGTTTGTTGTTTTGAGGGCTAAAAAATGTCAGAGCGTTCAGATTTATTTATTTTACACCAAAAATAAAGGANATATATATTATATATATGGAGAAATCAAGTTTTTGGTTTTCTTAGGCAGTTAGGTCATTAACTTAGACTTATTTTGGAAGTCAACATGTTGGAGTTCTGTGTGAAGTCTTTATAATTGAAAAAGTCTTTAATTGAAAATATATAAAGATTTTTTTTGATTTTTTAGTTCGAAGATGAAACGGTGGCGAAGATGAAGTGGTGGGGTTGAAGAATACAAAGGTCGGAGAGATATGGTACAAATTATAATAATTATAATAATTATAATAATCTTGGTTTTAGAAACCAATTCCGGTTTATTTGTAATGATTATGTCGACGACTTCTCTGGCAGACTTCTGCACGGGAAACTGAACCTTCTGCAAATCAATCAAATCAATTTAATATTTGTAATGATTATGCTTAAGACTTATCCGAAAAACTTCTTCTAAGAATATAGAATTCTACAATTATAAGTATGAAATGAAGTGATATATAAACTTTCTAAGAATTACCCAACTATGAATGATTTCAGTCTCCAACACTACAATGAAGTGTATTCTTAGCTATTAGTTGTTACACTAAATCTTATTGAAATTACAAATTTCTAGGATTTTTTTTTCAGTTTTTGGATAATTTGACAAAATATCTATATTACAAAGTAAAAATAAGGGTTTTGTGCAAAAAGACCCTCCAAATATTTTTTTTTGCAAGAAAACCCTCCACATCAAATAAATGCAGGTCAAAACTGTAATCTCAAAAGTCACCTGCAATATAACCTTTCTTTGTATTTATGACGTGGCAATTTACAAGTTTGTTGTTTTGAGGGCTAAAAAATGTCAGAGCGTTCAGATTTATTTATTTTACACAAAAAATAAATTTACAAGTTTGTTGTTTTGAGGGCTAAAAAATGTCAGAGCGTTCAGATTTATTTATTTTACACCAAAAATAAAGGAAACAAAAAAAATTCCTTTGTCTTCTCTGTTCTTCGTTTCTAAGCCCCTAATCCAAAGAAAAAAATCTGATTTTATGTTAAACTGCAGCAAACTTGATTTAGTGCTACAACATTAATCTGTGGAAACACGTTTCAGAAAACTAAACCTTGAATTAGCGTCAAGACATGTTAATTGGTCGCAAGGGAAGTTCAACATCTCAATGTTAATCCAATAACATAGAAATACAATCAATTGGGTCAAATTTTTAAAACCCGATATGTCAATGGACACGAAGGATTGAAGCAAACCCAACCAACCCAAAGAATTCACATGAGAGCGAGGTGGCAGATGACGACGGCGAGATTTGCAGGGAAAAGGAGGGGAGACTTGCGGTGCGGACAATCACTGGCGGCTTGAAACTACCCTCGGAGGTTGTCAGCAAGAGGCAGAGCAGATGATTACAAAGGCTTCCGGACGGTGAGTCAGAGAAAAAGTCCGAGGAGATCCAAAAAGGAGCGGCAGGAAACGAAGGCCGTTCTCATGGAAATGTATTCCCACTTACACGATTATACACCGTTCTGTATAGCCGAAGGTCTTTCCCTCCGAGGTCTCTTCTTGATGTGACTTTTACTTAAAGTCAGTATTCTTGTGCGATGTAACTTGTAAGAGAGATAGAAACAGAGCATGTAATGACCCCGAATGATCCTTTGCCACCAGTATTTGGTTGAGCTCCAGTAACTCAGCTGCATTCGCTCTTGGATGAGCTTGTAAGGCAAATCACTCGGGTGTGTGAGGATCTAAAGAATCAGAGATTGAAAAGAGCAGATCCAAGTGAGAAGGGAAAAAGTTTGCTCACCATCTAACAAGGCATCTTTTAACGCCTTGAGATATAGGATGAAAAAATGATGGATCTCGCTGAGTATACAGTATTCCAACCTAAAACAAAATCAACCTTTTCTAGTTAGATGGGTTCTCGAAATTAATGTCTACAGATCAAGAAACGACAGATCTTATTACCTGAACCAATGCCATAGCAGAAGGGTCTTCAAAGATCTCAAGGCTATAGTCACCCAGATAATTTACCTATTCTCACCGCGGGCTCCGTTACAGAGGAGAGAACCACCGCAGTCTCCGGTGGCGCAGTGACCACAGCCAGATTTGTCGAAGGAGCAACCGTGGCAACCCCAGAAGCGACCGGACTAGAGAGGTGGAAGTTGGAGAGTGTAAGCTCTTTTGGATAAACGAAATCAGATTTTGTGATTGAGATAGATCGAGAGAGAAATTTTTGAGGGAGAGAGATCACATAAAAGAATTAGAGCATCATTAGTGGAGTACCTCTCCTAAGTTACTCTCAAATTAATTAATCATATAATTAATACTAATTTAAGTAAAGCAACCCTAAGAGTATTTTTGCATAATCATTCCTTTACTAGAGAACCAAAGAAGGTTGCTCAATCTTTTAAATCCAAAACTTTTTATAAAATCCAAACATCAATAGTAATAGTAACTAGATAAAAATCCCAAACACCAACAAGCATTCATAACAACAACAAAAAAAAAGTAACAAGGCTTTTGATTTGATTTGGGGATTGCTCTCCCTTTCTCCTGAAAGAGCATCCTTCAGTGAGCTTCGCCTTTCCTCCTGTAGGCTGGCACAGAATTGTCTGGCAGTTTCCGCATACCACAACAGTCTGCGAGTGACTAAAGACTGTAGTACTGCGATACCAAAAAAAACAGACCCAATAAGTTTTGTATGTTCTTTAAACTATGTAATGTCAAATGAAAAGAATGAAAAAAAAAAACTGACTCCTGCAACTTTACCCAAAAGCATTGCTTGCTCAGTCAATTCACATAGCTATCTAACTCCAGCTTGTAAGCTTCGGACATCAAAACTTTCACTGATGAAGATCACACTATATTACAATGATAGAACTAAATCTTAAACCATTGTTTACAGTCACTTGTGATAGAATCCTAACTAAAACACAGTTCTAATATTCAAGAAGATATTCTTAACCTGTCCACAACTCACAAACAAACCAGCAAGATCAGAGTAAAGGTTAAAGCTTTAAAACCTGTTGATCAAGATCAGAGACTGAGTCCTCCAAAGTCCACTAGTTGCATCCAAGAAGGCTTTGAACTGAGCAGCCATCATACCAAATCTTGTTGGGAAGCCAAAGACAAACCCATCAGCTTCAGTTAGCTCGTTGGGAGTGATGATTGGGGATTCACTCTTTGGTGGTGCGCTCATCTTAGAAAGTGCTTCTTCTGGTAGCATCTCAGGTACCTATGGCCAACAACAGTTCATCAATTTCAATGATTCACATAGATTTATATAACTAAGCCTAATGGTAATTCATGAGTCTAGAAAATGCAAAGCAGATGAGCAGTCAAGAATCCAAAATTAAGAAACTTGAAAAATGGAAATGGCCCAAACTACTTAAAAGACTCAATCATAGTATTAAAGACACTTCATAGCCTTTTTTGTGAGATTGACAATGCAAGAGTACTTTCATCAACAGAAACAAAGTAGTTAAAACCCCTTCTCACCTGCCATAGCTTGGCTTCAACACCTTCAACAGAGGCAGCTCCTTTCCTTATCTCTCTCTTCAGCTAATTTCTCCACATGACCATACATAGATGAGGATGACGATACTCAGTTCAAAATTTAGATTCGAGAACAGAGACATAACGAATTAGCGATCTAGAACAGAGATCACAACTTCAAACTCCGACACTTGTTTCTCGATCGTCAATTTGTCCGACAAACTCATCAAAGCCACCACTTTTTGATTTCACCTGCTCCGCGAAAACTCTCAGCCCAGATGCCGCGTCACCTGAATATTCATACTCCGACTCCGACGCAACTCTCAGAATTGAAAGGAAAAACGAAGAAGAAGAAACATACCAAAGGAGGAAGAGAGGTCCGGTGATTTCTCCAGGCCAGTGACCATCTCTCCAGCCCAAAGTCGCGCCAGTGGAGATAATTATCCAGATGACGATAACGGCAGGGAGGGTCGCGAAACAGAGAAGAATCGATTGATTTTTCTGGTTTNATAGGATCCAAACTAATAAATTTGCTGCAAAAAAAAATACAAAACCCACATACATACACTTTGCTGAAGACAACATGAAACATTAACTGAAATTGAAATTAAGGCTCACAGTTCATAAAAAAGGTTTGGAGTTAATCACATAAACCATTTCTTCAAAACAAACATCTGCAATCCTTCGACCATTCTGCAAAGTTTTTATATTTCTGTAATAATATAACTTTGTGAGCTAACAGATTGAGAATTTACCTTTGAGTGATTCTACTACATCCCTCTAAACATTCCCTGCAATTTTAACCTGCAACTGCAAGTTCCAAACCAATCATCGATTCCAATCATCTACATACAAAAAAAAAATCAAAAACTGATTGTAACAGGTAACCGTTCAACCTTTCTATCATTTAAAATTAGGAGGATATGGTCCAAAAAGCTTACCGAGAGCCAAATGTTTCCCGTAATTGAGTATTCACCGATAGAATTGAAAGGAAAAACGAAGAAGAAGAAACATACCAAAGGAGGAAGAGAGGTCCGGTGATTTCTCCAGGCCAGTGACCATCTCTCCAGCCCAAAGTCGCGCCAGTGGAGATAATTATCCAGATGACGATAACGGCAGGGAGGGTCGAAACAGAGAAGAATCGATTGATTTTTCTGGTTTTCAGTCGATTCGCCTTAGAGAAAAGAGAGAAGATTGGGAAAGAAAGAAGGAAGAAAATAGAAAATAAAAAAAAAATTATATTTATGTATCAACGTACCAAAACGCGCCACGTAGCGTTGCTTAATGCGTTCCTCAATTCCTTCCGGGAGAGTCGATTCTCTTGTTAATGGACCAAAAAATAAATTTTTTATTATGTTTTGGGCCCCAATTACAAAAGTAACGGTGAGAGAAATCACCAGTAAAGATGGTCTTAGGTTTTAGTTATAGAGAGAAGTATATATATGGTTAAATTATTCGGTTACGTTAAAATCAATAAATCGGTATGCATTCGGTTAGGTTCAACTATCGGTTTGGTTAAATTATCGGTGAAATTAAGATAATATAATGTTAAAAGTTGATGGCATAATAAAGTCAACCACCAATAGTCTACAGAGAAGTCTACAGAGAAATCTACTTAAGCAAACTCTAAATCAAATAATTTTAGCCTAATCAATCTTTCCTTGTTTAATTTGACTCGTTTATATGTAAATTTATTTTATTTCAATGCATAAAGTCTATGTAGTTATTATTTTATTAATAGGTTTATCAAATTATTTTTTATAATTTTTTAAATAAAATTTAAATTAAGGAGTAGACGTCTTTTTATGTCTTCTTGTTGACGTTAATTTGTAATCGACATTAAAGAAATCTATTGCAGACTTCCTCCGGGTTACATCTGTCATTTCGGCTTCTGTTTTTTGTTTGGTCGTAAAGAAGTCAATTGTAATTTCATTACCTTTGGTGGTTATGTTTCTCAAATGTCGAATATGGGGTTTACTATTGCATTCAAGGCCAAATAAAGGTATACAAAATGCAATTGTCCCATTTTACAATATCACACAAAACATTTAATCTTTTTTGAAAATTTTGTCATTATGTTGCTTCTAAGTCAGTTTTTATGGTAACATGCTATTTTCAAATTCACACGAAACACTTAGTCTATTTTAGAATCTCGGTCGTCATGTTGTTTTTAACCGTCCATCACTTTCTTTTGTAAATTCGAAGAAGCTACATGTTACAATTAGTGAATGCTCCATCAATGGTCGATCAATGTTATACTACTATTACAAAGTGTGAGGTAGAAAAAGTAANAAAAAAAAAAAAAAAAAAAAAAAAAAAAAAAAAAAAAAAAAAAAAATGTCATCTCTCACCTCTGTCTCTTAAAATTTATTTTCTTACCTTATTAATTCATTCAAATCCAATAACAGTTCGGATGACATGACTGGTAAGCTACTATTATCATTGACAGAGCAATTAGTGAATGCCCGATCAATGTCTTACTACTATTACAAAGTAAGAGGTAGAAAAAATAAAGAAGAAAGGATGCAAATGGTTGCAAGGTTGAAGAGATTGAACAGGTTGAAAAAAATTATTCAACCAATTTTCACAATTTGCATTGTAAGGGTTGAAGAGGTTGGAAAAAAACTATTCAGCCGGTTCAACTCAAAAAGTTGAAAAAATAAACTAATCCTACAGTAAAAATCTTCAACTTGTTTAACCACTATTTTGGAGATGAATGAGTTGAATATTATTCAACCCAATTTTGTTCAACCCATTTTTTCAATTTTGTGCATCCATTTGCAGCCAAAAGAAATTACTAAAAATGACAACAAAAAAAAATTGCCATCCCTCACCTCTGTCTCTTAAATTTTGTTTTTCTTACTTTATTACATTCACTCAAACTCAATAACAGTTCTGATGGCATGACTGGTAAACTACTATTATCACTTACGCTCGATCAATGTCTTACTACTTTCTATTTTCTCGGGAAACTTCCGGTTACGCTGGTTACCTTTGAATGTCTTCCTTCCGGGATTGAGTTGGTTGAATTATTGACAGTCTTCCCTTATTTTTCGGTCATCCCATGATCATAATTATTACATGTGACGAGATCAAACACCAACATAGACATACAACAATATGTCAATATATAATACTACTAAATTCATTTGTTGTAATTTGTAAAGCTCTTCTTGGCATGTCGATTGATACACATATTTGTTTCTCTTTTGAGAAGATAAAGATTGGCTTCATGATTAACATGTTTCTCTTGGCATTACAACGATATCTCACATCCACGTACTTTCCTAATCTAAGATTTGGAAGTCTTTAATGAATGGTTTGAATTAATGATTATCCACCTTCGAATACGACTTTTGGTTACTAGAGACTTCAATTGCAAACTTACTCTAAGTCCAACCCCACTCTATTTTAAAGTCAAAACTCTATTATAGACCAACATTTGCTCCAACCCTATTATATATATATAGAGTAGCTCTATTCTCACCTCTATTTTTTAGACTAATTCTATTTTAGAGTAATACATTCAAGAAAAACAATACTCTATTTTAGAGAAAAAATATAGATATACATTGGAGATGGTCTTATGTTCCAACTATGAAAACAAAAAAAAAATGTTATTTTGACGTATGTAAATATTTTTAACAAAAATAAAATCCATGAAAGTGAATGTGTTCTTCTTATCCAACAAGCATAGTTGTGCACCACTAAAATATATATTACTAATTACAGCTTTTACTTCAGCAAAAAATAGTCTTTAAAGCAAAAAGGTTCAATGAATAATAATCATGCTCAAATTAGAAAATTATAATCTTCCGAATATGTCTCAACCAAACCATTCCTTACGCTCCACACTAACCCAACCACCATTACGGACTCCGTTAGCATCATGCCACAACCTCACAACACTTCCGTTAATCACCGTTAAATCCACGTAACGGTACCAACCTTCGTCTCCGTTTCTCATCTTCACCACTCTCTCCCATCTCTCCCACCACTCTCCACTCTCACCTCCTCCATATTTAACGGCCGTTGTCTCTCCGCCATCTTCATCTCTCTCTCCGTCGATCTCTTCCTCGTAGTACACCGTTAGCTTCCCCTTTGTCACTCCGTCACTGCACAACAATAAACTCCAATCTCCTGTCTCCGTTACCTTAACCCTAGGAGGTCTCGTTTCCACAACGAGAGAAGCCTTCGTCGCTTGTGGTTTCTGTGGCTCACGGGGAGATTCATCTATGAAACCTTCGTCTCTGCTGCCGCGGTCGCTGGTTGTGGTAGTGGACCGGATACGCCAAAAACTAACAGCGGCCGTCACGACGGCAATCCATGTCCAGAGATTGTTAAAGACGAAGTTAACGTAGTCGAAAGCCAAAACCTCTAACGGAGAATCCAAAGTCGCCATTTCTAAAATGTTTTTAGTATATCCTAACGAAGAAGATTGAGTCAGTGGTTTATATAAACGGGTAAAGGAGAGAGCAGATTACTATTGAGAGAGATTGAATCTGACCCGTTGGATGGATCAAGGCTAGTTGATTAGTGGATCTGAAGAGAGATAGATGCTGACCCATTGGATCTTGACAAGTTGAACGGTGGATCTTTCATAGATGCTGAGGATCAAGACCGAAGATGCTTGTTGTGAAGAAAGATGCCCGAAGGCCCAAAATATTATTCGCAGTTGTTTTCTTTAGTTTTCTCACACGTGTTTGGTCAGAAACTGAACTCCTGACACTCGTATGTTCCCCTCAAGTTTTGCCGGCTGGTTTCGGCATGTGTGTGTGAAACTAGACACGTGGTACGAGTTTATTGGTCATCAGTCTTCTATGGATCTCACTGCATGCAATGTTTATTTATTTATTTTCCACTTGTCTTAAAATATATTAGTTTTTTCGTCACCAATATCATCTTTGACAAGAACTATTATCTTTTCTTTTGAAGGAATAAAATAGTAATAGAGTAATTTATTATATTTTCTTAATTCATCTAATGACGAATTTTTTTTTTAAAAAAAGAAAAATTACAAAGAGACAACCACAAAAGAAATTATTTTTCTTTTATAAGATTAATTTTTTTGTGACCAAAATATTTTTAAAAAATTTTAATTCCTATATAGTTTTTGTTGTGGGGTTTTCTTTTATTTTTTTGGTCACCAGAGTTTCTTTCGTTTTAGTTAAAAAATTAAAGTAAATAATTATTTAGGATTATTTGCTTGGAACTTAGTTGAAAAAGTTTGTGCGTGCAGGAAAACTTTAAACAAAACTACGGAAGAAAAAGGAGTTGAGAAAGAGTTTGTTCAATTACGACCGTGGGGACGCGGGTGGTCTGAAATTTCTTTTGTCTCCTTCCACCATGTTTCAATTCTACTATAATTCTCAATGAATCTGATGAATCCGGTCTGTTTGTGATGAATCTGAAGTTATGGTGAGTGAAAGCCTGTCCAAATTTGTCGTGGAGTGATTTAGAGCTGTAAAACCGTAAAATAGTTTAGCATAATCCATTACTTTGGCTGACAAGAAAAGTTTAACCTAAGAACATCCATTAGACCATAGTCACGACATACAACTCTAGTCTTCAAAGTCTTAGAGAGCTAACCAGAGAGTCGTGAATCGTGATGGTAAGCTATGCATTAATTATTTTACGTTCAATAATCATGTTTTGTAATTATTTTGTTTACATTAACAAAGTCGTATACTCATATTGGTTGTTGTAAACATAACCGATTCATTGTTTTTTTTTTCTTTTGTAAACTATTCAAATGATTCTTATGATCTGAGATCAATAGACTTAGAGTTTCAAAGAGTAATTGATGATGCAAATACTGAAAAAGAACGTTGTAATTAAATTTGATAGAGTAGAGACATCTAAATCTCGTAAAAGAGCAGCAATTAATATTGATGATTGATATCATTATTTTACCCAGCTATAGTTTTCATATGAATTTAGGAAGAGTTTGATGAGATTCAGGTATAAAAGATCTATTATGAAGTATTTTAGGTTTTACAGGTTTTATAGCAAAAAGGACCAACGGACAAAGAAAACATGTTTCAGGACAGATTAAGATCTCTACAGTACGGGTCAGTTTTGAAGAACTTCCAGAACTCAAATTATATTATGCTTGGTATCTATGGAAAGCTTGAAGAGTCATCTTTCTCCTCGAAGTGGAATCAAGTCAATCCATTCATCCATCCGGAAGTTATGCCCGATTTACCGAGACGTGTTATAAACCGACGTGAACCTTTGTCTTGACACTTAATATTACGTAAATAAAAGCAGGTTAAAACTATCAGACTAAGACGTTGGACATTTGGGAGTCATCTCAGGGTTTTTATGGTTCTAAACAATATTAAGTGTCAAGATCTAACAAGTAACTACTAATTTTTGGTCTATGTTCTCAACTACGAAACACTAATGAACAAACAAGCTATTGTCATAGAATGAAAGTCCAAAGTCTTCATACTCCGTTATCAACTTATGCAGGAACCGACACATGTTAACCAGCTAGTATAATAAGTTCGATACTTTCACCAAAATCCGCAACTCAACTTACGCAGGTTACGACGCAAGGTTTCGGTATAACACTAGTTCGAAGTAGTAGGATAACACGGTTAACCCTCCTGTTCTCTAGATCAGCACTTGGTGATCAATCCAAGCACATGCATTAAGAAAAATATGTCCCAAAAAAACTCTAATATAGGACCGAAAATAAGATCTAACAACCTAATTGAAACGAACCATGAATTCCCCTTGAATTACCCCATAAAACCCAACAAAGAAAACTACTCACTCATGATGCAAAGAAACGAAATTGATATTATAAAGTATACCATCAAAAACAAAAGGAGTTTAAAGGAAACTTATCTAGTTGTCACAAAAGTAACTTGTATCCCAAAAGCGATGAAAGTATGAAAGAACTCCAAAGAGTAGGAAGAGAGATGGTGGATCTTCAAGCTTCAGAGGAACGGCGAGCAAGAGAGCTTCTTTGATCGTCTAGGGTCGCACGGATGGGGCGGTATTAGAGGCAATGAAGAGCACCCTCTGAAACCCTAGGTCTTGAAGAATATTTATAGGGTTTTGTCTTGGATTAGGGTTTGTAAGGGTAAAAACGTATTTTCTTTTTGAGTGCAGGATAAGGGGCAGCGAAAGAGTCTCGAACGTGGTGAAGGCTTGGACAGGGCCACCGTGATGGTTTCTGATCAGGTCTCAATAAAAGCCCATCGGTTGGATGCTTCTCTTTATGTCGGTTTATAACACGTCTCGGTAAAACAAAAATAACTTCTTGATGGCTGAATGAATTGACTTGATTCTACTTCGAGGAGAACGATGACTCTTCCAGCTTTCCATAGCCACCAAGCATGATATTTGATAATAGACATTTAAAAGTGGCTCGAACTGTAAGACTCTGAATCTGTCATGAAACATGTTTTCCTTGTCTTTTGGTCCAATTTGCTATAAAACCTGTTAAACCTTCTTGAAACCTAAAATACTTGATAATAGACATTTTCTACCTGAAATCTTATCAAACTCTTACTAAATGCATATGGAAACTATAGCTAATATGGGTAAAATAATGATGTTATCATAGATCATCCTCCTCATTGTCATGACCCCACCATCACACTTTGCCTTTACCTGCATCACAAACACAATGAGATGTGTGAGTATTACGAGAAATACTCAGTGAGGCGATGCTTCTATCTACGAGCCATACACACAAGCAAATAAAGAGTACAACCACAAATAAAACATAACCAACCAGTCATTAAACAAAACATCCAATAACACATTCACCACACCTACATATCATCACACAAAAAAAGTCATACAACCCAATCGCTCAGATAAGCTCATGGTCACGCACTCACCTTAACAAAAGTGATTCACAAAAATAATTACAACCAAAAGAGAGGCTCTCTAATTACCAGGAACAACCAAACTCGCTATGTTAACTTTCCAATCCCTCTGGTCAAAACCAAGATCTAGAAATCCTGAAGCTTCCCACAAAATTTCGTTACGATTAGGTCTCAGATGAACATGCAATCGAGCCCCAAACACCCGCTGGTCTCAATTTGCGACTGAGAAGGGAAGCCCCACGTAACTGTAGAAATCTCATAGAGGATTAACTCAAATTTACTTAAAAAGGAGAGTCTACGAAAATGTCTTAGCTACAACCCTACCAAAAATCAGTACCTTCCGAAATGATTTGAGCAGTCGGATCTTCCTTCTCCTAAACCCTGACATTTCTGTTTCACTCTTTTACTATAAGAAAAAGTTTGATCTCCTTCTCTTTCTCTTTCAAACCAAATAACTAGGAGCTATCTCTATTTCCCTCCTTCTCTCTGATCAGAACAATGTCGACAATAACGCATATAGAGAGGAGGTGTCGACATGTGGAGGAGATTACGGGTTTTGGTTTATTTAGAGTAAACCAAATTTAATTAAACCAAAAATCAATAAAAATTCAATCATTTGGTTTGTTCCACATCCCATAATCCTATTTTTTGAAAGCGGGTGGTACAATTCTCCCCGACCAAGATAGATTCATCCTCAAATCTAGCAGCATTGACCAATAGTCAAAGGCCTCCGTGCAGGCAACTCCATGGCCCGCACGTCCCTTGACTGATCCATGAGGACTCTATCTAGCCAATAATCCGAGTCTCTGATATTATTTGTTCTCAACTCATGCATCTTCCCCCGCACTTAGGTCTCGATCATCAAGTTTTACCGGCTCGCTATCAGGCCTCAGCCCTCAAGCTACGGTATCCAGGAAGCCTATCTTGCTCTCGGGGTATCACCCTACATCGCACCTTCAGCTCGTCACCCAAAGTCAATATACAAATTATGCCCTCAGGCAAGAAAGGACCACAAAGTTCTTCGAGATAACAATACACATGAACCTAACCAGAACTACCTCTACAGCTCACGTAGGAACATTGCAATGTCCTACGGCCAACAATTACTAAAAGGGCCGCCACAAAGGGAACAAAAACATCACATACCACAAAAATGTCCCACAGAACCGCCACCAAGGCCCCTCAAATGTCCGAAAAGACCGCCACCAATGCCAAACAAATGTCCAAAAAGGACCGCTACCAAAACCACTACCACTAACAAGCGTCACCATGACCACAGTCACTGACAAGCATCACCGAGACCACTACCACTGACAAGCGTCACCAAGACCACTGCTAAGGTAAAAAACATCACAAAGACCACAATTAAGGCACGAACGTCACCAAGACCACTGCCATGATACACAAAGAACGTCACTAAGATCGCCACCTCAGGCAAACATCCTGCAGGATCACTACACTTTCCAAAAATAGCAAAGTTTTAACTCACATAAAACTTTTACTTTTTAGAAACTTTCTATTTATTGAAACTTTCTATTTATAGAAACCCCGAGCTATTTCCTTTTCCAAGAAAACACAAGCCCAATAAAGAAATACTCATCTTATTAATCATAAAATGTCATAATCGTTACAAACTCAACGAAAATACATAATGAAAAATAAGAGACAACGGTACCAAGCCAACAACAAGAAACTGGAACCCAAGGATAGACAAGCTCAAGCCTTGACGTATTTCTCGAACCACTTCTTGAGCCTTGCCTTCATCCTCGCCTCTGGCTCCTAAGTCTCCTCTAACACTCGATCACAGTCCCACTGAACTCTCATCAAAAGAATCTTGCTCTGACGAAGTTCTTTCATCCGCGTCTCGAAAACCCTCACTGGTCTCGCCTCAAGGGTCATGTTGGGCTGAAGATCTTCAGGAATCTTAGCCAACAACTCGTCATCCTTGTGAAGACACTTCCTCAACATCGACACATTGGAAGATCTTGTGGAACACATGCATAACCTCAGGAAACTCCAGCCTATAAGCAATCGGTCCCACCTGCTCAACGATCCTGAAAGGACCCATGTACCTCAAACTCAACTTAGTCTCTGAGATAGACCTATTCGGACCCTGCAAGTTGGCCATCTTGAGGTACACTCTATCACCAACCTCAAACTCAATGTCCTATCTCTTCTGATCAGCAAAACTCCTCTGTCGATCTTGAGCCTCCTTCATGTTCAGCTTGAGCACCTCAATCTTCTTCGTGGTCTCCTGAGCAAAACTCGCATCCAATATGCTCCTCTCCCCCCACCTGAATCCATCATAAGGGTGTGCGACATTGCCTCCCATACAATGCCTTATAAGGAGCCAAACCTATACTTGCCTAATAGCTGTTGTTGTAAGCAAACTCTACAAGGTACAAGTGATCAGCACAGTGACCATCCCAGTTCAGCACACACATCCTCCACAAATCCTCTAAAGTCTTATTTGTCCTCTTTGACTGTCCATATGTCTGAGGACGATAAGCTGTACTCATATGCACCTTAGTGCCCAAATCTATCTGAAACACCTTCCAGAACACCAAAGTGAACTTGAAATCTCTATCTGACACTATGCTCACATGCATCCCATGTAACCTCCCTATCTCCCTCACATATTGCTTAGCCAAAACTGCTGCTCCATCAATTTTTTTAATGACCAGAAAATGTGCAAACTTGGTCAGACGATCCACAATCATATAAATAGCATCCATAGTCCGCGAAACAAGCAAGCC
Source organism: Camelina sativa (assembly GCF_000633955.1). Lineage (NCBI taxonomy): Eukaryota > Viridiplantae > Streptophyta > Magnoliopsida > Brassicales > Brassicaceae > Camelina > Camelina sativa. The sequence continues at coordinate 11,550,866 of NC_025693.1, forward strand.
AACCACGAAGTACATCGTGATCATATCCAACTTCCACACTGAAATGGGTAAACTCTACAACAGGCCACCCGACACCTGATGCCCAACTTTCACTATCTGGCAAGTTTCACACATCGCAACACAGCTAGCGACATCTCTCTTCAATCCGACCCAGTGATAATCCCGTTTGAGGTCACGGTACATCTTGGTCTCTCCTGGATGAACAAAGAACTTGCTCGAATGAGCCTCCCTCAGTATCTCCTGCCTTAGACCCTCATCCTTGGGCACACAAACCCGACCATGCATAAGGATAGTCCCATTAGGAGAGACCTGATACTCGGAACCTGCATCCTTGGAGACATTCATCACTCCCACATCACTCTCCTGAGCCAACCGAACTCTACTCAGAATATCTGCTCTATCAGCTGCCTCCAATCCCAATGGCTATTTTGAGATAGCACATAACCTCAAAGTACTAATCTCACTCACCAAGGAATCCATAACATGCTCCTTAGCAAAAGCTCCCCGCTCCCTGCTCAAAAAATTTGCCACAAAGTATAACATCCGTGAAACAAAAAATGTGGTTTGGGGGTGGGTGTCGAACGACACCAGGGGAGTGTCGATCAACACCAGCTATTTCCGGTTCGACCGAGTTAGATTAAATTACCGATTTGGATCCGTTTGGTTTAAGTGGAATCTCCAAACTGACTAGTTAAGAGAAAAATCGACCTAAGTTGTGGGTTGGTTTTTTTGTCTTTTTCCAGAGAGAACAAAGAGAGAAAAAAGTACGCTTGAGAGTTTGGTGTTTTGGGGAGATTCTTGGCTTGTTTGGAGAAGCTTTCTAAGGAGTGGAGTCATCGTTTTTGGGCCAGATATTTCTGCAAAAGAGGTGAGTGCATGACCATGGCTGATCTAAGCTTGAGATCTTTTTATTTTTGCTTGTTTAGTGTTCGTTTTGAATGCTATAAGGCTTCTATGGCTTCTTGTGGCCTTTGGGCGAGTTTTGGATGGATTGGAGATGTTTAGAAAAGGAGATTCGATGATCGCCTTCGAGTAGAACGTGTCTGTGGAGTCGGTGTCGATCGACACTAGGTGGTGTCGGTCAACACCATGGAGGTGTTTCGATCAACACTATTGGACAGTGTCGATCGACACCAGCAGTTAGAGGGGGTACTCAACTTGTATTTTAAAGGATTTGATAGGATTTTAACATTTTAGAATTTTGGAAGATTTAGATGAGTTTTTAAGAGATTTGATTGTGTTTTATAGCTTTTAAATTATTATTTTTTAAAATGAAATGTGATTCTATTGTTAAACTTTCTGTGATTTTAAAATATTTTACAACTCATATATATTTTTGTTTTCTTAAAGATGTAACAACGTTTCCATCTTCTTAAGAACGTAACAACATGTATATATTTCTAAGTATCATAAAAATCTGATCAAGGTTCTCGAGCTATGTCCTATGTTCATTAACCGGAAACGACAGCCTCCACCGCAGCAACAACAGTCACAAATCATTTTTGATTTCTTAGATTCACCTTTTGCTATTAACCTCCTCGGCAATCGTCGCTTCAACCGCAACAGCAAGAACAATCACAATCGCAGCAACAACGATCACAATCGCCATCACCAGAGTCTAAATCTAGTCAAGCTAATTCAATATTCAATGAGTTAGGAAATTAAACTTCACATACAAGTGGATCATGCAGAGGGAAGTCTCTTGGTTTGGTCTTAGATTTATCAGAAGAGTTATGAACATGAGAAATCAAAAATTATTCACATAAAAGAATACAAAACGACACTAATAATAGAAAATGACATTGTAGTTAGAGGAAACAAAATGTCTATTTTGTTGCTATTGAATATAAAGAAAAAAAAGCACAAGAAGAAGATGACAAAACAGAAAGTTTGTCTAAACAAAGATGATGGTGGTTCGATTCACATGAAGAAACGAACAAAGCTTCAGGTTGAGGAGGCACTCATGACCATGAAATGCCAAGCTATAACTCATGGAAGTCACACATTTCAGACAACAAAGTCATAAAAGACATCAGTAATTCAAATCTGCATAATGGAACTTGCAGTGGCACAAGATTGGAAAAGGGCAACGCCAATGCATTTGTATTACTGTTAGTTCAAACATACAGGGGGAGTCAATACTAAACCATAGACTGTTTTAATCTGAGGCAGTAGTTTAACGTGATCCTTGTCTAAGGAACCAATGTTTCTTAAACAAAAATGGTCATATTGCATGTAATTGACCTTCAATAACCTAGATTTTAAGAATTACTTTTCTGCAGGGACACCGTTATACTCTTGCTCAAGAGGGAGGATGAGATCACCAACAAATAGGTTTCCATAGTTGAAATCGGCAGCAGAGACTTCACTACTAGAGAAGGTGGTGGAGGTTTTAAGGCTTCGAGCTGTCGTCTGTAAATGCCCGGCAAAGAGAGCTCTGACGACGTTGAGACTGGTGGAAGACGCATTTTTTTCCGGTAAGAAAGTTGCAGACGAATGATAAACTGCAACTTTTTTTTTTGGTTTGAAATCTTTCAAAATTCTACCTCAAAATGTATGATTTTATTAGACATACTTTTCAACTAAAAAAACAAAACAAGTCTCATAGAATCATTCAAAGTACCATTTTAAAAAAAAGTTGTGATGTACTGAATAACTGTAGATTTCAAGTAAGTTTTATAAATGACTGATTGAATAACAAGAGATTGTAAATTATTTTAAGTGATTTACATAAAGTTCAAGTTGAATAACATAGGATTTTTAAAGATTTTTAAAAATCATCAATTGAATAACAAGTCATTTTAAGAATACTCTAAAATCATCTCACAAATCCTCTGCCTCCTCTTAAGTTCAACATTCACTGGCTCATCCTGCTATATTCTCCGTCTTGTTTTCCAAGCTACAGTTCATGCTATCTGGAGCAAATGAAACAAACGTCGCCATGGCGATCCCTCGACCGCAGTGCCTCACCTTGCGAAGATTTTGGACCGCTTAGTCCAAAATAAGATTCTTTCTATACACCGTCTCCGTCTTGACAATCTCATGGATGGACTGCAAGTATGGTTCCAGTCGCGTTCTTAGGGTAGAGCTTGTTTTTTAGATTTCTTTTATATGATTCTTTCAATTCTTTCAAACTCTATTTGCTTAAGGACGCAATTTATTGTACAAAGGTTTTTTTGATTTGAATAAAATTTAGCATTCATTCAAAAAAAAGAATACTCTAAAATCTCTTAAAACACCAAGTTCAATACCCCCTTCTTAGTGTCGGTCGACACCAACTTCATCCAACACTTGTTTTCTTGGTTTGCTTGTATTGTTTGTTGTTTGTTTACATTGGAGTCTCAGCTGCTTGTGTATAGCCCAGTAGATGAGAGGATTGCCTCAATGAGTGTTTATCACAATACTCATGCATCTCAAATTGTGTTTGTGGTACAGGTAATGGCAAAGTTTGTTCGTGGAATCAAGGCGATGAAGAGAAGGATGTTCGAGAGGCTTGGTTGATTGTGGTCTAGCTATTGTTAGGTTGCTAGATTTAAGTCGATAGATCATTGTAGGATGTTGGAATTGGTTATTGACTTTATTGGTTTACTGGATTATTTACTGTTGGATTCTTTATTGGTTTAATAGTATTGTTTGGTTATCCGCTGTTGTTGATTGATGCTAGGTTGTTAGTGGGTGAGACCACTAGAGATTATATTATATTATATATATAACGAAAAGGGAAGGGTTGTTTCATTTTGGTATCAGAGCTCTTACGGTTCTAGGTCTAGGGTTCACTATAGCTTTTGCTGTTGATGTTTGGGGTTTCATGCTTGAGTTGATTATGTGATTTAGTCTATTGTGTGTGGCATGAGGTCCTAGAACATCCTCTTCGAGCCTGTAGTGTGATTCCACGGTAAGTTATGTTTTTTGTGTGTGGTTTAGATTGCTTGCGTAGCCTTTTGTTCATGGTAGTGCAAATGGTTAGAGGCGGAGCTGTTGCAGGTCGTGGACGCGGATGTTGTCGTGGACGCGGATGTGGTCGTGGTAGGGGAAGAGGCCCAGTAGTTAGTGATACCGTGGATCAGAGTGTAACAGCTGAAGACGTCGGCGAGTCGCAGGGCTTCTAGGAGGGACCCATGAGTGTGGCTGGTAGAGGTGCCGAGAGGACCATAGGTGCCGGGGGAGTCGGTGTGGATGGTGTCGGTGCCAGGTTGGCTGGTGCGAGCCCCTGGGGGAGGTGTTGACCTGGTGGGCTTGCTCCCTCCTTGCAGCTGTTTGAGCGGTTGCCAGGAGTTGTACCGGCACAGGCTCAGGTGGTGCCGCCTATGGTGGCGTAGGTGCAGCCAGTGGCTACAGGTGCATGAACTCATTCCCTTTATGTGACCATGCTGAGGGAGATGGGTAACATCGTTACGAAGCGGTTTTCGGGTGGTACTGACCCTACTATTGCGGATGCGTGGAGAACGAGAGTGGAACGTAACTTCCAGTCTCTCAGATGTCCTCAGGAGTTTTGGGTGGACATAGGAGTCCACAATCTGATTAGTGATACTTATGTGTGGTGCAGATCAGTGACTGCAAGGAGGGAGCATAGGGAGATGACTTTGGCTGACTTCATGGAGGAGTTCAACCGCAAGTACTTTCCCGTGAGGCACTAGACTGGTTGGAGGTGCAGTTTCTACATTTATCTTAGGGAACTCGGTCATTGCGGGAGTTGAACTTGGAGTTCAGTCGGCTTCTGATGTATGGGGGCCGACTGAACTCCAAGTTAGGAGGTTTATGAGGGCTCTTTGGGATTACTTAGTGAGTATCAGTGGTCCCTGCAGAAGATTAGATTCCCAACCCCTCCCCAAATCACACGGAATCAATCAATCACACAACAATCAGACAGAGAAAGCAAGCAGAAGAAAGTAAGCCACATAAGCAATCACAAGCAAGCAATTAATCAACACGCAAAACTTGAATAAATAGAAGAAGTTTTTAATCAAGTTTTACTAGGGTCCATATGTGCCGACCTCTAATCTTTTCCCCTTTTATCTCCGCATTACAACCACAAAGGCATGCAACCGGAATAAACCCCAAATACACCGTCGTGTAGCATCAGTCAAGGTAGCAAAACATGACTGAGCTTCTCGTTACAACATGCATAGCTATGCTGCATGCTGCAACGGCTTCACAGGGAAGGTCGGACACATCTCCACTCTCTTAGTGCGCTTATGGCTGTTTGGATCTCCACATCACGAACGCCACACACTAAGACCATCCATTTCTTAAGTTTTAGGTTTATGATCTTAAAGAACCATAAACCTCTACAAACAACAAATAACAACAACAAACAACATGCAACAGCAACAACCTCACATGCAATAGATCCATCAAGCGGATATCCATCAACGCTTGAGATCTACCATAGAATAATCTCACATGCAATAGATCAATCAAGCGGATCTACTTATCCACGCTTGAGATCTACCATGGAATAACCTCACATGCAATAGATCAATCAAGCGGATTTTCTCATCAACGCTTGAGATCTTCCATGGAATAACCTCACATGCAATAGATCAATCAAGCGGATCTACTCATCAACGTTTGAGATCTACCATGGAATAACCTCACATGCAATAGATCAATCAAGTGGATCTATTCATCAACGCTTGAGATCTACCATGGAATCCACCAACGAAAATGCAAAACTTCAAAAAAACTAATAAGAAATCAAGAAGAATGCAACTATATGCACATGCAAGTCGACTCTAGCTTGGGTCTACCAACACCAAACTATATCAAAAATATGCTCTCTGAACTCACAGATTTTTTCAGATCTTCAGCTTCTACAGCCCAAACTCTTCCTCGCTTCAAGACCTCTTCTCGCAGATGAAGCACACACAACTCTCTCTTCTCACACTTAGAGGAAAAACTCTCTATTTTCTTCACTCTCTTCGCCAACAGGCTTTAGGCGTCTCTCTCTCTATTTCTCTCCTCCAAATGAGAGAAATGAGGCTATTTATAAAGAGTGTGGGCGAGCTCTTGTGCCACACGCAGGGGGTTATGTGTCAACACCATATTACTCCTCCTCACACTTGTCCAAGTGTTAGCGATGAGGTGTCATCCTCTCGCTTTTTCTCTCATGCTTGAGTGGGGGAATATTCCTCCCCACTTAGCTCATTTGATTAAACAAATCTCTTCTTCCTCCATGAGACAAAATCGAGTGGAATGAGGAATATTCCTCTCCACTTTCTCTCTTGTGCGATTAAATAATCGCTTAGTGGTTCCTCTACTATTGATTAATTAATTGAGTAATTAATTAATCTCCACTAACTCCACTTTAAATACAATATTTTTTAGCGGATTCCTTCCTGTTTCCCGCAATCTTCCTGGTTCACGGTACTATCTGCATGGACGTCTACACGTCCGTCTCTGTACGCTTTCTTGCGCGTACCGCGTACTCTGGTACGTACTAACTTATCAGCCTGTTGCTCGATTTATTTTTTTCCGGGAATCTCTCGGCAATTCTTTTCTGCTTCCAACTCCCTTCTTTTTTGATCCCTTCCCGGATCAATTCTTTAGGAAATTTTTATCCTGTAGTGAGTGTCACTACAGTGACAGTCTGTAACGTCCCCGAACCGTCTCACCGGCCGTACAAACCACAGACTGGCCCATAGGACTTCACATTGAGGACAACTACCGCATACCAGCCGAGGTTCCACCAACGAATTAGGTTCCTCAGCCAGACTGCCGACAACCGCATACCCGCTACGTACATACGTCAGGCTTTTCAACCCTTGGAACGTACACGGCATTGTGCTGGTGCGGACTAGACCGTACCATTTCCACTTTTCTGAATATATATATGAAATATCTCAATTTATTACTTAAGTAAAATGTTTACAAATCAAACAAATATACTTAAGTGAAACAGTTGGATCCATTAGAAGAAAAACATGTTAAAGAAACATAGGATTTTGCAACACAGCACGAAAAACACCCTATCCAGTTTCTTAAGTCCAACTCTACCCACTTAGTCTTCCCTGCAAGACAAAAACATTAGTGGAGAGGAGTGAGCAATCTAAGATTACTCAGTGAGTTGGGCAACCCTCTAACATGCTATCTTCCCCATCCAACTACCCTCAAACAAACAACAAACAACACGCAATGCGGAAGTGTTAACAAGCTGGCAAACAAACACACACAAACAAGTCTAGGTTCAAACAAGACGCTTGACTCATCTAGACCTTGACTCTAACTTGGCATCCACGCCACATCACCTACAATACTATCAGGGTAGATAATGCTAGTAGTGCATCAAGATGACTTGACCACCCTAGACTTCACACAAACAGGCATCCGCGCCATGACTTACTTAGCCAACCACATCCTAGGGAATCACCAAACAACCTAGGGCCCCTCGATCCTCAGTTCCATCCCAAACACCCATTCTGCGTTGATACCACAAAGGCAACCAACCAGACTTACCCAAATCTTTTGTGTTATTACCCCCATGTAAACAATCGGGTATTAAAGGCTGTATCGTCATGCAGCACTTTGGGCTAGTAGCTAGCTTGACACCAAATTGTCCTTGGTGAGATCCCTCTGGATTAGCTCACTGGACATCCACATCACATATCGGGAACATAGATCGACCTCTAGCTACGAACCAAGATGTTTAACTCGCGGACTAGCTAGGACAAGCACTTAACTCTAAGTCTAACAATACAAAGAATTAAGCACCAAAATATTAACACAAAATCAAGCATGATAACAAGCAACACAACAAGCAATCAAGCAATATTATCTCACACAAAAACTTAAGAAGCAAGAAAACAATCATGCAACTTAAGAATTTCTACTCATGCATGCAACCCTAAACATGCACCCATCCCATTAATTTATCTCCCATGGATAAAATTCTTACCAATTATTTTTGGTTAATTCTCCTCAATTTTATTTTATGCATGCATGTCTTATTACTCGTTTTTTATGCACTAAACTGCATGAAAAAATCCTACCAATATTTTTCTCAATATGCAAACATTTTTTTTTCTCCACAACTTTACACATGCATGCGGCTCTTTCCTCCCTGGAAATTCTTGTATGACTTAAAAAAAAAACTTTTTCCTCCAATGGACTGATCTCCCATCAAATCCATGAGGTTAAAATTCTCAATTCTTGGGCACACATGCGGCTCTTTCCATTCAGGAGATTGTCGCATGGCCTCATCAAGAATTACCCATCCCATAGACTGATCTTCCATCACGTCTATGAAGGTTTAATCTCCTTTAAAATTCATGCAAAAATTTAGATAAATGAATCTTAACATGCATGACACCCCCATGACCCAATTTTAAAGTAAGAAAATTTTTACTAATTTTTCCATTGATCCCCATGATCGAGAAAACCCCAAATCGAGCATGCAAGGCAATTCACACTTGCGGCTGATTTTCAAAAGTCTTTCCCTTAGGTTATCATGCACTTCTTCCCCAAGAAGGCATGAAACCCCTGTAATTCCCTCTTGTCTACATCCAACCCTCTAGATTTACATACAACAAGGAAAACGCAACACACAAGGGCCAATACAAGAGCTAGAAAGCTAGTGTATCTCCAAAAAAAAAACAAACCACAACTCACCTCATTTAAAGAACTTGGCCGATTGAGCTTTACCACACCACGGCGATCTGACAGCACTTCCCTTTGATCTTTAGCTTCTACCTTCCACTTGATCTCCTCTTTCTTCCTTCTCTTGCTTGAAAGTCTCTTGGTTTTCTCTTGAAAGTTTGAAATTGTGTGACATTTGGCAGAGTTTGCTTGAAAGTTTGAGAGAAAATATTTGGCAGAGTTTTAGTGTTTAGAGAGGTTTTGGTCGAAAATGAAGAGAATGAGGGGGTATTTATAGTCCTCTCACTTGACTTCATGGGCTGAGCATGTGGCAAAAATTGTGTGACATTTGTCCTTCTCTTTGCATGCAGGTGACAAGTGTTGGCGGGAGAAGAGATCTCTGCGCGCCTGCATCTCACTAGCTGGCGGAGGAGGCTTGTGATTCCGACATGTGGCCTCTTGAGCGAGCCTGACCTTACCGTTTCCCCCTCGTCCAAAATACGTCCTTCGTCCTTCTCGCATCCGAGGTTCTCTTCCGCGGTATATGGTCCGTACGTCCGTGACCCCATTCCTTCGTTCACGACATTATGTCCTTTGTCCCATGGTTTATTTGATTCGTCCGTCGTCCGTCTACTCGTACCTAACATACGTTCCCGTCCATGGTTCCATGGTACATCGGTCGTCTGGCTGGTACACGGCCATTCCATTTTCATGGTCCGTTTTACATCCTTCTATCCTTTTCTCCTTGGCTATTCTTCTCTTTTTCCATCCTTTGGACCTTTTACCAACGTCCTCAATCATCCAACGTCTAACTCCCTCGTTTGCTCGTGGCTCACGTCTGTTCTTCGGTCATTGACCGCTCCGTGACTCAATGACTTCCTTTACAAGTTACTTCGATCATTCCTTGAGATTTTCCTTTCTCCACCTGTCCGAGTCATTTCCACGTCCTTTGGACGCGTTTTTCTTGTCCGGTCCATACCTCTTGATACATGTCACTACATTCTACCCCCCTTAAAAGAATTTGTCCTCGATCTCTCTCTTCATGATGTCCACGACTTCCTGTCACCTGTGTCTCGCTCTGGACATCTCCGCGACCACTGTTGACATCACCGTTGTAACTTTTACCGATGTAACATTAGCTCGATTGATAAGCGTTAATCAAAAGCTTCTTCATCTCTAGCATTTCCTTGGTTCACCTAGATCCCTACTTCTATCGGTTATGGTTTTCTTCCCATCATACCTCTACTTGACATAATTCTTTCACGTCTGGATCTCCCACTTTCTGGTACATTTTGCTTTCATCATTTGATTCCGGATCCTTCCTTAACTGCTCTCACGACTTGATGTGAACTTCTCCATTCATCCCCTTCAAGTTGGTTCAATGGAACTTCACTTGGTACTTGCGACTTTGCATAGAGTTTAATCGCTTGACTCATTATCTTCTTACACCCTCTTTCTTTGCCACATTATTTTCTTGCACCCTCTTTTAACTTAGTCGATTCTTGCATCAGAATAATATGCCATTTCGATTACTAAACCACTCCCTTGGTTTGATTCTACCTCTTGCCCTTAGCTTGCCTCAGAATTCTCTCTTTTCCCAACTTGATTGTCCCTCCCGGATCAATCATTCGACCCTTTTTCACATTTTGACTTAGCGAAAATGTCTTCTCTCTTTACTTTTCTCTCTCTCTTTTTTTTAAAACCATTTCCTTTGTCGCCTCAGCTACTCCGAGTGTCCTCCCGATCACTCTCGTGCTGTCTCGAGTTTGTCAGATCACGTTCTTGCGGTGTTTAGGTGAATCCTCAATCAATCATGCCAATTCAACACAAGCTCAAACATATGGTTAGTTATGCAACCTATATGCAATCTATACCAACATGCAAGCAATCACACACACAACCACAATCAATCATGCAAAGGGCTAGCAAGCAATCACACAACATGCAAACACAACGAGGCTGAACTTAGCACCACTTCCTTAATATCTTAAACCAAGAGATAAAGGGTTTTGCTTGCTACCAGGTTCAATATCTAGTCCTCAAGACCTATATTACACACCAAAAAGAATAAGTTCTAACCTTCCCCAAAAGGTTTACACATCACCCTATAACATGGTTAACAGGTGCCTAGGGTTCTCTTAAGAGCTTACTCATCCTACAGTTGCACTCACATCGTTCAGGCAGCTAGTCGGTACTTGGTTTAGCCGGTGGGATCACAGAGGTCGAGGTTGCAGGCTCTAGAGCTTCACTTCCACTTGGTCCACCTTCCTCTGTTCTCATGGGTCTAGTCGGACAGTTTTGTCCTTGGTGCCCAAATGCACCACACTCCCAACACACGACAATATCTCCCGGTCCTAGAGTGCACAATCCTGCTCTCCAGAAATAGCAAACTTGCTGTCCATTCTCCACATGCCACACAATAGGCCGTGGTTCTCACTTGAACTTGGAAAGGATTTGTTTCTCGCTTCCTGGCCTGTGCTTGAGTTATAGGCATCCCCCTCAACGGTCGCATCTCCTCACGTCCCGCTGGTCCGATGATATCGTTCATATGCTTGGTATGCTTCTCAATTCCCTGTCCGTGCTCCAATCGGACAATTTCTTTTCTTAGCCTTTCTTCCTCGGCTAGCTTCTCCACTAACACCATCATCGAGTCTCTCAACCTTTGACTCGCTTCCCCCACTTTCTCACAACATGGTTCTTGGTCAGGTACTATCTCCTGGTCTCCTCTATATTCACTTCCAGTGGTTATGTCATGATCCTCTTCGGGTTCACCCCCGACTTCTCTTGCTTCACCTTTCGTGTTCTTGTTCTCCGCCTCTTGTTCTTGATTCCTTTTTGGTTCTGTCCCCGCCATTGGTACTGGTATATACTCGGGTTCCACCTCAGCAATACTCTCATGCTCAATTTCTGGCTCCACCTCGGTCACTCTCAAACGTCTCATCAAGGCCTTATTGCTAATCTTAACTTTAAGAAACATTGGGTCCCATTGACCCATCCTACTTGCCACGTCTCTTTGGTTCTCAATCTGCTGTGCCTCCTCACTCTGATCTTGCCCACTACGAGTTCGGCTCGCCCATGACATTGGGTCAGCCACTGACTCCTCACAGTCTGGTACTGGTACAGGTACCACCACTGGCTCAGGTTGTGCTCCTTCTCCTGTCACTTCTCTTGGTCTCCTTTTCATTTCGACAATGAGGGTTGGCATACCATTCTCAACGCTGGACAACATATCCACAACTTCGAGGTACTCCTCCTGGTCACTACTTGAACTAGGGTGCCCATCACCCGCAGCTTCGTCCGCTCTCACATTGGTTTCACCGCCATTGTTGGTCTCAGTCCCAACATTAGTCTTCGCTCCATCGTTGGTCTCAACTCCAACAGGTTCCTCATCAATATCCCTTATTATTTCGGACAATATCTCACAAACTTGGTTCCTGATCCATTCTCTTTCTTCCTCTGGCACTATATTCGGAACTGTCACGGTCATGCCACGTCCATCTATGGTGATCTGGATTTGACTCGACACTTGGAACCCACTTGAAGTTGCCTGGTCATTCCAACCATCATTCTCGTTCTCATCTTCTCCCAAACACTCGGAAGGATCGGTCTCGACAAACTGGTCCACTTCCTCACCATTCTCTCCTCCTCCCATATACTCGGTAGGGTCGGACTCAGCATGCTGGTCCACCTCCTCCTCATAACCATCCAGCAACCCATTAAGACTCCAATTATCGGGGTCGATAGTCGCATGGGTACTCTCTGACTCAGTCGAAAGATAACCATTATGATGACTTAGCTCATCCTGCCTTGGACCATGTCCCTCTGAACCAATACCGCCATTCAAGCTACCTGAAGACATCTGCACCACAACAAGGTAATTGCTAGTTAACTCTAAGGCTCTCTTAAAACTAAACAAGCAAAAACTGGTTTCTAAATGCTGTGTGCGACTCATTTACTCGATAAAACGTTTGAAAAGCCAAAGTGTACACGAGTTTCTCAACCCGCTCTGATACCACCGTTGTAACACCCCCAAACCGTCCCACCGGCCGGACAAACCGCAGACTGGCCTGGAGGATGTCACATAGAGGAAAACTACCGCATACCAGCCGAGGTTCCACGAACGAATTAGGTTCCTCAGCCAGATCGCCGGCAGCCGCTTCGCTACGTACATACCTCAGGCTTTTCAACCCTTGGAACACACGCGGTGTTGTGATGGTCCGGACTAGACCATACCATTTCCACTTGTCCAAATATATATATGAAAATATCTGGATTTATTACTTATGTAAAATGTTTACAAATCAAACAAAAATACTTAAGTAAAACAGTTGGATCCATTCGAAGAAAAACATGTTAAAGAAACATAGAATTTTGCAACACAACACGAAAAACACCCTATCCGGTTTCTTAAGTCAGACTCTACCCACTTAGTCTTTCCTGCAAGACAAAAACATTTGTGGAGAGGAGTGAGTAATCTAAGATTACTCAGTGAGTTGGACAACCCTCTAACATGCTATCTTTCCCATCCAACTACCCCCAAACAAACAAAAAACAACACGCAATGCGGAAGCGTTAACAAGCAGGCAAACAAACACACATAAAAAAGTCTAGGAACAAACAAGACGCTTAACTCATCTAGACCTTGAATCTAACTTGGCATCCATGCCACATCACTTGCAATACTATCAGGGTAGATAATGCTAGCAGTGCATCAAGATGTCTTGACCACCCTATACTTCACACATGATGTGTCTGCGTTTTTTAGGATTTTAACCATAGTTTTTACACTTGTTTTGAGTCTTCTGTTAAGTCCAAGTGTGCTTTTAGAGTCTTTTTAGTCTTTTGTGAGTCTGTACAGGTTCTAGGTTACTCTGGAAGAAAACTGAGTGTTTTGGGGATGAAAGCAAGCATTTGGAGCTAAAGTGGTTGAAGACCGATCGAACTAGCAGGCAGATGGAGCAAAGGCAGAAAAACATCCGAGATCGGCTGATCCGCATTTGAGATCGACCAGTCCCGTACCCGAAGCAACTTTTCCTTTTATTAAACCGACTTTTAGGGTTTTATTTTACTATTTAAGCACGAGGCTCGACCTCTACTTGTAAGCTTTGGGAGAAGATCTCTTAACCTTTCTAACTCTTTGGAGAAGAATTCTGAACCCTTTTATTTCTCTATGCAATTCAAACATGTTTTCTTCATCTTTATTTGCTGTTCTTTTACTTCTATGTCTGAGTAGTTTTACTATTGGGTTTTGGGTTTCAAAAGGGGGTTTATGATTATCTAAGCTTAGGTTGTTAGATTTGGGATTGATCTTATTTTTCTTCATCTATTGTTGTTCTTAATGCTTAAGCTAGTTGGATCACCTAGATTAAGATCTTAGGTTTAATTCATCGTGGCACCAAAAGTGTTGTAGAGTTGCTTGAAAGAAACATAGGTCAGCAAGGTGGACCTTAGCTAACAAAAGTTGAAGTTGAGGCACCTTGTAAACAAATCAAACTTGAACTTGAATGCTTGCTTGTTTAGCTAGATTCAACAGAAGTTTTGGGTCTAGTTATTTCATTGCATAGTTAGCTAATACTGCGGAAGTAGGTTAGCTTTATAATTGAGATTTGAGTTCAAGAAAGGTGTCTAATGCTTCCCCAATCTATCATCTAAATTTCGTAATTGTATTCCCTAACTGATTCCCTACGCCCAATTTCTTCCCTTGATTTCAAAGCTTTTATTTATTTTTTGTTTTTAATCCGTTACTTGAAACACAAACTTTCTCTTGCCGTAGCTATACTCGCGCTATATAATTTCATAGTGCATTGTTTGGTCTCTATGGATTCGATCCGGAAGTGTTACAACGATACCACTAAATCGTGGTGGAGTACACATTAGGTTTTAATTGACCTTAGATAACCCCAAACAGGCATCCGCGCCATGACTTACTCAGCCAACCACACCCTAGGGAATCACAAACATCCTAGTGAATCACCAAACAACCTAGGGCCCCTCGATCCTTTGTTCCGTCCCAAACACACATTCCGCGTTGATACCACAAAAGCAACCAACCGGACTCACCCAAATCCTCCGTGTTGTTACCCCCATGTAAACAACCGGGTATTAAAGCCCGCAACGTCATGCAGCGGTTCAGGCTAGTAGCTAGACATCGAATTGTCCTCTGTGAGATCCCTCTGGATTAGCTCACTGGACATCCACATCACATGTCGGGAATACAGATAGACCTCTAGCTACGAACCGAGATGTTTAACTCACGGACTAGCTAGGACAAGTACTTAAGTATTGTGACAACCCGTCCCGCGGACCCCACTAGCCCATCGCTAGCTGCCCCAACGGACCGTCCGTGGACCCCACTAGCCCACCGCTAGCCGGCCCAACAGACCCCAAGCTGGCCCTGCAGGGCATCGATCCTAACCCCTCACTGGGCAAATGGAACTATTCATCCAAATCCACAGTAGGTTATTGGTGCATCAGGCGTTCCTCGAACCCTGGTCCCCACCCTTTAACAACCTTCCCACAGGACAAGCTGTCACCAATTAAGCTGCAGATCAATTGGTGACAGCTTGTCCTGTGGGAAGGTTGTTAAAGGGTGGGGACCAGGGTTCGAGGAACGCCTGGTGCACCAATAACTTACTGTAGATTTGGATGAATAGTTCCATTTGCCCAGTTAGGGGTTAGGATCGATGCCCTGCAGGGCCAGCTTGGGGTCTGTTGGGCCGGCTAGCGGTGGGCTAGTGGGGTCCACGGACAGTCCGTTGGGGCAGCTAGCGGTGGGCTAGTGGGGTCCCCGGGACGGGTTGTCACATAAAAATCGATTTTTATNCTCCGATTGAATATACTTACTCTATTTATAGATATGAATGATAGTCTTAAAACATGAAATTTATTTAGATACAGTTATTTCTTTTATTACATTTATTAAGCTTTAATTTAGCTATTTGGTTATAAACTTATATATCAAACAATCAAAAGCGTTGATTTGTAAATATTTACTTTACCTTTAAAAAATATTAAAACAGTATACTTTTAAAATATTTTTTTACAGTATATTATATTTTAATTTATATAACTGATTATATGATGTAAAATGCTACCCAAGTTCTTGAACATACTGTTTTGCAATTTAGTAAGCATAGGAGAGTTTTAGTTCTCCAAAAGAGAAAGTTTTCCCAACCATTATTGGCTTTGAATTTGTGTTTCCATTATGGATTTTCTGGTTCATTTCGCTAGATTTAAGAGTTTTTAATTTAGTTGTGTTTATGTATGTGACAACCCGTCCCGCGGACCCCACTAGCCCACCGCTAGCTGCCCCAACGGACTGTCTGTTGACCCTACTAGCCCACCGCTAGCTGTCCAACAGACTCCAAGCTGGCCCTGCAGGGCATCGATCCTAACCTATCACTATGGAAATCCACATCCACCAGTAGGTTATTGGTGCGCCAGGCGTTCCTCGAACCCTGGTCCTCACCCTTTAACAACCTTCCCACAGGACAAGCTGTCACCAATTGATCGATGCCCTGCAGGGCCAGCTTGGGGTCCGTTTGGGCGGCTAGCAGTGAGGCTAGTGGGCTAGCAGTGAGGCTAGTGGGGTCCACGGGACGGGTTGTTACAAGTATAAGTCTAACAACACAAAGAATTAAGCACCAAAATATTAACACAAAATCAAGCAAGATAACAAGCAATACAGCAAGCATCAAGCAATAATATCTCACACAAAAACTTAAGAAGGAAGAAGACAATCATGCAACTTAAGAACTTGATAACTCTCTAATTTACATGTTTTAGACACCCTTTGTCCAGATTTTGCATTATATATACCCTAACCTTAGCATTTTTAGGTCCTTAATTGTAGGAATTTGCATTTAGGCCATTTAGGGTGCTGCATAGTTGCATTTGTCCATTTTGGATTAAAACAGGTGCTTTGGAGCCCAAAATGGGGAAGAATGAGGTAAAACCCGAGCATGTACCCGAAGCAGTGATCGTGCAAGAAGAACAGTCCAAACCTCAACCCGATCAAAGATGATCTAAGAGCCAGAAGAACAACCCACAGCCCTACCCGAGGAACTACCCGACTTGAACCTCGTGCACCGCCTCGAGCAGACCCTCGGGCGGAACTGGGCAGCTAGCTTAAAAGGGTTTCCATATATAAACCCCCTCTTCTTCCTCTCGCCCTAGCACGCCGCAGACCCTCAGAACAGAGACCGAGAGCTTTAGAAAGAGAGAGAGAGCGACTCAAACACTTTTTTCACTTTATTAGGATTCAATTTTATTTTCTTTTGCTATTCCTTTCAATTTCGACTCTGTACTCTATAACTTTTTATCTTAATTTAATACAATGCAATTTTCATCACTTGTGTTTTAATGTTTTTTACCATGAGATCTGAGTAGTGAATTGAGGTTTCTAAGGATGGGATAGACAAATAAGTGTTC
Organism: Camelina sativa; assembly: GCF_000633955.1. Lineage (NCBI taxonomy): Eukaryota > Viridiplantae > Streptophyta > Magnoliopsida > Brassicales > Brassicaceae > Camelina > Camelina sativa. Next base: position 11,567,870 of record NC_025693.1, read on the forward strand.
TTGATCGGTTAGGATGTCTTAGCTTGAATGTTTATTTTATAGAAATTCCTTTCTAGATTGGTGTTCTTAATGTTATTTTCAGACAGAGAGGTTGAGATTAGATCTAGGGTGTTTTGCCATCGAGAGATGTTGTTGAAATGCTTGAATCAATCAGTGCTAGAGATTTACTCACTTAGCCTAAGAGATTAGATGTGTAAGGAGTTTATTGACAATAATGAATCAAATTGTTATGCCTGCTTGGTCATGTTTCTCCAACGAGAGTTGGGTAGGGGAGTGACTAAGGTTGAATGTTTCTATCACGAGAGTTTTTTAGCAAGATTTAAGAGATTCATTGTCTAGCGAATATTTGCTTGAGGCATGTAGGACATCCCAAATTGGTCAAAAACACTTATGAGTCGATTACCCCATCCTTAGGAGCTTTCTTATCTTGATTGTTTAAGTTTTATTCTATAACTCGACCCCTTACCCGAACTGGTGCTCGATCACCGGCTTTGTGTATACCTTCGAGCTGTTCATCCTTGTCTTCTTGATCCGATCATCCCACCCGATCCTGTACCCGAATTCTTGCATCGAGTACTTAGGTCGTGTGGTTCTTGTTCTTTTATTTACTTTGCTTATCTTAAATTGTTAGGAAAACCTCCACTATTGCTTGGCTTGACTTGCACTGTTCTGATCATATCTTATCTAGCATAACAACCATTTTGATTGATAACCCTTTGTACTACAACTGCATAAGAAATTGATACCCTAGGTGAAAATCCTGTTATCAATTTGGCGCTATTGCCAATTGGTTAAATTTTGTTTGCTATGTTTACGATTTCAGCACTTGCTAGATCAAGTTCTTTTCTATCCGTAGGTTTGGAACTGACTTGTTTACTTTCGTGTTTTTTTGTTTTGCATTTCAGGTATGACCCGAGTACCCACCCGACCCGTCAGTCGATCACCTGGATCAGGTAGACCTTCGTGTACTCACTCGGTTAACTGATTGTGCATGCAAACACGATCCAAGGATAGCCAACACCTTAGTCACATCATCGATAACATCAACAGACCAAGGTTACTCTTTCAACAACAAGTCTAGCAACCGCAACCAACTAAAATTGAGGAGGTCATGAATAATCAGAATGGTCCACCAGCTCCTCAAGAGAGGACCAACATAGGAGCATGAGATGCTCCATCTACTCATACTCAAAGATATGGCATTGTGCCACCTGCTGTTCAAAACAACAATTTTGAGATCAAGAGTAGTTTTATCCAGATGATTCAGAGCAACAAGTTTCATGGACTGCCCAATGGAGGACCCATTGGATCATCTAGATGAGTTTGATAGGCTCTGTAGCCTCACAAAGATCAATGGAGTTAGTGAAGATGGATTCAAACTCCGGCTTTTCCCATTTTCTTTGGGTGACAAAGCACACATTTGGGAGAAATCACTTCCCAAGGAGTCTGTCACCACATGGGAAGCATGCAAAAAGGCATTCCTTGCCAAATTCTTCTCCAACTTCAGAACTGTGAGGCTGCGAAATGACATCTCCAGCTTTGTTCATAAGAGCAATGAGACGTTCAGTGAATCCTGGGAGCGTTTCAAAGGATACACCAGCTGATGCCCGCATCATGGATTCAGCAATGCTTCATTGCTAAGCACACTTTACCGCGGTGTAGTCCCTAAGATAAGAATGTTGCTTGACACCGCTAGTAATGGTAATTTTCTCAAAAAGGACGTTGATGAAGGTTGGGACCTAGTGGAGAACTTAGCCCAATCTGATGGGCACTACAATGAGGAGTATGATCGCACAATACGATCGTCTAGAGAGGATGATGCCAAGTACAAGAGAGACATGAAAGCTCTCAATGAAAAATTGGACAAACTCCTCAACCAGCAGCAACATGTCCATTCCATATCCAAGGAAGTCCAGTTTCAGCAACAAGATGGGGAGAATGCTCAGCTAGAGGATGTGAACTACATCAACAATCAAGGAGGTTGCAATAAAGGGTACAAAAACTTCAAACCAAACCCGAATCTCACATACCGTAACCCAAATTTTGCAAATCCTCAAGATCAAATCTACCCATCCGCAGTCCAAGGACACCAGGGCCCGCCAAAGCCTTTGTTCCAATACAATCAAGGCTACGCTCCTAAGAAACTATATCCTGGTAATTACCACCAACCAATTGCACCACTTGGATTCCAACCACAGCAAGGATCACAGAACCAATTTCAAGAGGCTGACCAACGCGGATTAATTCAGCAGATGATACAAAGTCAGGTATCGGGAGCGATGGACAATGCAAAACGATTCACGGAGATGAGCAACAATATCAATTCTGGGTATAATGACCTGAATGCTAAGTATGATTCTCTCAATACTAAGTTGAGATACCTAGAGGGCCAACACAACGCACAACCAACTCCAAAACTAGGCCAGCTTCTAGGTAAAGCTGTTCAAAACCCAAAGGACTATGCTACTGCCCAGGCAATCTTCCTTGAAGATGTTGAGGATTACCTCACTGAGGACAGCGATGTCCAAGATGGGGAGGATATGGATCTCAGTGGGATGTATGAGCACCAGTATTACTTATCCGAGTAAGAACCTGATCCTTCACTCGAGGAGGCTGATCGAGCACTTATCCGAGAATCGCTAATCGATGCACCACTCGAGGCTGAGCCCGATAACATACCCGACGATGGTGATCGGAAGATCCATCGGGTAGACGTTCAGATGACGGATCAATCACAAGTTCCTGAAACTGAGGAAGGGGAATTAGAGGAAATATTCAGAGCAGCTCTTGATATCCAATTAGATGCGCTTGCAGAGCGTATGTCCAAACGAAAAGCCCCACCTCCTAAACTCTTACCTTCACACACTCTTCGAGAGGAAATCGTCAAAGAGACAGCTCAGCTGGAGATTGAAGTAAAGGAAGCTGTTAAAGAAATTGGGAATGCGATCCTGAGGAGTGGAGTGTGTTTAGACCCTGAACTGAGGATCAATGAGAAATGGGAGGATCCTGGCTCTTTCATTTTGCCATTTTCAATAGGCCTTCGGATCTTCAACAATTACTTGTGCGATTTCGGAGCTTCGGTTAGTATCATGCCACTTTCAGTTGCCGACAAGATGGGTTTCAGCATTTTAAAACCAAGGAGCCTATATTTGGTCCTAGCTGATAGGACAATCAGGCACCCAATTGGTATCCTGGAAAACTTTCCTCTCAGGATCGGAAGAGTGGAGATTCCTACCGATTTCATGATCCTTGACATGGATAAGGAACCAAAAGATCCACTAATCCTAGGAAGACCATTCTTGGCAACAGTAGGAGCGGTGATAGATGTGAAAAAAGGACAGATCAGCATTGAGCATGGAGAGCACTTCAAAATAGAATTTGACATCAAGAAAAGAATAAAAATGCCAACCATTGAAAGTCAATTTTTCTCCACCCAAACAAGGCCAAGAGAAATCAAGCACCGCCAAAGTGTTCATACTACATTTGCTGTGGAACTAGGACAAGAACCGGAAATTTTTTTGAATCAGTCTGCTACAGTGGAGTGGATTCCAAAACCTCTCCCTCCCAAAAATAATGCTTGAAGAGCATGAAAAGTTAATCTCAGTGACTTAAAACAAGCTCACTTGGGAGGAAGTCCCAAAGTTATATTTTAATCTCTTTTTATTCAATTTATTTATTTTGTTTTGTTTAATTTGGATTCTACAATATTTCTTTTGTCTCTATGAGTTTTCATAAATATATATATATATATATATATATATATATATATATATATATATATATATATCTATAAATAAAAAAAAGAGGAAAATGAAAATTTCACGAAACCCGAAGCTACACCCGAATACGTATCTGACGCGCCTGATCGTATTCTCACTTGGGTGGCGAGTGGAGTTCGAATTCCACAAAACCCTAGCCCACTCTCGGTGAAGCCATAGTAGCCGACCTTCTCTATTTAAGGAGACTCGAGCCTCAACTCCCCAACATTACAAATCTATAAGTTTCCTCTAAACCCTAAAACTCTTTGTCTTCCAAACTTCCTTTTTTCTCTCTAGAGATCGAGTTTTCTGATCTTGGTGGACTAACCCTATTGATCTCAGTTTAGTATCTTTTTCTTCTTTTCAAGGACTCGCAAATTGCTCCAAAGGTCAAGACATACCAAAAGAAGGGGACCAGATCGACCTCCGCTGCTGCTAGAACAGAAGGAGACGTCGATGCTCGCGATTCCCAGGGAGAAGGAGACGCTTCACATTCCCAACCGCTGAGTGGACGTTTCCAATCCCCTACCTGATGCGCAACCCGATCCGTCACCCGAGGAGGCACTCGAGCACCCGATCGTGTAGACACCCGAGTTCGCTCCCCAAGCCCAATACCGAGTGCAACCCGCAGATCTCCTCGATGTAGAGACCTGTCTACGTCTGAGAGAACCGTCACTGATCCATTGGAGGTTGATTCAGACGCCGATGGAGGAGAACTGGGGGAGAACTAAACCTCCCAGTTGAGAAGCAGAGCTGCGGTTCCAAGGGGGAAGAGACCGGCTTCTGAAAAGGCTGAGAAGGTAGCCGAGAGAGCGGCAGAAGAAGAAGATCAAGATACTGAGGGTGAGAGCCCTGACAATGAAGAGGAGCAGAGAGAACACAGCCGGTTGGCGTCGCGAAGGCTGAAACAAAGAGAGGTGGAGACTCCGGCCAAACTCTTCAGGTCCTCCGCAAGATGAGCTTTGTTGGGACCTGCTACCCCCACCGCGAGACGATGAAACAGTTAGGGATCACTAGAGATGTCGAGTTTCTTTTCGACATGTGCCAGATGATGCGAGCCAACCTAGAGGCCTACGAGGAGGAGATGGTCCACTTCCTTGCCACGCTACGGTTACACTATTTTGAAGACCACCCGACCCTGCTACCCGATGGGAGGATCGGGTTCATCACCTTCTTCGTGCGTAACAAGGAATACCGGCTCACTTTCAAGGAGATGGAGGAGCTGTATGGTTTCAAGGCCGGTCATGGAGAAAACATGGAGGTAAACAAGAAATAGCTTAAATCCCTATGGCTCACAATAGGAGATAAGCTTCCCTACAAATCCACAAGCTCCAAGTCTGCCTAAATTAGGAGCCATGTTTTGAGGTACTTTCACAAGTCCCTAGATTGCACGTTATTTGCTAGGAAGGAAACTGGTAATGTGAACGATCATGAGCTTCAGCTGTTAGACATAGCCTTGTGTGGAATCCTGGATAGTGCTAGGGATGGTAGACCACTAGTAGGGGATATTGCGGATACCAGATTGGTCTTGTTTTTGCTTGATCAGTTCTTATATTTGAAATCCTGGGCCATGAAAACTGAGAGGCGAGAAGGATCTGGCGAGATCTCCATAGGAGGTTTAGTAACGCCAATTTTGGTAGCTTGTGAAGTACCCCTGAAAGGAGTGGTACATGAGCCGAGATGGTTAGATGTTGACTACCTCACATTGGCTATATTCTTGGCTTATGAGAAACCAAATGATAGGTTGCTCTTCAAGTTCGTTCATCCAGCGGTCGGAGCTACTCAAATGATCGTGCCCAACGTCGTGTTCACAAAAATCTGGCTAAGGGCAAACATAGACTTCATGCCACCATTGGAGGAGCTGTACAACCCTGAGGGGGAATCCGAAGCTGAGGAGAGAGAGCCAGCAGGGCAAAGACAGGGGGATGATTCGGAGGATTATGATTTTGAGGAGTATGTTTGCTCTCAAAAGCAACAAGTAGGGGTGAGAGAAGCTCACAAGAGGCTCGGGTGGTTGAAGAGGATGAACAAGTTCCTAGCAATGAAGGTGAAGGATCGTACCGGCACCGTGAAGGTGATGGGAGGACAGATCAGGGAGTTGCAAGACAAGGCAAGCTGTGCCTCAGCTCCCACTTCAGCATACGTACCCACATGGATGGGGAGGAGCGGACCACTAAGAGGACTCCGAGGTTTGGAACCTGCAGAGCCTCAATAGGGCGTTGTCTTACGAGCCACAAGCAGAGAAGTGTGCAACTAGACCTGATAGATCACGGAGAAGCCACTCAGATGNCGCAAGATGAGCTTTGTTGGGACCTGCTACCCCCACCGCGAGACGATGAAACAGTTAGGGATCACTAGAGATGTCGAGTTTCTTTTCGACATGTGCCAGATGATGCGAGCCAACCTAGAGGCCTACGAGGAGGAGATGGTCCACTTCCTTGCCACGCTACGGTTACACTATTTTGAAGACCACCCGACCCTGCTACCCGATGGGAGGATCGGGTTCATCACCTTCTTCGTGCGTAACAAGGAATACCGGCTCACTTTCAAGGAGATGGAGGAGCTGTATGGTTTCAAGGCCGGTCATGGAGAAAACATGGAGGTAAACAAGAAATAGCTTAAATCCCTATGGCTCACAATAGGAGATAAGCTTCCCTACAAATCCACAAGCTCCAAGTCTGCCTAAATTAGGAGCCATGTTTTGAGGTACTTTCACAAGTCCCTAGATTGCACGTTATTTGCTAGGAAGGAAACTGGTAATGTGAACGATCATGAGCTTCAGCTGTTAGACATAGCCTTGTGTGGAATCCTGGATAGTGCTAGGGATGGTAGACCACTAGTAGGGGATATTGCGGATACCAGATTGGTCTTGTTTTTGCTTGATCAGTTCTTATATTTGAAATCCTGGGCCATGAAAACTGAGAGGCGAGAAGGATCTGGCGAGATCTCCATAGGAGGTTTAGTAACGCCAATTTTGGTAGCTTGTGAAGTACCCCTGAAAGGAGTGGTACATGAGCCGAGATGGTTAGATGTTGACTACCTCACATTGGCTATATTCTTGGCTTATGAGAAACCAAATGATAGGTTGCTCTTCAAGTTCGTTCATCCAGCGGTCGGAGCTACTCAAATGATCGTGCCCAACGTCGTGTTCACAAAAATCTGGCTAAGGGCAAACATAGACTTCATGCCACCATTGGAGGAGCTGTACAACCCTGAGGGGGAATCCGAAGCTGAGGAGAGAGAGCCAGCAGGGCAAAGACAGGGGGATGATTCGGAGGATTATGATTTTGAGGAGTATGTTTGCTCTCAAAAGCAACAAGTAGGGGTGAGAGAAGCTCACAAGAGGCTCGGGTGGTTGAAGAGGATGAACAAGTTCCTAGCAATGAAGGTGAAGGATCGTACCGGCACCGTGAAGGTGATGGGAGGACAGATCAGGGAGTTGCAAGACAAGGCAAGCTGTGCCTCAGCTCCCACTTCAGCATACGTACCCACATGGATGGGGAGGAGCGGACCACTAAGAGGACTCCGAGGTTTGGAACCTGCAGAGCCTCAATAGGGCGTTGTCTTACGAGCCACAAGCAGAGAAGTGTGCAACTAGACCTGATAGATCACGGAGAAGCCACTCAGATGCCTATCAGACGCCTCACCCGACAGGGTACACGATGTCATACCCGATGCCTCCATCGAGCACACATTCGGGTGACCACTTGGGTCCTTTCCCTCAGACCTACCAAATTTCATATCCGATGCCGTACTCAATGCATCCTGCAAGCAGCTACATGAGTGACCATTCCGGACCTTTCCCACCATACCCATCATACTACCTGATGCCCTACCCGGTGAGCTACGCGATGCCTTACCCGATCAACCCCTCAGATGCTGGTCCGAGCAGGTCATACGTGCACATAACCGACCTTTCTGATGAGCGAATTCCTGCACCAGCTGAAGCCTACGATGATCCTGGGTACACTTTGGCAAGCATGGAGGCTGCCACAACCTCCTTCTTCACCAACCCATGAGGTACCACTTTCATCCAATCCATTGTTTATACAATTGCATTTTGTTTCATTTCCTTTGTGTGATTCTCATATTTCTTTTTCATACTTTTATTTACACAAGGGACTGTGTAATTTAAGTTTGGTTGAGGGTTTGAGAATATATTTAACATTGTGTTTTATTTTCTTATTTCAAATTTTTGCATATTAGTTTTATTCATTTGAGTCTACATCTATTTGCATAGGAAAACCCAAAATTTTTTGAAAAACTTAAAAAAAAAAAAAAAAAGAGTGTTCTTGTAGTTGCATTTACACTTTAGGATTGAGTCTAGATTGCTTCATATAGTTTTGTTGCATATGCATTTTAGGGGAAAATGATTAAAACCACCTTGTTTAAAGTTCAACCTTAGGATTGAAGTTATAGCCCTTAATCACAGTTCATTGTTGCTAGATCAATCTTTGAAAAAAAAAAGAAGGAAAAATCTTTGTTTAAAACCATGTGTCTTTTGTAAGCTTCTTCCACTTGTGTGAAACTTTCTTGAACATTGCATCATCTCTATATTATTGGACTTAACCTGAACTTAAATTATCTTGCTAATGAAATTTGAATGCTTGCTCATGGTAACTCTAAACTCAGGTTAACACTCTATTATTGCCAATCTTTTCGCTTAACCCAAAAAAACATTTCCCTACCCTTAAAACCCTAACCTTTTCTTTTAAGCCTTGTTGTGATTTTTTGAGTGAGGCCTTTTCATTTGTTGATGGTGCTATAGGTTGTGAAACCTTGAGAGTATTGAGATTGACAAAGAACTGGCTCTTGTTTTAGCTAAGTTTAGAATCATTTGGACTAGCTAATAGAATCGGTTTTGAAAGATAGATGGTTAGCATGTTTATTTGGGGTTGGGTTGAGGAATAAAAAAAAAAACTAAAGAAGAAAGTCCCTAAAGTTCAATTTAATTAGCTCTAAGGGCATCTCCATCAAAGGATCTAACCAAAATTTGTTAAAACATTTTTTATTCTTAATTTTAGAAAAAAGTGAAATTAAGAACTTATTAAGAAACTTTATTATTTCATGGGTCCATTGAAGGTTGTTAAATTTGGAGTTCTTAATTAAAATTTCTTGTTCTTGATTAAAAGAGATTTGTTTGCCTAATTCTGATTTTTCTTGTTCTTCACATAAGCTCCAATGCACTCAAATGAATTCCCCGCAGCATCAAAGATCTTCATTAGTTTATGGAGGAGTAGCTACATATATGGTGAGCTGTGACCACTACATTACTTCAAAGTCCCATAAACCAAATATCTTTGTGCAAAATTGCACACAGCTACTTAAAGTAGAGCAAACATGATGAATTACTTGGGGAGGAATCATGTTAGGAGGGGCCTGACCAGAGAACATTTGTTGTCCAATACTAGGACCACCCGGGGATACATTGGCATGCAGGAACCAACAAATGGCGGCATTGCAACTGGCCTCACTTGGGAGAATTGAGCCTGTTCACATCATGTAGAAAATCAGCAGCAGGAGATGGCAAATGAGATACAAATACTAGGATGTTGAATAACACAATTTATTTGCAGATATTGTTGGTCAGAGCTTATAACATGTCTATACCTGAAACCCATTGTGTATTTGAAGTCTCAAACACAACCGAAAACAGAGGAAAGAAACAGAACCGCAATGCCCATCAATCGTAAAGTTCTTGGCTGTTTCAGTAGGGTGATCTTGCATATGTTTTATACTTGGAAAGGCCTTGACCTGTTACCATAACAACTGAAACCAATCATGGAAATGCTCAAGGAAAAATTGAGTAATCTCAAAAAAGGCCAAACATTTTCAGAAAATTGTACCTTACTTGTCAAGACCAAGAACGATACAAAAAAAACACTTTCAAGCATCAATTATTGTTTCTGCTGCAATCAAATGGAAAAAATGAGGGAGGGATTATATTAACATACTTTCAAGCATCAAGTATTGTTCATACTTTCAACGGAAACAAAAAGACCAGCCAACCTAACAATCTCAGACTTTGACAACAAGTGAGAACCAAAATAATCAATCAATATGTCAGAAACAAGATTGTCTTTGGTCTGATCAACTTGAGCTGCATAATTGCTAAACGAACGCTCACTAGTAGTACAAATAGTTCTTGACATTGAGCCTGAACCAACCTGGTAAAGGATATACACAAGAACGGAGGAGACCACAATTAAGTATTGATTTCACATCAGCACACACATATATTAACATTCATCAAACACTTAAAAAGAATCAGATTCTTATTTTCAATCAAAAACAAGGTTTCTTATCATCAAACAAAGTATTCAATGCAAAGTATTCAAACAAACAAATTAATTTCAAATTCCCAAACAGCTATCATCATAATTTCGCTAGCATCAATTCCAATTTGTAGAACCATAAAATTCTTCTAACATCCATAAAATTCTAATTCATGTCGATCCAGAAGTGAAATCAAAGAGATCATTACCCAGCTTTTTTGATTATTTCACCTCTCAATTCTTCTCCTCTTCTCCAAAGCTTTTCCATTGAGCAATCCAGAGTGACGAAAGAGAGAGACAAGAGAGAGTATAACAAAACAAATAAAATAAAATAAAACAAAAATCTTTTTTCTCCCAGCCAATGAAAAGTTGACACACACGGGTTACTAAATGAATCTAAAACATCTTATATAACGATCGATGCTTATTAAAATTAAGCTGGTTGCATCATTTTTATTCTGTTTTATTATTAGCAAATTTATAAGAAACTTATAAGATGCATTGATGGAGATGACCTAAGTGTCTAAGTAAAAAAAAAATGTGAAAAGTATTGCTATAGTCTCCTAGAAAAAAAAAAGAAAAAACAAATAATATATATAGGAGTATAGCAAAGAAAAAAAATTGTTATAAAATAGAGCTAGATGTTCAAAGTTAAAACCTACCTTAGGGATTGTTAAAAAAAAAAAGAGGAGTTAAAATCAAGGTTGTAGGCAGTTTTATTCTAAGGTGTTGGATATAAAGAAAATGAATGAGAAAATGGTAGATTATCAAGAGCTAAGCTTTGTATGGCCAAATTGTTCTCATTCTTAGATAGTTTTCACAACTGTCTAGCATTCTTTCTTTTTGAGAGTAAGCCACCCAAAGATTTAGTTTGAAACCTACCTACCAAAAAACCTTACCCTTGAAACCGATTGAGCTTGATTCACTTTCCATTTGCAAGAATTCGCCATACACTTTAATGAATGTGAAAGAGATGTTCTTTGAAATCGCAAGTCTTTACTGTTAGTTGGAGGATGAACTAGATCGATGCATGGTGATAAGCATAGAAAAATATTTGTAATTATGTCGATTAATCTTAGCACCGTTAAACTATCTTTAAGAACTATAGCTTGAATCCTTGGCTTAAACTAAAAGGTTATGAGTCCCCATTTTCAAACCTCATCCTCCTACTTTCTTGCTAGGGAACTAGCAAGATATAAGTTTGGAGGTGTGATAACTCTCTAATTTACATGTTTTAGACACCCTTTTTGTCCATATTTTGCATTCTATATACCGCAACCTTAGCATTTTTAGGTCCTTAACTGTAGGAATTTGCATTTAGGCCATTTAGGGTGCTGCATTGTTGCATTTATGCATTTTGGATGAAAACAGGTGCTTTGGAGCCCAAAATGTGGAAGAATGAGGTAAAACCCGAGCATGTACCCGAAGGAGTGATCGTGCAAGAAGAACAGTCTGAACCTCAACCCGATCAAAGAGGATCTAAGAGAAGGAAGAACAACCTGAAGCCCTAATCGAGGAACTACCCGACTTGAACCTCGTGCACCGCCTTGAGCAGACCCTCGGGCAAAACTAGAACCGTAAGGGCTCTAATCCTTACCTCGTGCACCGCCTCGAGCAGGTTTAACAGCTCCTGATCTTTCAGCTCGATCGACCACTCGATCAGGCACTTGGTCGAGTGCTGGCTCGAGTACCTGGTCGACTGCAATGGCGGATTCAGATTTCTCTGCACAAACTTCACTCAAAGCTTCAATAACTGACTAATCCTCCCCATCTTGAACATCACTGTCCTCAGTGACTTCCTCATCAGAGAAATGGATGGCTTTTGCAGTGAACTCCCTTGGATTTTGAACAGCTTTTCGAGGGAGTTGGTTGGGTATAGGAGCAGAAGTAGAGGCAATGTTGCTCTCCATATACTTCACTCTAGAGTTGAGACCTTCAAAGTTCATGTTCAGCTCATTATAATGGGATGTGAGCCTTTGATTCAACTCAGCAAACTGTTTGGCTTCCTCAATCTTTCCTTGTGTTTGCCCAATCAACAATTATTGCATCATAGCTCTTAAGTCTTGTTCTTGGTCTTGGTTAGTCTGCAACCCTG
>NC_025693.1:11581153-11582686 GCF_000633955.1 Camelina sativa
AGAAACAGAGCAATGCAATAAAAACAGAGTAATGCTAAATCCAATCAAACAACAAGCAAGCAACAGGATTAAGACTAAGATTTCAATAAACAAAGAAGGTCCTGAGGATGGATTCATGGGATGGACTAATCATTGTGGTTATCTAACTTGGTCAACAAATCTCAAGCAAACTTTGAGCTAACCTCTAGACATATTAATCTAAGACAAGTTTCTCCCACTCTCATGGTCAAGAAACAATCAAACCTATGCAATTCTAGACTTGTTCTCACACAGTAAAGAATCTACACAAGCAGGCATTAAGCAATACATCTCAAACCAAACAAGACCTCTAATCTCTTAGCAAGCCTAATGGTAAGCTCTAGATCTAGCCTTATCTATGCTTCTTAAGCATTGGTGTGATGCTAAGAAGCTTGAAATCAGATCCTACCCTCTCATATATAGGATCAGCAATCAGAACATCTAGCCTAGATGAGATCTACAACAATCAAGCTTGACCAAATCACACAAACCACAAGATCAATCCATCCTAACCCATCCTCAAGATCCTAAGCAAACTACTCACAACAATACATGATGAACAAAGTCAAAAACCCAGAAAATATTGAAACTTGCATTATTAGAAAGATGAAACAAAGATCTTCAATATTGATGAAAGGATCAAACTCAAATTCTCAATATTAAGAAAGTTATGAAACCAACAATATTGAGGAATTTAGTCTTTTTCAAGTACAAGATCTAAGAAAAATAAAAGTGCAAAAGGAATAATTCCCAAAAGGGTAAAAACTAGGTTTAGAGAATATCTAAAAAGCTGGACTCTTTTGGTGGCTGCAGGTACAAGGCTTTATATAGGAGAGGAGGTGGAAGCCCTAAAAATACAAAAAGTCAAAGTAGTCAACGGCTCGGTCAACTCGACCAGTGCTCGGTCGAGTGGCTGGTCGAGCTGGCTTCTCTCGTGCATCCTCCACTCGGTCGAGTCCTCCTCAGCACACGGTCGAGTGTCTGGTCGAGTGTGCGGTCAAGTTGGACTCTGGACCTTGGTTCTTCAGCCTTAAATCCCTTTTTTCCTCCTCATGATTGCTTCACATCTCTTCTCCATTGCTTCCATGCTCCTTAAGCTCCAAAATCACCTGTTTATGCATGAAAAGATGCAAATGAAATGCAACTAAACTCTAATGCATGATTGGTCCTAAAGCTATGTAATAATGGTTAAAATGGATAGCAAAAGATGCAAAAGATGTGAATAAACTAAGGGAAAACAAGGTAAAATATATGAACATCAACACCCCCAAACTTAGTCTTTGCTTGCCCTCAAGCAAATAAGCAAGACATAAGAAGGTGAGTAAAGTTTGAAAGTGGGATCTCAGCTCCTAAAGCTTGCAAATAGACCATCTAGAATCAATGTCCAAGTTACTCGTACTATGATGCAAGGTGAATGAGCTGTACTTAAAGATTTTAGACAAGCATATCACAACCTTTATTGATTTGAGCCTTATTTATCCACATGCATTCAAATCAACCATTTCCTTTAACATT
>NC_025693.1:11584579-11585306 GCF_000633955.1 Camelina sativa
GAAAGAATTACTCAAATGTTATCCAAAAGTTGGTTTATTACTCAAATCTATAAATCTTTTGAAAATTACTAGAATGTTTAGTGCCCTGGGTGTAATTACAATTTACCCCTTGGGTTTTGTTTTCCGAATTTGAAAAAAAAAAAAAAAAAATACACATCAACAAATTAAAATACACATCAGATATGAATTAACACGTCATTAAGCAGTTTTTTTAAGATCCACAGTTTTGTTTTCTCTCGTTTATATCAAAGAGAGGGAAAGTGAATAGTTTTAACTATTCACAAACTGCGAGAAAAAAAAAATTATCGAAACTCTTGTCTCTCGTCGCCGGCGATACTGTCATTGTCCACTCTCTTGCCGTCAATCTCCCGCCGTCATCTCTCACCGTCATCTCTCACTGTCATCTCTCACCGTCTTTCTTCGTCGTCGCACTCTCTTTCTTCAATTGGCTCTCTTTCTCTCTTCGTCTTCTTCGTCTTCTTCGTCTTCGTCTATCCGGTATGTGTCGACTGTTTAGTTTCGAGTTTTCCGGCTGAATGTGGGTTTTTTCGATGATTTACCGCTGATTGTCGCCGTTGTTAATGACGGCTGATTTGTTAGATCTATTCGGTTTGATGGCTGATTTACTTTTTGTTTTATGTTGCGGCTCAGTTATTTTAGGGTTTATGGCTGATTTGTTAGATTTATTCGATTCGATGGCTGATTTACTGTTTGTTTTATTTTGCTG
>NC_025693.1:11585811-11586436 GCF_000633955.1 Camelina sativa
CTGAGTTAAAACTTACTGATGGGTTTCATAATCTCTTATGTTACAGCTGCGTGTGATTAATATGGTTATGAAGGAAAATGGCTGCGAGCTATTTCATTCGTGGCCAGAAGAAGAAGACGACCCAGCAATCGATCGCCTGATCGAAGACATACATCTGAATACGTTTGTTAAAGGTTTTTGGGATGTTAAGGGGAGTGATAAGAAGAAAAAGAAAAGGAAAGCTGAAGCAGTTGTTGAGTCTGAATCTCCTCCCGCAAAGAAGCGAAGTTCAGAAGATGAAAGTTTCCAACAGTCAGGAAACTAGTGAAGGAGTTGCACAGGAGAGGAAGAAGAAAGGAAAAAAGGTAAGTGAGGAGGAAGATGCTGGGGAAGATGATCTCTACGAATTAACCTCTAAGTTATACACAAGGTTTGACACCGTTGATAGGAACATTGAAAATGTATCGACGAATCTGGAGAAGAAGATGGATGAAAGGATTGAAACCAGGCTTGGATCTTTTGAGACGGACCTCAAACAGATGAAAGAGCTTGTGCTTTCAAAGAGCACAACTGACCAGACTTTAAAAATGGGACAGGAGCTAAATAACCTGGGACATGGACAGGAACTTCAGACATCAAAAGGTCC
>NC_025693.1:11586536-11591678 GCF_000633955.1 Camelina sativa
GATGGTACCATGTAGTATTGAGGTGGGATGGGAGGGTAACTTGGAGACGGAGTTTGGGGCAGCTCGACTATGGCAACCGACCTTGACTCGGTCAAGTACGTGTCCGAGTGGGGGGGTCGAGCTGGACTGCGAATCTCAAATGGCTGTCCCTTCCTCTTCTATTCAGACTCCCTTGCTTCCCTGACCATGAAAACACTAAAGCAAAAATCAAAATACCAAAATTCCAAAGCAATATATACAGGGATACCTTAGGGACTTCCTCCCTAGTGAGCTTGTTTAAAGTCACTAAGCTTGACTTTTGATTGCCTTTTCAGGCTTGAGTTAGAGACCAAGGAGGTGATGAAATCCCCCTGGTTCTACTTGATAACCTTTGTGTTCCTTCTTGATCACTACCTCCTTAGCACTTGAACCATGTTTCTTTTTAACCTTGAGCTTTGGCCTTGCTCTCTTCAAAGTCCTTTTGTTCAGCTTGACTTGGAGATCCTTGACTAAAGCAGTCAGTTCTTGAACAGAATTCTTAAGCTTCTCCACTGAATCTTCTTGAAAGGTTAGCTTACCCCTTGAAGCAGTTTCCTCACTTGAGACCTCATGATCCTCCTTTCTTTTGATAGTGTAAGGTGGATCATATTTTGAAGGCAGATTAGTGGGATTGTTGATGTCAAACTTCATAGTGAAGTCTTCAGTCAGGTGGAGCTTGATAGTCCCCATCTTCACATCAATAACAGCCCCAGCTGTAGCTAAGAATGGCCTTCCCAAGATAAGAGGGTCTTCAGGCTCTTGTTCCATGCTCATGATTGCAAAATCAGTTGGGATCCTTGCTTCTCCTATTTTGATAGGGAGGTTTTTAATCACTCCAACCACATCCCTCTTGGATCCATCTGCTAGACTGACATAGTAGTTGCTGTCCTTGAAGTCCTCATACCCCAACTTCTCAGCCACTGAGTATGGCATCAAGCTCACTGAAGCTCCTAAATCACAAAGGCACTTATTGAAGTGCATGTAGCTGATGGAACAGGGTAAGTTGAATGAGCCTGGATCTTCAAGCTTTGTTGGGACAATAGCTTTCCCAATCTCTTTCAAATCCTTCATATCTTGGTCATGAGCCCTCTTCTTTGACATCTCAAGTAAAAAATCCTGATAGAGAGGGTATGGAGCATACTGTTCCAAAGCAGGTCCTCTCTCTTCTTCTTGGTAAGCAATGATAACCTCTTGTATGGCCATCACTTCCTTCTTCTCAATTACACCCTCTTCTTTCAAGGCTTTCTCTTTCTCTTGTTGCAAAGCTATCTTCTCCTTTTTCTCAATGATCTCCCTGAGTTCTCTTATCTTTTGTGCCTTGAAACGCCCTGGGAATGGTAGAGGTGGTTTGTAAGCAGGAGGAATGTATCTAGCAGGCTTAACAGCTTCTGTGTCTTCAACTCGATCAGTCACTCGATCAGGTACTCGATCGTGTGTGTGGTCGAGCACCTGGTCGAGTTGTTTCTCTGCTTCAGTCTGCTCAGTAAAACCTTCACTCTGGGCTTCAATTAGTGATGAATCCTCCCCACCTTGAACCTCACTGTCCTCAGTGACATATTCCTCATGGAGATGGATAGCTTTAGCAGTGAACTCCCTTTGGTTTTGAATAGCTTGTTGAGGATGTTGGTGTGGCTTAGGAGGTAAAGTAGAAGCAATGGAGCTCTCCATGTACTGGAATGAAGAGGTCAGACTCTCAAGCTGGTGACTCAGGTCATGAGAATAGGAATTCAATTTTTGGTTCAGCTCTTCAAACTGCCTTGCCTCCTCAATCTGCTGATTGGCTTGCCCAAGCAATAGTTGTTGCATCATGGCTCTTAAGTCAGGTTCTTGGGCTTGGTAGGTCTGAAACGCTGGAGGGTGACACCATTGAGTCTGGAAACCTTGTTGCTGGTGCATGGGTTCATAATAGAACTCACTGCCTTGAAACATGGTTACTGACTCGAACAGACACTCGGTCGAGCACATGCTCGAGTTGATGGTCGAGTCGACTGGGAAGTGCTGTCTATTTAGATCCGGCGTCTGACTCGATCAGGTGCTCGATCACGACTCGGTCGAGTGGTGGTCGAGTTGATGGTCGAGCTGGCACCTGAAACTCAATCACAGACAAGCAGGAGAAGAAACAAGAGCAGTAGTGAACAAGTGGTTATACGAACTTAATCTTAGACTAATATGGATCCTAAATGTCACAAAAACACACTCAAATGGGCAACGGCGCCAAATTGAAACAAGCTTATTTTGTATGGTGGTTAATGATGATGGATGTAAGCAATGGTGATATGAATGGAATGATGGATGGGTGTTTCAATTCCCCTTATGATGTCGCAGTATAAGAGGTATCAATCCTAAATGGGTGTTTGTGAACAATTAAGATATGAATATGAATCTAAGTCAAGCCAAATGTAAAGATTGTTTGTCACTAACAATCCTAGGAAGAAAATGTAAAATGCAGAAAATAAACTACAAGAACTAACAACTAGATGCAAATGAAACTGAATGATTGAAACAGTGATAAAGCAAGAACAGAAACAGAGACTACTACTAATGAACTAATGCAAGATAATTAATGAACTGAAAACTAAATGTATGCAACTGGAATGAAACAGGAATGAAACAAGACAAACACAAATCATAGACACAGAGTTCTGGGGATGAACTCGAGCAGCACTCGACCGAGTGTAGGTCGAGTGGGTGGTCGAGCTAGACTAGACGCAGAAACAGAGCAATGCAATAAAAACAGAGTAATGCTAAATCCAATCAAACAACAAGCAAGCAACAGGATTAAGACTAAGATTTCAATAAACAAAGAAGGTCCTGAGGATGGATTCATGGGATGGACTAATCATTGTGGTTATCTAACTTGGTCAACAAATCTCAAGCAAACTTTGAGCTAACCTCTAGACATATAAATCTAAGACAAGTTTCTCCCACTCTCATGGTCAAGAAACAATCAAACCTATGCAATTCTAGACTTGTTCTCACACAGTAAAGAATCTACACAAGCAGGCATTAAGCAATACATCTCAAACCAAACAAGACCTCTAATCTCTTAGCAAGCCTAATGGTAAGCTCTAGATCTAGCCTTATCTATGCTTCTTAAACATTGGTGTGATGCTAAGAAGCTTGAGATCAGATCCTAACCTCTCAGTTCAGGATCAGCATTAAGAACATCTAGCCTAGAAGAGATCTACAACAATCAAGCTTGACCAAATCACACAAACCACAAGATCAATCCATCCTAACCCATCCTCAAGATCCTAGAGATCTACTCACAACAATACATGATAAACAAAGTCAAAAACCCAAAAAACATTGAAAATTGCATTATTAGAAAGATGAAACAAACATCTATAATATTGATGAAAGGATGAAACTCAGATTCTCAATATTAAGAAAGTTATGAAACTAACAATATTGAGAAATTTAGTCTTTTTCAAGTACAAGATCTAAAAATAAAAATAAAAAGCAAAAGGAATAAAGCTAAAAAAGGTAAAAACTAGGTTTAGAGAATATCTAAAAAGCTGGACTCTTTGGTGGCTGCCGGTACAAGGGCTTTATATAGGAGAGGAGGTGGAAGTCCTAAAAATAGAAAAAGTCAAAGCAGTCAACGGCTCGGTCAACTCGACCCTGCTCGGTCGAGTGACTGGTCGAGCTGGCTTCTCTCGTGCAATCTCCACTCGGTCGAGTCCTCCTCAGCACACGGTCGAGTGTCTGGTCGAGTGTGCGGTCGAGTTGGACTCTGGACCTTGGTTCTTCAGCCTTAACTCCCTTGTTTCCTCCTCATGATTGCTTCACATCTCTTCTCCATTGCTTCCATGCTCCTTAAGCTCCAAAATCACCTGTTTATGCATGAAAAGATGCAAATGCAATGCAACTAAACTCTAATGCATGATTGGTCCTAAAGCTATGCAATAATGGTTAAAATGGATAGCAAAAGATGCAAAAGATGTGAATAAACTAAGGGAAAACAAGGTAAAATATATGAACATCAGGTTCTGTCATAGTCCTCATTATAGTTGCCATCTGACTGAGCAAGATTCTCAACTAGTTCCCAGCCTTCTTCCACATTCTTGTAACGGAAGTTGCCATTAGAGGCTGTGTCAAGAAGCAACCTGATCTTGGGAAGCACTCCTCTATACAATGTGCTAAGTAGGGACTCATTGCTGAAGCCATGGTGAGGACACTGAGTCTGAAATCCTTTGAACCTCTCCCAAGCTTCACAAAAGCTCTCATTGTTCTTTTGAGCAAACCCATAAATTTTATTCCTCAATCTAGCAGTCCTTGCATTTGAGAAGAATTTTGCCAAGAAAGCCTTCTTGCAAGCATCCCATGTGGTTATTGCTCCAGTAGGAAGAGTCTTCTCCCAAAGGTGAGCCTTGTCTCCAAGTGAGAATGGGAAGAGCCTCAACTTGAATCCATCTTCACTCACTCCATTAATCTTTGTAAGACCACATATTCTGTCAAACTCATCAAGGTGATCTAGTGGATCTTCTATTGGCAACCCATGGAACTTGTTGGCTTGAATCATGGAGATCAATCCACTCTTGATTTCAAAATTATTATTAGCAACTGTTGGAGGCACAATACTAGCTCTCTGGTTGTGTGTGTTGGGTGCATCTCCAGCACCAATGTGCCTAGGTCTCTGCTCATGGTTAGCTTGTTGCTCCATGATGACTTGATCCTCTTGCTGAACTTGAACTACTCTCCTTCTCTGATTTCCCAAACCCTTTTGCAGCCTATGGATGTTCTCAAGAGGCTTTTGAAGCAAGAATTTTATTGTGGTGGTGAATGATGATGAATGTATGCAATGGTGAGATATGAATGAATGGATGGTAAGGTGTTCAATTCCCCTTATGCAGTTGCAGTATAAGAGGTATCAATCCTAAATGAGTGTTTGTGAACAATTAAGACATGCATATGAGACTAAGTCAAGCCAAATGTAAAGGATGTTTGTCACTAACAATCCTATGATGAAAATGCAAAATGCAGAAAGTAAAACTATAAGAACTAGATGCTAAATGTAAATGGAAAAGAATGACTATGACTAATATGAAGCTAGAACAGAAATAGAAACTACAATAATGAACCAATGCAAGACAATAATGAACAGGACAATAAGTAAATGCA
>NC_025693.1:11593456-11594960 GCF_000633955.1 Camelina sativa
ATGATTGCTTCACTTCTCCTCAGCATTGCTTCCATGCTCCTTAAGCTCCGAAATCACCTGATTATGCATGAAAAGATGCAAATGCAATGCAACTAAACTCTAATGCATGATTAGTCCTAAAGCTATGCAATAATGATGAAAATGGCTAGCAAAAGATGTGAATATACTAAGGGAAAACATGGTAAAATATATGAATATCAGGGACGTTAGGAAGCTTTCTTGTGGCTTGGGATCAAGTTTTGTAGTTGTAGGAACGAAGATCCGGCGAGAAGCTTTGGGGAAAACGATGTTCGGCATGTGCATCGGTCGATGCACTTTGTGCGTCGGTCGATGCAAGTGCGGGGACTGCGCGTAAAACCTAGGGTTTTGTGTTATATCGAGCATGCGTCGGTCGATGCAATAGGAGTGTTGGTCGATGCAAGTGAACCTTGCATTGGTCAATGCGTATCATGCGTTGGTCGATGCAACCCCAACTGGTTTTGGTTGATGCATGAATGGTGTCGGTCGATGCATGCATGGTGTCGGTCGATGCAGGGTCCTGGTTTGTTATTGTTTATTGTTGATTGTTGATTGTTGATTGATGGTTAGAGATGTCTCTATTGCTTGTGTGTATAGCCCAGTAGATGGGAGGATTTTCTTACTGAGTGTTTATAAAATACTCATGCATCTTAATTTGTGTTTGTGGTGCAGGGAGAGGCAAAGTGTGATCATGGAATCAAGGCAATGAAGAGGAGGATGTTCTAGGGACTCGATTGGTTGTTTTCTGGCATTGCTAGGTTGCTAGAGTTGGATCATTAGAAACATTGCTAGGTTGCTGGTTCTATGATTCTTGTGGGTTGAATTTTGGTTATTGCTTATGTTATAATTATTGGATTATTATTGGTTATTTATTGGATATTGATGTTGGTTATTTCCGCTGTTGATTGTGATTGTGGTTAGGTGGCTAGTGGGTATGGGACCACTAGTTGTAGTTTATTTAATATTATTATTTATTATTTATTTATTTATTAAAAAAAAGTCGGGTCGTTTCATTTTGGTATCAGAGCCCTTACGGTTCTAGGTTGGGTTCACTAGGCTTTGTGTTGTTGATGTTTGGGATTTGCATGCTTTGATTGATTAGGTGAGTTAGTCAATTGTGTGTGGCATGGAGTCCTAGCACATCCTCTTTGAGCCTACTGTGTGATTTGATGTGTGTAGAATTTCACTCCAAATCTTTTACCTGAAAAGACTACACAATGACTGAAAGTGCACAGTTAATCAATGTAGTATTTTAGGATCGATCCCATAGAGAGTAATAGCAAACACAAATTGAATTATAAGAGAAAGAACTATGGCTAAGACTAAAGAAGAGATTGGGGTTTTGGTTTTCCTAATAACTATTGCAAATAAATAAAACGGTTTAAAACTATAAGACTAAGGCGTTGGGCGTTTTGGGAGTCATCTTAGGGTTTTCATGGTTCTAAGCAATATTAAGTGTAAGATCTAACAAGTAAATACTAATTTT
>NC_025693.1:11596544-11610479 GCF_000633955.1 Camelina sativa
AGGGTTTTCATGGTTCTAAGCAATATTAAGTGTAAGATCTAACAAGTAAATACTAATTTTCGGTTTAGGTTCTCAACTATGAAACACTAATGAACTAACAAGCTATTCTCATAGAATGAAAGTCTAAAGTCTTCACACTCCGTTACTCAACTTTCGCAGGCAACGTCGCATGTCAACCAGCTAGTTAAACAAGTTTGATACATTCACCAAAATTTGCAACTCAACTTACGCAGGTTACGAGCAAGCCTTCGGTATAACACTAGTTCGGAGAAGTAGGATAACGCGGTTAGCGCTCCCGTTCTCTAGATCAGTGCTTGGTGATCAATCCAAGCATAAGNAATACTCATGCATCTTAATTTGTGTTTGTGGTGCAGGGAGAGGCAAAGTGTGATCATGGAATCAAGGCAATGAAGAGGAGGATGTTCTAGGGACTCGATTGGTTGTTTTCTGGCATTGCTAGGTTGCTAGAGTTGGATCATTAGAAACATTGCTAGGTTGCTGGTTCTATGATTCTTGTGGGTTGAATTTTGGTTATTGCTTATGTTATAATTATTGGATTATTATTGGTTATTTATTGGATATTGATGTTGGTTATTTCCGCTGTTGATTGTGATTGTGGTTATGTGGCTAGTGGGTATGGGACCACTAGTTGTAGTTTATTTAATATTATTATTTATTATTTATTTATTTATTAAAAAAAAGTCGGGTCGTTTCATTTTGGTATCAGAGCCCTTACGGTTCTAGGTTGGGTTCACTAGGCTTTGTGTTGTTGATGTTTGGGATTTGCATGCTTTGATTGATTAGGTGAGTTAGTCAATTGTGTGTGGCATGGAGTCCTAGCACATCCTCTTTGAGCCTACTGTGTGATTTGATGTGTGTAGAATTTCACTCCAAATCTTTTACCTGAAAAGACTACACAATGACTGAAAGTGCACAGTTAATCAATGTAGTATTTTAGGATCGATCCCATAGAGAGTAATAGCAAACACAAATTGAATTATAAGAGAAAGAACTATGGCTAAGACTAAAGAAGAGATTGGGGTTTTGGTTTTCCTAATAACTATTGCAAATAAATAAAACGGTTTAAAACTATAAGACTAAGGCGTTGGGCGTTTTGGGAGTCATCTTAGGGTTTTCATGGTTCTAAGCAATATTAAGTGTAAGATCTAACAAGTAAATACTAATTTTCGGTTTAGGTTCTCAACTACGAAACACTAATGAACTAACAAGCTATTCTCATAGAATGAAAGTCTAAAGTCTTCACACTCCGTTACTCAACTTTCGCAGGCAACGTCGCATGTCAACCAGCTAGTTAAACAAGTTTGATACATTCACCAAAATTTGCAACTCAACTTACGCAGGTTACGAGCAAGCCTTCGGTATAACACTAGTTCGGAGAAGTAGGATAACGCGGTTAGCGCTCCCGTTCTCTAGATCAGTACTTGGTGATCAATCCAAGCATAAGCATTAAGATAAAGATGTCCCAAAAGAACTCTAATATAAAACCGAAAATAAGATCTAACAACCTAATTGAAGCGAACCTATGAATTCCCCTTGAATCACCCCATAGAACCCAACAAAGTAAACTACTCGCTCATGATGCAAAGAAACAACATTGATATTATAAAGTATAGCATCAAAAGTGAACCAATAAACAAAAGGGGGTTCAAAGTAAACTTCTCTATTTGTCACAAAAGTAACTTGATCCCAAAGCAAAGTAGGTATGAAAGAACTAGAAAGAGTAGAAAGAGAGATGGTGGTCTTCAAAGGCTTCAATGGATTCGGCGAGCAAGAGAGAGCTTCTCTGGTCGTCTAGGGTTGCTCAGCAGCGGCGGTATAGGAGGCACTTAAAGTCTCGATGAAGGCACCCCTTGAAACTCTAGGTCTTAAGAGTATTTATAGGGTTTTGTTTAGGGTTAGTGTTTTGTAAGGGTAGAAACGTCTTCTCTTCTTAAGTGCAGTACATGGGGCGGCGAAATAGGCTTATGGACCGTGGAGGAGGCTTGGACTAGGCCGCCGTGGTGGTCGGTGGTCAGGCCTTGAACAAAAGCCCATCGTTAAGTCGGTTCTTCTTGTGTCGGTTTATAGCACGTCCTGGTAAATCCGGCATAACTTTCGGATGGCTGGATGAATTGACTTGGTTCCAGTTCGAGGATAAATATGACTCTTCCAGCTTTCCATAGACACCAAACATGATATATTTTGGGTTCTTTAAGCTCTCCAAAAGTTTCCCGTACTGTAAAGCTCTGAAACTTTCCTAAAACGTATTTTCTTTCCTTTTTGGTCCAAATTGCTATTAAACTTGTAAAACCTTGTTGAAACCTGAAATACTTGATAATAGACATTTTATACCTAAAATCTCATCAAACTCTTCCTAAATGCATATGAAAACTATAGCTAAAATGAGTAAAATAATGATGTTATCAACTCCCCCAGACTTAGTCTTTGCTTGTCCTCAAGCAAATAATCAAACTAAATCATGGAAAAGAGGTTTTGAAAATACTGGGAATTCACTTATCTTTGGGGATATTGTCTTTGCACTCTTCATCTCCTTGACATCAGGAACTTCCATTTGTAATCCACCATGAGAATCATCAACTCTCCTTGATCCCACAATTCTTTAGAGTTTCTAGAATCTCCATTGTCATCTCTTTACATTGATTAAGCAATAATAAAAAGTGAAATCTTACCAAGGGAAAATAGATCAATGGCTTGCTGACTCTCTTCAAGCCAAGACTTTCTTAATATGATTCCTTTCCTCTCCCTTTTCTCACTTTTTTTTTCATCAAAGGTGTAGGCGAATACTGGGGTCATCGGTAATTTACCTACCCCTCGCTTCCAAGCTTTGTGTGATCATTTGACTCAAGAGTAGAATAATGAGGTCACAGGTAATTTACCTACCTCTCTAAACTGATCAAAATCATCTCATCTTTTATTATCTTTTTTTTTTGAAGGGAAGAGAGAGGGAAACATACTTTTGAAGAAGTGCAATGTCTTATGTGGTTTGAATGTAGAGATCTAGTCCAATTTATACCAATTCCTTGGGTTTGAAAATTAAGTCCAGTTTAGGTCCTATAAAAGTTAGAGACAACGTTAGATCATCTGAATATCTATCGAATAGGGACTTGGGGGATTGTTGAGTCGGCTCACAGTCTTTCCAAACTTTGGTTCTGTTGTCAAGCATAATCAAGAATCATAAGAGTGTTAATCCAAATCAAATAAACCATTAGAATAAAATCATAATCCCCTACTAGTTTTGACTCAATAAAAAAAAATGTGACTTGATAAAAATATCAAAATTATTGATGTAAAAAGTGGAAAAAGGTCTCAAGTCAGCAAAATAGAAAGTAGCATTAGTATAGGATGGAACATCCTTCCCCCTAGACTTATATCACACCGTCCTCGGTGGGAAAAAAGAAAGAGATGAAGATTAAAAATCATAAGGAAAACTGTAGGGTTTAAGAACAATATCACCTTGATGGAATGATGTTGTGTCGACTCTTAGACGTTTTATGGTTGCCCAAAATTTGTCTTAGAGGTTGGCTGTGGTATGAAAGTGTGGTGACTAACCATTTATACTTCCTTTGGTTGCTTGACATCGAGTTTGAACTAGGCTAAGTTCATTCGAATTCTATTTGATATATCTCTAAATGCATCCTCCTTGAAACAAAAACCTGAAACCATCAATAATAATGATAAAATAAAATAGCAAAAAACATACCTATATAAAAGAATGGTGATGGTAGGTTGTGAGGATGGTGTTGGTTCGGAGTTGTCTCGCGGTACACGGGTGAATTGTTGTGGACATAAGCAGCAGGTACGGTGGGGTGGTACGCGGTACGCAGTAATGGTACACGGTACATGGTGCAGGACATGGCATCAACTACAAGTGGTACGGCTAGTGGGGACTCTCGGCATCGATCACTCAATGATGGTGATGATCCGTCGCCTTCGGCATTCTTCGGTCAGGTTGGAGGTGGCGGGTCAGTAGGTAGTACTTGCCACTAGTCATGGTGTATGTAGACAATCCATGGACTTTCTTCTTCCTTCTTTTTGGCTTTTCTATTTGACTATTTTTTGTGTTTTTTTATTATAATCCTGAAACTAAAATGCAGAAATATTAAAATTAAAAGAAAATAAATCCTAAAAATAAATACTTACTAGCTTGGATTGCCTCCCAAGAAGTGCACTTGTTTAATGCGTTGGCTCGACGGTGGCGGCCAAGTTAGGCTTGAGAAGGGTCAGCTTTGGGAATCAATGCTCCTTCGGCTCCTTTGATATCTTGATAGTCTGCTCCAGCTTCTATAACAAGTTGTCCTTTTGCAGAAGTTTCAAAAACTTTTGCATGAAGAAGAACTTCCTTAGTATGCCTTATCATGTCTTGGATCTGTCCCTTGCTTTCGTTGCTTAGCTCAGGAGGAACTATGATCTTGATCTTGGAAATTTGCGGTGGCTTAGGCGGTTTAGGTGGCTTGGGTAGCGGGTTGTTGGCACTTGTGGATGCAGAATGGTCGAATTGCTTCAGCTTGTCAATGTTAGGATCCATCGGCTCTTCATGTAATGAGTAGGTTGGCCACGGTTTTGGCTTGGAGACAGTTGGATATGACTTCTTCTTGTTGATGTTAGTAAAGGTTATCCTCTTTGACTTGTGGTCGATGATGGCTCCGACAGTAGCTAGGAATGGTCTTCCTAAAATCAGTGGTCTCTCGGCCTTGTCTTCCATATCTTAGATGTGAAAATCGGTAGGAACTATGCATTCTCCTACTACAAGTTGTAGGTCTCGAACAAATTCGTCGGGAACCTTTTGTGGTGAGTCTCCAAAGACAAGACAGAGGTTGGATGGAGATATGTCTCGTAATCCTAGTGTATCGGCTACACTTCTTGACATAACATTAACATTAGCACCAGAATCACAAAGAGAGTTAGAGAATTCAATGCCTGTTATGGAGCATGAGCAAACAAAGCGTCCTGGGTCTTCAGCTTTAGGTAGTCTCCTTAAGGGGTAGTGGCTTGCGGTTTCTTCATCAAATGGACATGTCATACGAATAACATCTTCATAAGAGTCAAAGAGTGGTACCGTAGGCTTGGCTTCACGGTGGGTGAGGGCTGGTACGGCTGAGATAGCATTGCAATATCCTTTAGGATTCTCTTCGGGTTTTCCCGGAAGTACACCAACTTGGCATGGATCAGCATTAGCGGTTTGAGCAACTTGAGTTTCAAGCTTCTTGACATGGATAGAAATGCTTTCAAACTTCCCATTCAGTTCGGTATAGATGTTATCCATCCTTGAGTTGATATCTCTTGATTGCTTTTGAAAAGCAACAAGGAGTTCTTGCATCTTTAGGTCGGTATTAGCATCAGCTTCAGTGGTAGGCGCCTGGGCTGGCCCGGATTGGAAAGGTGGCTTGTTGTTGTTGAATTGAGGTCTCGGCTGAAAGTTGTTGTTGTTGTTTCCACCAAAATTGTTGCCTTGAAAGTGGTTAGCTTGCTGAGGATAGTTCTGATCTTGGGGATTCTCCACATTTGGGTTCCTATAAGAAAGGTTAGAAGTATTTCTAAAGTTGTTGTTGAAGTTGTTGTTGTACCCACGGTTTTGGTAGTATCCTTGAGCACCAACATAGTTGACTTCTTCTTCTTGGTCATAAGAATCTTCTTGGAAAGTCTCCATGTTTCCATTGTTAATAGTCTCACAAGCGTTTACTTCACGTTATTGATTCCTTAGAAGTTGGTTCATCTTGTTCTTGAGGTCACTCCTTAGCGTTGGAATTGCTAGAACAGATGGCTCTATCAAAATCGGTGCAAGTGTTGCTACTACTTTCGGCAAGGTTGTCGATGAGAGCTCTTCCTTCTTGAACAGTTTTGGTAGTGAAATCTCCATTGCTGGCCGTGTCGAGTGAAAGTTGATACTTAGGGTGCAGTCCTCTATAGAAAGTACTTAAGAGGTTACCTTGAACAAAACTATGCTAGGGGCAGTCACGTTCTTAGTCCTTGAAATGTTCCCATGCTTCATAAAAATTTTTGACCGGTCCTTGTTGAAAACTTTGCAGCTTGTTGCGAAGAGAGTTAGATCTTGACTTGGTGTAGAAGTGGCTAAGAAAGGCTGACTTGCATCCTTCCCAACTAGTGAGCAATCCAGGTGGTAGAGACTTTAACCATCTATGAGCTATGTCGGCTAGAGAGAAAGGAAAAAGCTTACACTTCAAGTAATCTTCGGAAACTCCATTGGTTCTTGTTGTAGAGCAGATTTCTTCAAACAGATCAATGTGGTCCATCGGATGTTCGGTAGTAAGGCCATGGAACTGATTTTGTTTCACCAAACCAATAATTTGAGGTTTAATCTCGTAGTCACGTCTTGTAGGATGAGTGATATGGATAGCAGCGCGGTCTTGAACGAATTGGTTAGGAGCATCATAATCGGCTATGGTACGGTTAGGTGTGGCACATTTTAGAGGGTGCACATAAGTAGGTTGTCTTCCGCCAGCTTGAGGAAGTGGTGGATTAATGACGAGAGCAGGCTGGCGAGGAGGAGCATCAAGGTTGTCTCCCACGCCTAGAGGATTAGCATCACGAGGAGCTTGTAAGTTGTCTAGGCCAACTTCAGGGTCGAGTTGCGGATCAGCGGCTACAAGGTTGGGGTTGCCACCTTGTGAGAGAATTGGTCCTCCTTGCTCGTTGAGGGCAGGAGGTATCGGCGGTTGGTCGAGGTTAAGGAAACCTTGGTCCTGGTTCCTTTCTTCGGCCATGAGTTGTTGTCTTCGAAGTTTCCTGATTTCACGTTCTACTCGATCAATGTCTTGAATTGGAGATACGGTTCCGGAGTGTTGGCTCCTAGTCATGCACTACAAAATCCAAAAACAGAAACTAAAAGGGAAAATAGAGGTTATTGAAAACAAGAAAATTAAAACTAAAATTGAAAGATTTAAAAGAAAATTTTCAAAGTATCTTAGACGAGAGTTCTTATCAAATTCAATGGGCAGCTAGTTACTCCCCAGCAACGGCGCCAAAAAGCTTTGATGTGTGTAGAATTTCAGTCCAAATCTTTTACCTGAAAAGACTACACAATGACTGAAAGTTCACAGTTAATCAATGTAGTATTTTAGGATCGATCCCATAGAGAGTAATAGCAAACACAAATTGAATTATAAGAGAAAGAACTATGGCTAAGACTAAAGAAGAGATTGGGGTTTTGGTTTTCCTAATAACTATTGCAAATAAATAAAACGGTTTAAAACTATAAGACTAAGGCGTTGGGCGTTTTGGGAGTCATCTTAGGGTTTTCATGGTTCTAAGCAATATTAAGTGTAAGATCTAACAAGTAAATACTAATTTTCGGTTTAGGTTCTCAACTACGAAACACTAATGAACTAACAAGCTATTCTCATAGAATGAAAGTCTAAAGTCTTCACACTCCGTTACTCAACTTTTGCAGGCAACGTCACATGTCAACCAGCTAGTTAAAAAAGTTTGATAAAGTCTAAAGGGTTCAAAGTAAACTTCTCTATTTGTCACAAAAGTAACTTGATCCCAAAGCAAAGTAGGTATGAAAGAACTAGAAAGAGTAGAAAGAGAGATGGTGGTCTTCAAAGGCTTCAATGGATTCGGCGAGCAAGAGAGAGCTTCTCTGGTAGTCTAGGGTTGCTCAGCAGCAGCGGTATAGGAGGCACTTGAAGTCTCGATGAAGGCACCCCTTGAAACTCTAGGTCTTAAGAGTATTTATAGGGTTTTGTTTAGGGTTAGGGTTTGGTAAGGGTAGAAACGTATTCTCTTCTTAAGTGCAGTACAAGGGGCGGCGAAATAGGCTTATGGACCGTGTAGGAGGAATGGACTGGGCCGCCGTGGTGGTCGGTGGTCAGGCCTTGAACAAAAGCCCATCGTTAAGTCGGTTCTTCTTATGTCGGTTTATAGCACGTACTGCTAAATCGGGAATAACTTTCGGATGGATGGATGAATTGACTTGGTTCCAGTTCGAGGAGAAAGATGACTCTTCCAGCTTTCCATAGACACCAAACATGATATATTTTGAGTTTGTTAAGCTCTCCAAAAGTTTCCCGTACTGTAAAGCTCTGAAACTTTCCTAATACTTATTTTCTTTCCTTTTTGGTCCAAATTGCTATTAAACTTGTAAAACCTTGTTGAAACCTGAAATACTTGATAATAGACATTTTATACCTAAAGTCTCATCAAACTCTTCCTAAATGCGTATGAAAACTATAGCTAAAATGAGTAAAATAATGATGTTATTATGATTCCATGGTGAGTTTATGTTTCTGTGTATGTTTAAATTGGTTGCTTAGTCTTCCGTTCATGGTAGTGCAGATGGCTAGAGATGATGCTGTTTCTGGTCGTGGACGCGGTCGTGGTCGTGGTAGGGGCAGAGGCCCAACAGTTAGTGAGACTGTGGACCAGAGTGTGACAGCTGAGAGTGTTGGCGAGTCACAGGGTGTCCAGGAGGATTCCATGAGTGTGGCCGGAGGGGGCGGTGTTGATGCTCCAGTGGTCGGTGATGCTAGGGTTTCGGGTGTGGGAGTCCCAGCGGGTGTGGTAGTCCCAGGTATTGATCTTGCGGGCTTGTTAGCACAGTTGTTGGAGCGGTTGCCACCAGTGGTGGCGGAGGAGCGGCAGCCAGTGGCTGCAGATGCAAGAGCACATGGACGTTATTTGTCCATGCTCAAGGAGATGAAGGGCATCGAGACTGCGTGGTTTTTTGGGTGGTTCAGATCCTACTGCTGCAGATGCGTGGAGGACGAGTGTGGAACGTAATTTCCAGACTCTGAGATGTCCTGAGGAGTTTTGGGTGGACATAGGGGTCCACCACTTCGTTGGTGATGCTCAGGTGTGGTGGAGATCAGTGGCTGCGAGGAGTGTGCAAAGAGAGATGTCTTGGGCTGACTTCGTCTTGGAGTTCAACCGCAAGTATTTTCCTAGGGAGGCACTAGATAGGTTGGAGGTGTAGTTCCTTCAGCTAGCTCAGGGGACTCGGTTAGTGCGGGAGCTTGACTTGGAGTTCAGTCGACTTCTATCATATGGGGGTTGTGCTATGGAGTCTGAGGAGGCTCAGATTAGGTGGTTTTTGAGGAACCTACGTGACGATTTGAGGGTTCACTATAGAGGGCAGAGCTATGCTACGCGTGCAGAGATGGTTGAGACTGCAGCAGAGATCGAGGAGGATATCCGGGCACAGTCAGTGGCGGTTACTCTAGCAGTTCAGCCTAGTAAGGATCAGCATCATGGAGGTTCTAGCAGGGGCGGCAAACATGTGCAGGGAACCAAGAGGAGGTGGGAGGCTATGCAGAGGCCGAGTGGTTCGAGTTGCTTTGGGTGTGGGAGCAAGGATCACAGGGTTGCTAGCTGTGCCAAGAGGAGTGCTCCGACGGCAGCGGCTCATGTATGCTATCATTGCAGGGAACCAGGGCACATCAGGCCCTTCTGCCCCAATTTGAAGCCGGTAGCAGTGGCATCGTTGCAGCAGGTGCAGCCGGGAGGGCAGCAGGTGGCACGGATTGAGCAGGTGCCACAGGTTTACACGACTGCAGAGACTGGTGGAACCAGTGCCGGGGCGATCACAGGTATAATTTCAGATACTTAAACTTTGTGAATTTCAGTAGGTTCAGATTGTATGTTTTTCCTGTGATAAAGTGTTAGGTTCTCAACACATGAGGTTTATGTAGGGACCTTGTTGGTGGGCGGGTTTAAGTTCCACGTTATGCTTGATTCTGGAGCTTCTCATAGCTTCATTACTCTGGAGTGTGCAGAGAGTGCGGGAATCAGAGGGGATCCCGGGGAGCGTACAGGAGTTGTCAGAGTTGTGGGAGGCAAGTTCCTGAGTGTTATTGGACGAGTTAGAGGAGTAGATATTCAGATCGCAGGAGAGTCGTGACCAGCGGATTTTTTTATCAGTCCAATGGAGTTGTATGATGTTATTCTCGGGATGGATTGGTTGCATCGGCATATGGTGCATTTAGGTTGCCATCAGGGTAGAGTGGAGTTTGAGCGTCTAGGAGGGAAGTTGGTTTTTTAGGATATTAGACCGACTTCGGGGAGTCTCGTGATCTCGGCCATTCAGGCTGGAAAGATGATGAAACTCATCTTTTATTGTGGTGAATGATGATGATGATGCAATGGTGAGATATGAATGGAATGATGGATGGGTGTTTCAATTCCCCTTATGCTATTGCAGTACAATAGGTATCAATCCTAAATGAGTGTTTGTGAACAGTTAAGATATGCATATGAATCTAAGTTAAGACAAATGTAAAGATTGTTTGTCACTAACAATCCTAAGATGAAAATGTAAAATGCAGAAAGTAAACTACAAGAACTAAGAACTAAATGCAAATGAAACAGGGTGATTATAACAGTAATGATGCAGGAACAGAAATAGAAACTTCTACTAATGAACTAATGAGAGACTAGTAATGAACAGGACACTAAGTAAATGCAACAGAAATGCAACTAGAATGAAACAGGAATGAAACAAGGCAATCACAAATCATGAAACACAAAGTTCTGGGGATGAACTCGAGCAGCACTCGACCGAGTGTAGGTCGAGTGAGTGGTCGAGCTAGACAAATTCGGAAAAACAGAGCAATGCAATAAAAACAGAGTAATGCTAAACCAAATCAAACTACAAGCAAGCAACAGGATTAAGACTGTAAATTCAATAAACAAAGAGGGTCCTGAGGATGGATTCATGGGATGAACTAATCATTGTGGTTATCTAACTTGGTCAACAAACCTCAAGCAAACTTTGAGCTAACCTCTAGACATATAAATCTAAGACAAGTTTCTCCCACTCTCATGGTCAAGAAACAATCAAACCTATGCAATTCTAGACTTGTTCTCACACAGTAAAGAATCTACACAAGCAGGCATTAAGCAATACATCTCAAACCAAACAAGACCTCTAATCTCTTAGCAAGCCTAATGGTAAGCTCTAGATCTAGCCTTATCTATGCTTCCTAAACATTGGTGTGATGCTAAGAAGCTTGAAATCAGACTCTACCCTCTCAGATATAGAATCAGCATTAAGATCATCTACCCTAGAAGAGATCTACAACAATCAAGCTTGACCAAATCACACAACCACAAGATCAATCCATCATAATCCATCCTCAAGATCCTAAGCAAACTACTCACAGCAATACATGATGAACAAAGTCAAAAACCCAGAAAATATTGAAACTTGCATTATTAGAAAGATTAAACAATGATCTTCAATATTGATGAAAGGATGAAACTCAAATTCTCAATATCTTGAAAGTTATAGAACCAACAAAATATAAGAATCTAGTCTTCTTTCTTAAGGAAGTACAAGATCTTAAAAATAAAAATGCAAAAGGAATAAAGCTAAAAATTGTAAAAACTAGGTTTAGGGAATATCTAAAAAGTTGGACTCTTTGGTGGCTGCAGGTACAAGGCCTTATATAGGTGAGGAGGTGGAAGCCCTAAAAATAGAAAAAGGTCAAAGTAGTCAACGGCTTGGTTAACTCGACCAGTGCTCGGTCGAGTCCATGGTCGAGCTGGCTTCTCTCGTGCACACTCCACTCGGTCAAGTCCATCTACCCACTCGGTCGAGTGCTTGGTCGAGTTGGACTCTGGACCTTGGTTCTTCAGCCTTAACTCTCTTGCTTTCCCTTCAAGATTGCTTCACTTCTCCTCAGGATTGTTTCCATGCTCCTTAAGCTCCAAAATCACCTGTTTATGCATGAAAAGATGCAAATGCAATGCAACTAAACTCTAATGCATGATTAGTCCTAAAGCTACACAATAATGATGAAAATGGCTAGCAAAAGATGCAAAAGATGTGAATAAACTAAGGGAAAACATGGTAAAATATATGAACATCAACACCCCCAAACTTAGTCTTTGCTTGCCCTCAAGCAAATAAACAAGACATAAGAAGGTAGATGAGGTTTGAAAGTGGGATCTCAGCTCCTAAAGCTTGCAAATAGACCATCTAGAATCAATGTCCAAGTTACTAATACTATGATGCAAGTTGAATGAGCTGGAGTTAAAAATTTTAGACAAGCATTTCACAACCTTTATTGATTTGAGCCTAAGACATCCACATGCATTCAAATCAACCATTTCCTTTAACATTCATTAATCAAGAACATGAATCAATTCTATGCAATGCTTAAACTCATTTGGCTTGGTAATAAAGGGTTTTGAGACAAAGATGGTCTCTTTTTAGAGTAGGGCTTGTCAACATCAAGGTTCTCTCATGAAAATGGATTGAGCTTTAGAAGAATGCTAAAGGTAAGAACACCTAGACACATACAAGAATAAAACCTTGTCTACCCAAAGGAACCCAAAGTGTTTATCCTAGCAATCTAAACCCAAATGATCCTAGTGCTACCCTTTATTTCTTCTTTTCTCTTTACCCTTTTCTCTTTTGATTTTCAAGTCTTAGGAGAGGTTTCTTAATTGATCTTTCTAGTGGAATGGGGAATTTTTTTCTTATTGCTATGGTTCTCTTTTTTTTCTTATTTTTAAGACATATAAGCTTTTTGCTAAACTTCACTTTGCTTTCTTTTCTTTTCTTTAACTAGAACCATCTTAGATAACAATTTTTACTTCCCATCCTTTCACTAGACTTTAGCTTTTGCTTAAACTCATTCCCCTCCTAAAGACTCTACCCTTTTCTTTCTCTTTTTCCACTTTCCTTTTCTTTTCTTTAACTAAGCAGCCAAGTCCCAAACCCAACAAGTGAACCACCTAGTCCTATCTAGTTTGGAAATTGCAAACTAGAACTACACAAGGTTTTACTCTTGTCAGTTCAAACCTAACACTTTCTACCAAGCTCAATCCCAAAAATAGGCCTCACACACACAAGAATAAACATGGCTTGAAAGAAGGTTTGGTTAGGGGTAGGGAAACTGATTTAAAAGTGAAATCAGCTACTTGGATCAACAAGAGTGGCAAAAGGAGAAAGATGATCCAAATAAGTATATGGTATCCATGAGTTTAAAGCAATGCATACATTGATAATTAACAGTCAATATTAGGTTCTTATAGATAGGAAATGGCATCAAATCACAACATGCTTCAATTTAGACCAAATGCAATTCAGGAATTCAAGGCTTGGTTCAATCTTATGCTTCTAACCACTCAACTAGCATCAAAGTACTATTAACTTGGGCATTGATCCTAGTCTAGTGAATTAAGCAAGCTAACAAGGAAAAACTCATCATAGATCCCTAATGCAAACAGTCCTATATGATAAACAAAATACTTAAATATGCAATGCAAACTACATGAACACTCTTTTTTTATAAAGATTTTTGCAAAAAATTTTCAAATTTTTATGGTTTTCCTATGCCTTAGATGATTATGCAAGTGCTAACATGATGATGATAAAAATTTGAAATAAGAAAACAAAACACAACATCAAATGCTATCTCAAACCCTCCCCCAAACTTAAATCACACAGTCCCTTGTGTGAAAGAAATTTGCTTGAGGATTCAAGACTTAAAACAAAACACAACATATGAAATGCTATGGTATATACAATGGTAAGGTGATAATGTTACCTCAAGGATTGGAGAAGAAGCTGTCCACATCCTCCTGCATACTATCAAAGGTGTAGCTGGGGTCCTGCTGGTAACTGGAGGAAGGTGATTGGGGCAGCTCGACAATGCCAATCGGCCGTGACTCGGTCGAGTGCATGTCCGAGTGGGGGGGTCGAGCTGGACCGCAAGTCTCCATTAGCTGTTCCTTCCTCTTCTATTCAAACTCCCTAGCCTCCATGACCATGAAAACACTAAAGCAAAAATCAAAATACCAAAATTCCAAAGCAATATATACAAGGATACCTTAGGGACTTCCTCCCTAGTGAGCTTGTTTAAAGTCACTAAGCTTGACTTTTGATGCCTTTTCAGGCTTGGTTTAGAGACCAAGGAGGTGATGAAATCCCCCCTGGTTCTACTTGATAAC
>NC_025693.1:11611342-11617795 GCF_000633955.1 Camelina sativa
TACCTTAGGGACTTCCTCCCTAGTGAGCTTGTTTAAAGTCACTAAGCTTGACTTTTGATGCCTTTTCAGGCTTGAGTTAGAGACCAAGGAGGTGATGAAATCCCCCCTGGTTCTACTTGATAACACTTGTGTTCCTTCTTGATCACTACTTCCTTAGCACCTGTACCATGTTCCTTTTTAACCTTGAGCTTTGGCCTTGCCTTCTTCCAAGAATTTTTGTTCAGCTTGACTTGGATATCCTTGACTAAAGCAGTCATTTCTTGAACAGAATTCTTAAGCTTCTCCACTTAAACTTCTTGAAAGGTTAGCTTACCCCTTGAAGCAGTTTCCCCACTTGAGACCTCATGATCCTCCTTTCTTTTAATAGTGTAAGGTGGATCATATTTGGAGGACAGATTAGTGGGATTGTTGATGTCAAACTTCATAGTGAAGTCTTCAGTCAGGTGGAGCTTGATAGTCCCCATCTTCACATCAATAACTGCCCCAACTGTAGCTAAGAATGGCCTTCCCAAGATAAGAGGGTCTTTAGGCTCTTTTTCCATACTCATGATTGCAAAATAAGTTGGGATCCTTGCTCCTCCGATTTTGATAGGGAGATTTTTAATCACTCCAACCACATCCCTCTTGGATCCATCTGCTAGACTGACATAGTAGTTGTTGTCCTTGAAGTCCTCATACTCCAACTTCTCAGCCACTGAGTATGGCATCAAGCTCACTGAAGCTCCTAAATCACAAAGGCACTTATTGAAGTGCCTGTAGCTGATGGAACAGGGTAAGTTGAATGAGCCTGGATCTTCAAGCTTTGTTGAGACAATGGTTTGCCCAATCTCTTTCAAATCCTTCATATCTTGTTCATGAGCCCTCTTCTTTGACATCTCAAGTAAAAAATTCTGATAGAGAGGGTATGGAGAATGCTGTTCCAAAGCAGGTCCTCTCTCTTCTCTCGAGTGTCTGATAGGGATTCTAAGTTCACCTTGGTGTTTTGGAAGGCATTTCAGGCAGAGATGGGCACTAAGGTGCATATGAGTACAACTTATCATCCCCAGACCGATGGACAGTCAGAGAGGACGATCCAGATGCTGGAGGATTTGTTGAGGATGTGTGTGTTGGATTGGAGTGGCCATTGGGCAGATCACCTGAACCTGGTAGATTTTGCTTACAACAACAATTATCAGACGAGTATTAAGATGGCTCCTTATGAGGCTTTGTATGGGAGACCATGCCGTACACCGTTATGCTGGACTCAGGTGGGGGAGAGGAGCATGTTCGGGGCGGATTTTGTTCAGGAGACCTCAGAGAAGCTTCGGGTTCTCAAGATTAACATGAAGGAGGCTCAGGATAGGCAGAGGAGCTATGCCGATAGGAGGAGGAGAGATCTTGAGTTTCAGGTAGGAGACAGAGTGTACCTCAAGATGGCCATGTTGCGGGGTCCGAACAGGTCATTGACAGAGACTAAGTTGAGTCTGAGGTTTATGGGTCCGTTCAGAGTGATTGAGCGGGTGGGACCGGTATCATATAGGCTGGAGTTGTCTGAGGTTATGCGTGCGTTCCACAAGGTGTTTCATATTTCTCTGTTGCGGAAGTGTCTCCATGAGGATGATCAGCTGTTGGCTAAGATTCCTGAAGATCTTTAGCCTAACATGACTTTGGAGGCGAGACTAGTGAGGGTTCTCGAGAGGAGGATCAAGGAACTTTGGAAGAAGAAGGTTCCTTTGATGAGAGTCCTTTGGGACTGTGATGGTGTAGAGGAGCAGACTTGGGAGCCTGAGGCGAGGATGAAGGCAAGGTTTAAGAAGTGGTATGAGAAGCAAGCCCCAACTTGAGCTTGTCTAGCGTGGTTCCATCTGTAATCCGTGGCTGGAGCGGGAATGGAGTATTCCAGCCCATCTCTCTTGTTTACTTGGTCGCTTGGGGTGGTTGGTTGTGCGACTAAGTAACAAGATGAGGTGGTGTTCGGGATATGAAATTTCCATGAAGCGGGGTTTTGGAGGAAAGTTTCCTGAAATAGAAGTTTCCAAAAGTGGAAAGTGCTAAAGATGGAAAGTTTTATGTGAGTTAGAATTTGTCCATTTTAGTGGTGGAGAGCCTTGGAGGGGCTTGTCTGGCCTTAGTGGTGGACTTTTGAGTCATTGTGCCCGTGTGTGGCAGTCTTTTGAGACATTGTGTGGCTTTTGTGGCGGGCTGTTTAGCCAGTTGTGTTGCCTTTGTGGCAGGCTGTTTAGCCAGATGTGTGGCCTTTGTGGCTGGCTGTTTAGCCAGTTGTGTAGCCTTTGCGGCGGGCTGTTTAGCCAGATGTGTGGCCTTTGTGGCGGGCTGTTTAGCCAGTTGTGTGGCCTTTGTTGTGGGCTGGTTAGCCAGATCTGTGGCCTTTGTGGCGAGCTGTTTAGCCAGTGTGGTCTTTGTGACGGTTCTTCTGGACAAGTGGTCTTTGTGACGGTCCTTTGGGATGAGTGGCCTTGGTGGCGGTCCTGTTTAGGACATTTGTTTGGCCTTCGTGGCGGTCCTGTTTAGAATATTTGTTTGGCCTTTGTGGCGGTCCTGTTGAGGACATTTGTTTGGCCTTGGTGTCAGTTTTGTTTAGGACATTTGTTTGGCCTTGGTGTCAGTCTTGTTTAGGACATTTGTTTGGCCTTCGTGACGGCTCTTGTGGCATGTATATGATCCTTGTGTGGTCATGAGGTATTCCAGTGAGGGGCTATGTGGTTGGTAGGACATTTTGATGTTTTACGCGAGCCACGGGAAGGAAACCTGGATAGGGATAGGACTCAGACATGTTTAGAATTGTTTGCACGCGACTTTGTGGCTTGGGAGTATGTTTGGTATATCGACTTCGGATAACAATCCGGGGGTGTGCTGTAGGGTGGCAACCCGAGAGACGAATATTGGACTTCCTTATATATTATGGCATGCGGGCTTAGGTCTGATGAGGAGCCAGTAAAAACTCAAGGTTTAGACCTATGGGTAAAGGAAAATCCAAAATTCGAGAGCAGATAATGCCTAGAGCGTGAGTCTATCGCCTAGAGGTGACCTTCTGTAGATCTATCGGAGGAGTGCGGGCCGTGGTAACGGTAGCACGGGAGTCCTTGGCTGATGGTTATTCGAGATTCAAGGACGAATCTAGGTTAGTGGGAGAGAATTGTAACATCCGCAAACCGAAATCCCAGTTTAGGAATTGCATCAGTCGATGCAAGGTTGGTTTTTCTGCGGACGAGTTAAGTTAAACGCTGCATTTTGGGTTAGGAAAATCCTGAACTCGAGTTTTTGTCTCATTAGTTTTTTTTTTGTCGCTTCTGAGAGAAAACAAAAGAGATAAAAGTTTCCTAAGTGTTCTTGCTTGTTCTTGGTGATTTCTGGTGATTGGAGGCGTTTCCTGTAGAGATCTGTAGCTGAGATCTTTGTAGGAGCTTCCTAGGAGCGTGTTCTTGCTTGTTTAAGGTTGAGAAACTTCTTGGCAAAGGTAAGTGCATGACCATGGCTTATCTAAGCTAGTGATCTCTCTGATTTGCTTGTTATGTCTTGTTAGGCTTGTTAGATTGCTATTTGGGACGTTAGGAAGCTTTCTTTTGGCTTGGGATCGAATTTTGTTGTTGTAGGAACGAAGATCCGGCTAGAAGCTTCAGGGAAAACGATACTCGGCATGTGCATTGGTCGATGCACTTTGTGCGTCGGTCGATGCAAGTGCGAGGACGGTACGTAAAACCTAGAGTTTTCGTGTTATGTAAAGCATGCGTCGGTCGATGCAATGGGAGTGTCGGTCGATTCATGCATGGTGTCGGTCGATGTAGGGTCCTGGTTTGTTATTGTTGATTGTTGATTGTTGATTGATGGTTAGAGATGTCTCTATTGCTTGTGTGTATAGCCCAGTAGATGGGAGGATTGTCTTACTGAGTGTATAAAATACTCATGCATCTCAATTTGTGTTTGTGGTGCAGGTAAAGGAAAAGTGTGATCGTAGAATCAAGGCAATGAAGAGGAGGATGTTTTAGGGACTCGATTGGTTGTTGTTTGGCATTGCTAGGTTGCTAGAGTTGGGTCATTAGAAACATTGCTAGGTTGCTGGTTCTATGATTCCTGTTGGTTGAATTTTGGTTATTGCTTATGTTCTAATTATTGGATTATTATTGGTTATTTATTGGATATTGATGTTGGTTATTTCGGCTATTGATTGTGATTGTGGTTTGGTGGCTAGTGGGTATGGGACCACTAGTTGTAGTTTATTTACTATTATTATTTATTATTTATTTATTTATTAAAAAAAAAAATTTGGGTCGTTTCACACATACCACTTACCTATGGAACTTCTTTTTTTTTTGTCAAACACCTATGGAACTTCATGGATTAGAATTGAACATGTTTTAAATGCTTTGATATATGCGTTGTTGCCTGCGACAGTTGAGTAACGGAGTATAGGGATCTTAGACGGTTAGCTTGTGATCTATAAGTGAAACAAGCTTTTTTGTGGGTGTGATATGGTTTGATGGATGTATGCAATGATGAGATATGAAATGAATGAATGGTAAGGTGTTTCAGTTCCCCTTATGCAGTTGCAGTATAAGAGGTGTCAATCCAATCTGAGAGCTGTGAACAATCAAGATGTGTATATGAGCCTAAGTTAAGCCAAATATGCAAAGGATGTTTCTCACTAACAATCCTATTAATGAAATGTAAAGAGCAGAAAGTAAAGCTACTAGAACTAGATACTAAATGTAAATGGAACAAAATGATTATGACTAATATGAAGCTAGAACAGAAATAGAAACTATGCTAATGAACTAATGCAAGACAATAATGAACAAGACAATAAGAGAATGCAACAGAAATGCAACTGGAATGAAACAAGAGATAAGAGAGAACAACTACAAATCATAAACCAAAGTTCTGGGGATGAACTCGAGCAAGCACTCGATCGAGTGTAGATCGAGTGCAGGGTCGAGCTGAATAAATCCGTGAAACAGAGCAATACAAGAAAAACAGAGCAATACACAAACGAATCAAACAACAATCAAACAGCAGGATTAAGACTTAAAAATCAATAAACAAGGAAGGCCTTGAGGAGGGATTCATGGGCTGGACTAATGAATGAGGTCATCTAACTTGGTCAACAAATCTCAAGCAAACTTTGAGCTAATCTCTAGACATATATTCTAAGACAAGTTTAATCCACTCTCATGGCAAGAAACAATCAAACATATGCATCTCTAGACTTGTTCTCACAAAGTAAATAATCTACACAAGCAGGCATTAAGGAATATGTCTCATAGCAAACAAGACCTCTAATCTCTTAGCAAGCCTAATGGTAAGCTCTAGATCTAGCCTTATCTATGCTGCTTAAACATTGGTGTGATGCTAAGATGCTTGAAATGAAACCCTACCCTCTCAGTTATAGGATCAGCATTAAGAACATCTAGCCTAGTAGAGATTCAACCACAATCAAGCTTGACCAAAGCAAACAAACCTCAAACACAGCCCAGCGTAACCCATCCTCAAGATCCTAAGCCACTACTCACAAGAACACATGATGAACATCAAAGTCATAAACCCAGAAAATACTGAAACTTGCATCAAATTAAAGATAAAACAAAGATCTATAACATTCAAGAAGGAATCAAACACGAATTCTTAATATCTTGAAAGTTATGAAACCAACAAAATTCAAGAATCTTATGTTTTTTCTCTTAAAGGAGTACAAGATCTAAGAAAAATAAAAGTGCAAAAGGAATAATTCCTAAAAGGGTAAAAACTAGGTTTCTGACTATTCTAAAAAGCTGGACTCATTGGTGGCTGCAGGTACAAGGCTTTATATAGGAGAGGGGATGGAAGCCCTAAAAATACTAAAAGACAAAATAGTCAACGGCTCGGTCAACTCAACCATGTGCTCGGTCGAGTGGCTGGTCGAGTTAGCTTTTCTCGTGCAGCTTCCACTCGGTCGAGTCCCTCTCTGCACACGGTCGAGTGTCTGGTCGAGTGGGCGGTTGAGTGGGACTCTGGACCTTGGTTCTTCAGCCTTAACTCTCTTGCTTTCCCTTCATGATCGCCTCACTTCTCCTCAGCATTGCTTCCATACTCCTTAAGCTCCAAAATCACTTGATTATGCATAAAAAGATGCTAATGCAATGCAACTATACTCTAATGCATGATTGGTCCTAAAGCTATGCAATAATGGTAAGAATGGATAGCAAAAGATGCAAAAAGATGTGAATTTACTAAGGGAAAACATGGTAAAATATATGAACATCAACACCCCCAAATTTAGTCTTTGCTTGCCCTCAAGAAAATAATCAAGACATAAGAAGGTAGGTGAGGTTTGAAAGTGGGATCTCAGCTCCTAAAGCTTGCAAATAGACCATCTAGAATCAATGTCCAAGTTACTAGTACTATGATGCAAGTTGAATGAGCTGTACTTAAAGATTTTAGACAAGCATATCACAACCTTTACTGATTTGAGCCTTAGAT
>NC_025693.1:11618838-11621480 GCF_000633955.1 Camelina sativa
AACAAGTGAACCACCTAGTCCTATCTAGTTTGAAAAATGCAAACTAGAACTACACAAGGCTTTACTCTTGTCAGTTCAAACCTAACACTTTCTACCAAGCTCAATCCCAAAAATAGGCCTCACACACAAAAGAATAAACATGGCTTGAAAGAAGGGTTGGTTAAGGGTAGGGAAACTGATTCTTAATGAGGAAATCAGCTACTTGGATCAACAAGAGTGGTAAAAAGGAGAAAGATGATCCAAATATGTATATGGTATCCATGAGTTTAAAGCAATGCACACATTGATAATTGAAATTCAATATTAGGTTCTTATAAGTAGGAAATGATGTCAAATCACAACATGCTTCAATTTAGACCAAATGCAATGTAGGAATTCAAGGCTTGGTTCAATCTTATGCTTCTAACTACTCAACTAGCATCAAAGTACTATTAACTTGGGCATTGATCCTAGTCTAGTGAATTAGGCAAGCTAATAAGGAAAAACTCATCATAGATCCTTAATGCAAATATTATACAATCCTACATGAAACATGCTAAACAAGATCCTAATATGCAATGCAAACTACATGAACACTCTTTTTTATAAAGATTTTTGCAAAAAAATTTCAAATTTTTAGGGTTTTTCTATGCCTTAGATGCTATGCAAATACTAATATGAGGATGCTAAAAATTTGAAATCAGAACACAAAACACAATGTCAAATGCTATCTCAAACCCTCCCCCAAACTTAAATCACACAGTCCTCTGTTTGAAAGAAATTTGATTGAGGATTCAAGATCAAAAACAAAACACAATTTCAAATGCAATGATATTTACAAGGGAAGGTGATAGTGGTACCTCAAGAATGGTGGAAGAAGTTGTCCACATCCATTTGCATGCTGTCAAAAGTGTAGTTGGGGTCTTGTTGATCACTTGGAGATGGAGATTGGGGCCGCTCGATGACGGCGATCGACCTGCACTCGGTCGAGTGCGTGCTCGAGTGGGGGGGTCGAGCTGGATCGCGGATGCCAAAGTTCTGAGCTACCTGCTGGTAGAACTGCTGGTAGAGTGC
The DNA here is from genome assembly GCF_000633955.1 of Camelina sativa. Taxonomy (NCBI): domain Eukaryota; kingdom Viridiplantae; phylum Streptophyta; class Magnoliopsida; order Brassicales; family Brassicaceae; genus Camelina; species Camelina sativa. The sequence goes on from NC_025693.1 coordinate 11,619,892, forward strand.
TGGATCCATGAAGTATTGGGGTGGGATGAGAGGGTAACATGGATAGCCTGGATAAGCAGCTGGAGGTGGGAAACCATATGGTGATCTGGGCTGGAACTCGGTCGAGTACGTCGGGGGTGCTCGGTTGAGTGGGTGCTCGAGTGACCCGGTCGAGTGCCTCGAAAATTGTTGTTCTCAGCTACTTGAACTCCTTTTCCTTTTATTTGACTCGTACATTGAAGCTCTAGCTGGTTCCACAGGGTTTACAACTCTTGAAAATGCTCTAGTTGAGCTACTTCTCCTCAAAGGGCTTGATGGTGTAGGTGAAGAATTCCCACTCTTCAACTCAGCAATCTCCTTCTTTAAGCCCTTGATAGACTTAGCCATGTTGGTCACCTTCTTCTTCAGCTTATCAAACCTCTTCCCATGCCACTTGCTCCACTTTTGCAAAAGTGTCAACCTCTTGCTATTTTCCCTCACTCCTCTACTATCCCTTGGGTTGGGCTCATAATCCTCAAAGTAAAACTGCTCCTCCCCATCATTCATTTGTGCATTTCCAGCTTCTTCAACTCTAGGTTGAACTGTCCCATCAAACAAGTACTCATCAGCTGGCCAAAAGTCAATGTGGGCTCCTTCTTGAATGGTGGTGAGCTCTTGGTTAGGCAAGATGAGTTGCTTCTTTCCAACTGTTGGAAGCTCAAAATTGAAGATATGATTTCCTTGATGCATCTCCTTGGCTAAGATGAGGGTAGAGGTGAGGTAGCTTGAGTCAATCCATCTTGGTGAGACCCTCTCTCCTCTAAGTGGGACCTTGGCAGCTTGTAGAATTGGAGTAATGATGCATCCAATGGTTAGTGCTCCTCTTGAGCCTTTGTTCTCCAACTTGCCTACCCAACGTCTCAAATATACCATGTGGTCTATGAGCACCATTGCAAGATCAGTCTCCACAGTGGTCCCAAGAATGATGGTTCCATCTCTTGCCTTGAGGATGATCCCATTGAGAGCCATGTCAATCATCTTAAGCTCACCCTCATTGATATTCCCAGTTTCCTTCCTAGCAAAGAAGGTGTTGGCAAGAGCTTTGTGGAAGTATCTTAGGACTGGGCTCCTTATCCTTGAGCTCTTGGAATTGGAGGATGAGTAGAGTTTGTTGTCCCCAATGGTTTCCCAAACTGAATAGAGCTCCTCTCTTGGTATCATGAAGCTTCTATTACTCCCAACTTCAAAACCAAACACATTGGCTATCTTCTTCATTGAAAGCTCATGCTTCTTCCCCTTGATTGTGAAGGAAATGTGACCAGCTCCAACCTCAGCATCCTTCCTTGCATATGTATGCAGCTTGACAGTTGCTAGAAACTCACAACTTTCTTCTTTGTAGCCCTCCATGCAAAGCCCCATGAACTTGGTTAAGTTACTCTTCTCAAAAAGAAACTCCACATCTTCATCAATGGCTAGCTTCTCCATGGTTTCCTTGTGAGGATATCTAGTCCCCAAGAACTCCATTCTCATGAAAGCTTCATACAACTGCCTCTTAGTCAACCCACAAGATTCTGCTTCTCCATCATCCTCTAGCTCTTCTTCTTCATCTTCTTCCTCACTCTCACTTTCAA
>NC_025693.1:11621741-11623488 GCF_000633955.1 Camelina sativa
AAGCTTCTATTACTCCCAACTTCAAAACCAAACACATTGGCTATCTTCTTCATTGAAAGCTCATGCTTCTTCCCCTTGATTGTGAAGGAAATGTGACCAGCTCCAGCCTCAGCATCCTTCCTTGCATATGTATGCAGCTTGACAGTTGCTAGAAACTCACAACTTTCTTCTTTGTAGCCCTCCATGCAAAGCCCCATGAACTTGGTTAAGTTACTCTTCTCAAAAAGAAACTCCACATCTTCATCAATGGCTAGCTTCTCCATGGTTTCCTTGTGAGGATATCTAGTCCCCAAGAACTCCATTCTCATGAAAGCTTCATACAACTGCCTCTTAGTCAACCCACAAGATTCTGCTTCTCTATCATCCTCTAGCTCTTCTTCTTCATCTTCTTCCTCACTCTCACTTTCAGTCTCCTCTTGTTCAATCTCAACTGCTGGCCTCTTCCCTTTAGCCTTGTGTCTCCTCATGAAATCATTAAGGGTTGGCTCCCTTTCTTCCTCACTTTCAGTCCTCTCAGGATCTTCCTCAACTGAATCACTCCTTGGATACGGTACCTGGCTCGACCGACCACTCGGTCGAGTGCTTGATCGAGTGGGGGCGTCGAGTGGTTCTTCCAGATTCTCCTCTTGATTGTAGGCGATCATCACGACATTCCAAGGAGGTTGCAGCCGCTTGTTGAGATTTCCTGGTCATTCTAACAGAACTGAAGGGAATAGACTCAAAGCTCAAAGTTAATAGGGTAGTGACCCAAAAACTTGAAAGAACTAAGCTTGAGCAAAAGATGAACTTTGAGAGAGATTTTAAAACTTGAATCTAGTTGTTTTGAGCAAATAAGAGAGTGTGAGAGGTATAGGATCGTGCAAGGTCTATTTAAAGAAGCTAAGGGGACAAGGAGACAAGGGTGGAGCGTCCATACCATTCAAATTTGAAATGGGAATCTTTGACTTGCTTTTTGCTGCCACTCGACTCCACACTCGACCAGCACGTGGTCGAGCTCCCTTGACCAAAGTTTGAAAATTCAAATTTTTCTTCCTTTTCTTCCTTCCACTCGATCATTCTAGAGGAATGAGAGTCAAATGGTGTCCAAATTTCTCCATACCCATCTACACTTTCATTAAAATGGCTGCCCAACACAAACATAAAAGAAAACACATCAAAACTATCAAGAAATTAAAGCATATTTACAAAGGATACCTTAGGGACTTCCTCCCTAGTGAGCTTGTTTAGAGTCACTAAGCTTGACTTTGGTTGCCTTCTTAGACTTGGTCTAGATACCAAGGAGGTGATGAAATCCTCCCTGGAATCTCTTGATCACTGTGAAGTTGATCCTTGATCACCTCACCCTTAACACACAAACCATACTTCTTCTTGATTTTGTGCCTTGATCTTGCTTTCCTCAAAGACCTCTTGTTTAGCTTGACTTGGAGATCCTCAACCATACCAGTCAACTCTTGAACTGACCTCTTAAGCTTTTCCACAGAATCCTCTTGAAGTGAGAGCTAAGCTTTTGGAGTTGCCTTATCACTTAAACCTTCTTGACCACCTTTGTCCTCTATAGTGAATGGTTGATCATCAATGGTAGGAAGGTTGGTTGGGTTATAGATGTTGAACTTCATAGCTATACCCTCAGCAATATTCAAGGTCACAAGACCTTCCTTGACATCAATGACTGCTCCAACAGTGGCTAAGAATGGCCTCCCAAGAATGATAGGATCTTCAGGCTCCTTATCCATCTCTAGAACCACAA
>NC_025693.1:11625668-11640755 GCF_000633955.1 Camelina sativa
GATTGTGCAAGGCAGATAGAATGGCCCTGGATCCTTAAGCTTAATTGGGATGATCACTCCTCCAAGGTCCTCAAGATCCTTCTCATCTTGAGCTTGATCCTTCTTCTTTGACAAATCAAGCAAAAAAATTTTATACAGAGGATATGGTTCATACTGTTCCAAGGCAGGTCCTCTCTCCTCTTCTTGGTAAGCAATGATGATCTCTTGTATGGCCATCACTTCCTCTTGTTTCTCAACCACAACTTCTTCCTTCAAATCTTTCTCATCCTCTTGTTGCTTAGCCAACATCTCCTTTTTCTCAATGATTTCCCTTAATTCCTTAATCTTATGTGCTTTGAAACGACCTGGGAATGGTAGAGGTAGTTTGTAAGCAGGAGGAATGTACTTAGCAAGTTTAACAGCTCCTGATCCTTCAGCTCGATCGACCACTCGATCAGGAATTCGGTCGAGTGCTTACTCGAGTACCTGGTCGAGTGCAATGGCGGGTTCAGATTTCTTTGCACAAACTTCACTCAAAGCTTCAATAACTGACCAATCCTCCCCATCTTGAATATCACTGTCCCAAGTGACTTCTTCATCAGATATATGGATGGCTTTTGCAGTGAACTCTCTTGGATTTTGAACAGCTTTTCCAGGGAGTTGGTTGGGTTTAGGAGCAGAAGTAGAGGCAATGTTGCTCTCCATATACTTCACTCTAGAGTTTAGGCCTTCAAACTTCATGTTCAGGTCATTATACTGGGATGTGAGCCTTTGATNCTGTTGGCTTGGATCATGGAGAACAATCCACTCTTGATCTCAAAGTTGTTGTTTGGTACTGTGGGAGGCACAATGCCAGCTCTCTGGTNCGTAAACTGTTTGGCTTCCTCAATCTTTCCTTGTGTTAGCCCACTCAACAACTGTTGCATCATAGCTCTTAAGTCTTGTTCTTGGCCTTGGTTAGTCTGAAACTCTGGTGGGGGATACAACTGAGGTTGGAACACTTGATGTTGTTGTTTGGGGACATAAATGTATTGCTGTTGAGGCTGTTGAGGTGGATACACTTGGTCTTGTGGATTAGNACCCCTTGGACCTTGTGTGCATCAACAAACTGATGTACTGACTCGAACAGGTGCACGGTCGAGCGCAGGCTCGAGTAAGTGGTCGAGTCGGCTGGGAACTGGTGTCTATTTAGACACGCTGTCTGACTCGATCAAGTGCTCGATCACTACTCGGTCGGGTGGTGCTCGAGTGGGTGGTCGAGTGGTACCTGAAACTCAAGACAGACAAGCAAAAGAAGATTCGAGTTCAGCAACTTCACAAGTGTATAAACGAACTTAATCTTAGACTAATAATGATCCTAAATGTCACAGAAACACTCTCAAATGGGCAACAGCGCCAAATTGAAACAAGCCTTTTTTGTGGGTGTGATATGGATTGATGGATGTATGCAATGATGAGATATGAAATGAATGAATGGTAAGGTGTTTCAATTCCCCTTATGCAGTTGCAGTATAAGAGGTGTCAATCCAATCTGAGAGCTGTGAACAATCAAGATGTGTATATGAGCCTAAGTTAAGCCAAATATGCAAAGGATGTTTGTCACTAACAATCCTATTAATGAAATGTAAAGAACAAAAAGTAAAGCTACTAGAACTAGATACTAAATGTAAATGGAACAGAATGATTATGACTAATATGAAGCTAGAACAGAAATAGAAACTATGCTAATGAACTAATGCAAGACAATAATGAACAGGACAATAAGAGAATGCAACAGAAATGCAACTGGAATAAAACAAGAGATAAGACAGAACAACTACAAATCATAAACCAAAGTTCTGGGGATGAACTCGAGCAAGCACTCGATCGAGTGTAGATCGAGTGCAGGGTCGAGCTGGATAAATCCGTGAGACAGAGCAATACAAGAAAAACAGAGCAATACGCAAACGAATCAAACAATGATCAAACAGCAGGATTAAGACTTAAAAATCAATAAACAAGGAAGGCCTTGAGGAGGGATTCATGGGCTGGACTAATGAATGAGGTCATCTAACTTGGTCAACAAATCTCAAGCAAACTTTGAGCTAATCTCTAGACATATATTTCTAAGACAAGTTTAATCCACTCTCATGGCAAGAAACAATCAAACCTATGCATCTCTAGACTTGTTCTCACAAAGTAAAGAATCTACACAAGCAGGCATTAAGCAATATGTCTCATACCAAACAAGACCTCTAATCTCTTAGCAAGCCTAATGGTAAGCTCTAGATCTAGCCTTATCTATGCTTCTTAAACATTGGTGTGATGCTAAGATGCTTGAAATCAAACCCTACCCTCTCAGTTATAGGATCAACATTAAGAACATCTAGCCTAGAAGAGATTCTACCACAATCAAGCTTGACCAAAGCAAACAAACCTCAAACACAGCCCAGCCTAACCCATCCTCAAGATCCTAAGCCACTACTCACAAGAACACATGATGAACATCAAAGTCATAAACCCATAAAATACTGAAACTTGCATCAAATGAAAGATAAAACAAAGATCTACAACATTCAAGAAGGAATCAAACACGAATTCTTAATATCTTGAAAGTTATGAAACCAACAAAAATCCAAGAATCTTATGTTTTTTCTCTTAAAGGAGTACAAGATCTAAGAAAAATAAAAGTGCAAAAGGAATAATTCCCAAAAGGGTAAAAACTAGATTTATGACTATTCTAAAAAGCTGGACTCTTTGGTGGCTGCAGGTACAAGGCTTTATATAGGAGAGAGGGTGGAAGCCCTAAAAATACTAAAAGACAAAATAGTCAACGGCTCGGTCAACTCGACCCTGTGCTCGGTCGAGTGGCTGGTCGAGTTGACTTCTCTCATGCAGCTTCCACTCGGTCGAGTCCCTCTCTGCACACGGTCGAGTATCTGGTCGAGTGGGCGGTCGAGTGGGACTCTGGACCTTGGTTCTTCAGCCTTAACTCTCTTGGTTTCCCTTCATGATCGCCTCACTTCTCCTCAGCATTGCTTCCATGCTCCTTAAGCTCTAAAATTACCTGATTATGTATGAAAATATGCTAATGCAATGCAACTATACTCTAATGCATGATTGGTCCTAAAGCTATGCAATAATGGTAATAATGGATAGCAAAAAATGCAAAAAGATGTGAATTTACTAAGGGAAAACATGGTAAAATATATGAACATCAATAAGTTAATGGTTCATTCGTGTTTTGTAGTCCGAGTCTTAGATAAACAAACTAATACTAAACTTTCCTAGATAGATTTATCATCGATCCCCTGTGATTTTCCTTGATGCCCAACACTTGTTTTAGTTATTTTATTTGCTTTTATTTACGTTATTGCTTACACACGGCATTGATGCCTTACATGTCTTATGACAGATTCTCTAAACCACAACTCTCTATCTGTGGGATCGATCCTTAAATACTTCAACCGATTAATTGTGCACTTGCAGTAGTCGTGTGATCTTTTTAAGGTAAAAGATTTTGAAGCAAAATATCACACACATCAATGTCGTTCGGTTTGACGAAGGCGCCAACAGCGTTTATGAGGTTGATGAACAGCGTGAGTGTACTGGAATGAGAAAGTGAAGTATTCCTTGGGCGAAAAATAGTCAACTTTCAGGAGTTTCTGGACGTGTCTTCCATCATTTTCATCGATGATATCCTGGTATATTCTAAGAGTCTTGTGGAGCATGCAGTGCATCTAAGAGCAGTTCTGGAGAAGCTTAGGGAGCAGAAGTTGTTTGCTAAGCTGAGTAAGTGCAGTTTCTGGCAGCGGGACATGGGGTTCTTGGGTCATATCGTTTGACCAGAGGGAGTTTCAGTGGATCCAGAGAAGATTCAGACCATCAGGGAGTGGTCAAGGCCGCAGAGTGCCACTGAGATCAGGAGTTTCCTAGGGTTGGAAGGTTACTATAGGAGATTGGTTCTGGGTTTTGCGAGTATGGCACAGCCGATGGCCAAGCTTACAAGGAAGGAGGTTCCATTTGTGTGGTAACCGGAGTGTGAGGCGAGTTTTGCAAGCCTCAAGCAGATGCTGACTACCACACTGGTGTTAGCACTGCCAGAGCAGAACGCGCCTTACGTTGTGTACACAGATGCTTTTGGAGTCGGGCTTGGAAGTGTGCTGATGCAGCAAGGGAAGGTTATAGCCTATGCTTCGTGGCAGTTATTGAAGCATGAGGCCAACCACCCTACCCACAAATTGGAGATGGCAGCGGTGGTTTTTGCCTTGAAGATATGGAGGTCCTACCCTATCCTATATTTAAAATACAATTTTAGATAAAGAAACATATATTAATCTTCCTTTTTTTTTTAGGTCAACATATTACTCTTGCCTATTCCAAATTGAAAAAAGAGAAAGTAGGAGAAATTTTTGGTTTAAAAAAATAAAGAAAATTTACCTTCCCATTAAAAGAGTTTTACCAATAGAACAAAGTTGAAACAAATATTTTTAAATAAATTATTTTGTTAGATGAAATATGTTTACATAGAAGTGAGTATTTTACATTTTTAGAATTAATAATTTACTGTATATTTTCTTTAATCTTTTTTTTGTAAAATTAATAACTTAAGATTAAAAATATGTAAATAATGTTATAATTTCTAATTATATGAACTATATATATTCTCCTTAATAATTATTTTTAAAAACTGTTTGATTTTTATAATTTTTATTATCTTTTTATATTATTAAAACAATGTCATAATCTTAAATCTCCTATATAACATTAACTTTTACACATATCAAAATCTCTGATTGATAATTTGACACGTGTTACGATCTAGCTAATGACTAGCTTTCAAAACACAACTTTATATAATAAGATAACAATTAAAAATTATTTTAAAATATTTTTTTAAAAAAATATTATTAAATTAGAAAAGTCTCTCTGTAACTTAATAATTATTGATTTATATATAAACTAGGTTATTAACCTGCGCTATGCACGAGTATGGTTGTATGAATTGTCTTATAAAAAAATTAGATTTGAAAATCATTTAAACAGCTATATATTCACATATAATATGCAAAATTATTATAACGTATTTGTTTTCATTTTTTTACACAAGAGTCCTTTTATTTTATTTAAATCATCATTTATTTTGTTCTTAAAGAAATAAAAAAGAAATTAAAAAAATTATATAAAATTATTTAAAATATAATTATATATATAGTGGTGTTAATGTACATTTAATAAAGAGAAAAATGATATTTTCAAATTTTCAAAACCAATTTTAAGGATTTTTTGAGTAATAACTCTTTTCCAATATCTCCTTTCAAATATGCTCCCTCCTAAACTTTTTTTTTTCAAAATTACAGTGTAAAACTTTGTAACTATCTTATAAAACCTTACAAAATCTCACATACATATTATCTTATCATCTTCCTACCATTTATTTATGTTTTTGAGTTTTCAAATTATTTTTCAATTCTGTAATTGTTATTTTATTTTTTCACTCTTAAATGATATTCTTCTATATTTATGTTAGTTTAGTACAATCTGAATAATTGTTATACTTTACAACAATAACAAAGTGGATTCATCTAATACTTCAAATTTCACATTCGGTCCAGCCACGAAAAAGCTTCAGCTCAATCGGATATCCTTACGACTTCCAAAAGATGCCCTCAATAACCCATCTCAGAACTATTCATGTTCCTTATCATAAATTGTACCACTTTCCAGCAGTTATGGCCAGGGAGTAATATACACAAATCTTTGAGTTTAATTCCTATTGAAGCTTTGTCAGTTTCTATGGACTCTTGGCTTGTTGGATATCAAGACGGTATCTTTATGTTATCGGAATGACGTCAGACCCGGCGTTGGCAAGCCCCAAAAGTTGGCTCCTCCACTCAGCCTTTATCTCCATCTTCCTTTCACTTTCTTTCTCTTCTTCCCCTTTCTTTCCCATATCAGACTTGTCTTAGCTCCTCCACCACCATCAAACTTCCCATAACCACACAGCATGAGTCTCTAGACCCACCATTGTTACTATACACATTTTTAAACTTTTTTAGAGTTAAATATTAATGATACTTACACCCTCTATAGAGTCTAAACATTTATAATGTTTTAAACTTTCTATGAATTTTAAATATTGATAATATTTTTGAACATTCTATAAAGTTTAAATATTAATAATATTTGAACCTTTTAAAAGTTTCAATATTTATAATATTTTAAACTTTTTAGAAGCTAAAAACTTTTAAAATTTAAAATATTATAATATTTGAAACCTTTTAAAAGTTTTAATTTTCTGAAATAAAAAAGCGGTTTAAACCTAATAAATCTTTTAAATTTCGGACACCTGATATATCAAGCTAAGTTTTGGAATTTTTTTAGTAATAACTCATTCCCAATATCTGCTTTCAAATATGCTCCCTCCTAAACTTTTTTTTTTCAAACTTACAGTGTAATACTTTGTAACTATCTTATAAAACCTTACAAAATCTCACATACAAATTATCTTATCATCTTCCTACCATTTATTTATGATTTTAAGTTTTCAAATTATTTTTCAATTCTGTAATTGTTATTTTAATTTTTCACTCTTAAATGATATTCTATATTTATGTTAGTTTAGTATAATATGAGTAATTGTTATAGTTTACAACAATAACAAAGTGGATTCATCTAATACTTCAAATTTCACATTCAGTCCAGCCACGAAAAAGCTTCAGCTCGATCGGATATCCTTACGACTTCCAAAAGATGCCCTCAATAACCCATCTCAGAACTATTCATGTTCCTTATCATTAATTGTACCACTTTCCAGCAGTTATTTGGCCAGCAAGTAACATACACAAATCTTTGAGTTTAATTCCTATTGAAGATTTGTCAGTTTCTATGGACTCTTGGCTTGTTGGATATCAAGTCGGTATCTTTACCTTATCGGAATGACGTCAGACCCGGCGTCGGCGAGCCCCAAAAGTTGACTCCTCCACTCAGCCTTTATCTCCATCTTCCTTTCACTTTCTTTCTCTTCTTCTCCTTTTTTTCCCAGATCAGACCTGTCTTAGCTCCTCCACCACCATCAAAACTTCCCATAACCACACGACATAAGTCTCTAGACCCACCATGGTTATTATACACATTTTTAAACTTTTTTAGAATGATACTTAAACCTGAAACGACCCGACCTTTTTTTTGTTTTTTAATAAATAAATAAATAAATAAATAATAATAATAGTAAATAAACTACAACTAGTGGTCCCATATCCACTAGCCACCTAACCACAATCACAATCAACAGCGGAAATAACCAACACCAATATCCAATAAATAACCAATAATAATCCAATGATTATAACATAAGCAATAACCAAATATCAAACAACAGGAATCATAGAACCAGCAACCTAACAATGTTTCTAATGACCCAACTCTAGCAACCTAGCAATGCCAGACAACAACCAATCGAGTCTCTAAAACATCCTCCTCTTCATTGCCTTGATTCCATGATCACACTTTTCCTTTACCTGCACCACAAACACAAATTGCAATGCATGAGTATTTTATAAACACTCTGGAAGGCAATCCTCCCATCTATTGGGCTATACACACAAGCAATAGAGACATCTCTAACCATCAACCAACAATCAGCAATCAACAATAACAAACTAGGACTCTGCATCGACCGACACCAACATGCATCGACTGACACCATATGGGATGCATCGACCAACACAAGGTTGCATCGACCGATGATAGATGCACTTGCATCGATAAACACTCGCACTGCATCGACCAACGCATGCTCGAAATAACACAAAACTCCTAGGTTTTACGTGCCGTCCTCGCACTTGCATCGACCGACGCACAAAGTGCATCGACCAATGCAATGCCGAGCATTGTGTTTCCCCGAAGCTTCTCGTCGGATCTTCGTTCCTAAAACCACAAAACTCGATCCCAAGCTACAAGAAAGCTTCCTAGCGTCCCAAATAACAATCTAACAAGCCTAACAACATATAACAAGCAAATCAGAGAGATCTCTAGCTTAGATAAGCCATGGTCATGCACTTACCTTTGCCAAGAAGATTTTGAACCTTAAAACAATGCTCCTAGGAAGCTCCTACAACGATCCCAGCTACAGATCTCTACAGGAACAGCCTCAAATCACCTAAAATCCTCAAGAACACTCAAGAACCTTTTCTCTCTTTTGGTTTCTCTCAAAAAAGGCCAAACTCGCCAAAAGAGACAAAACACGAGTTTAAGGGTTTTTCCTAAACCCAAAACGCAGCGTTTAACTTAAAACTCGACCGAGAAAACCAAACCTGCATAGACCGATGCACCTATTGCATCGACTGATGCACCCTAAACCGGGAATTCGGTTCGTGAATGTCAATTCTCTCCCACCAACATAGATTCGTCCTTGAATCTCGAACAACCATCAGCGAGGGACTCCCGTGCAACCGTCTCCACGGCCCGCACTCCTCCGACCGATCTACGAAAAGTCACCTTTAGGCGATAGACTCATGCTCCAGGCATTATTTGCTCTGTACTTTTGGACTTTCCTTTACTCATAGGCCTAAACCTTGAGTTTTTATTGGCTCCTCATCAGGGCTAAGCCTGCATGCCATAATGTTGGCTCCTCATCGGGCCTAAGCCCGCATGCCATATATAAAAGGAAGTCTATACTCGTCTCTCGGGTTGCCACCCTACAGCACGCCGCCGAATCATCATCCGAAGTCGATATACCAACCATACTCCCATGCCACAAACTCTTAGAATATGGCAGTACTATGAGAACCAAAGTCCCCCAAGAGTCGCGAGAAAACAATTCTGAACACATCTGAGTCCTATCCCTATCCAGGTTTCCTTCCTGTGGCTCGCGTAAAACATCATAATGTCCTACCAACCACATATTCCCTCATTGGAATACCTCATGACCACACAAGGATCATCTCAATGCCACAAGGGCCGCCACAAGGGCCGCCACAAGGGCCACCACAAGGGCCGCCACAAGGGCCGCCACAAGGGCCGCCACAAGGGCCGCCACAAGGGCCGCCACAAGGGCCGCCACAAGGGCCGCCACAAGGGCCGCCACAAGGGCCGCCACAAGGGCCGCCACAAGGGCCGCCACAAGGGCCGCCACAAGGGCCGCCACAAGGGCCGCCACAAGGGCCGCCACAAGGGCCGCCACAAGGGCCGCCACAAGGGCCGCCACAAGGGCCGCCACAAGGGCCGCCACAAGGGCCGCCACAAGGGCCGCCACAAGGGCCGCCACAAGGGCCGCCACAAGGGCCGCCACAAGGGCCGCCACAAGGGCCGCCACAAGGGCCGCCACAAGGGCCGCCACAAGGGCCGCCACAAGGGCCGCCACAAGGGCCGCCACAAGGGCCGCCACAAGGGCCGCCACAAGGGCCGCCACAAGGGCCGCCACAAGGGCCGCCACAAGGGCCGCCACAAGGGCCGCCACAAGGGCCGCCACAAGGGCCGCCACAAGGGCCGCCACAAGGGCCGCCACAAGGGCCGCCACAAGGGCCGCCACAAGGGCCGCCACAAGGGCCGCCACAAGGGCCGCCACAAGGGCCGCCACAAAGGCCAAACAAATGTCCTAAACAGGACCGCCACCAAGGCCAAACAAATGTCCTAAACAGGACCGCCACCAAGGCCAAACAAATGTCCTAATAAGGACCGCCACCAAGGCCACTCGTCCCGAAGAACCGTCACAAAGACCACTTGTCCCGAAGGACCGTCACAAAGACCACACTGGCTAAACAGCCCGCCACAAAGGCCACATCTGGCTAAACAGCCCGCCACAAAGGCCAAACATCTGGCTAAACAGCCCGCCACAAAGGCCACACATCTGGCTAAATAGCCCGCCACAAAGGCCACACATCTGGCTAAACAGCCCGCCACAAAGGCCACACAATGTCTCAAAAGACTGCCACACACGGCACAATGACTCAAAAGTCCACCACTAAGGCCACACAAGCCCCTCCAAGGCTCTCCACCACTAAAATGGATAAATTCTAACTCACATAAAACTTTCCATTTTTAGCACTTTCCACTTTTGGAAATTTTCCACTTTTGGAAACTTCTATTTCAGGAAACTTCCTCAAAAACCCTGCCTCACGGAAACTTTGTATCCCGAGCACCACCTCATCTTGTNCTCTCCTGAGCCAACCACACCTTACTCAGAAGATCTGCTCTATCAACCGCCTCCTAACCCAACGGTTCCTGAGAAACAGCACACAACCTCAAAGCATTGATCTCTCCTACCAGAGACTTCATCTCCCGCTCTTGAGCCGAAGCTACCCTCTTCCGACTCAGAGCATCTGCAACCGTGTTAGNCAAGATGTTAGGCTGAAGATCTTCAGGAATCTTAGCCAACAACCGATCATCCTCACGGAGACACTTCCGCAACATAGAAATATGGAAAACCTTGTGGAACGCACGCATAACCTCAGACAACTCCAGCCTATATGCTACCGGCCCCACCCGCTCAATCACTCTGAACGGACCCATAAACCTCGGACTCAACTTAGTCTCTGTCAATGACCTGTTCGGACCCCACAACATGGCCATCTTGAGGTACACTCTGTCTCCTACGTGAAACTCAAGATCTCTCCTCCTCCTATCGGCATAACTCCTCTATCGATCTTGAGCTTCCTTCATGTTCAACTTGAGCACCCGAATCTTCTCTGAGGTCTCATGTACAAAATCCGCCACGAACATGCTCCTCTCCCCCACCTGTGTCCAGCATAACGGTGTACGGCATAGCCTCCCATACAAAGCCTCATAAGGAGCCATCTTAATACTCGCCTGATAAATGTTGTTGTAAGCAAACTCTACCAGGTTCTGGTGATCTGCCCAGTGGCCACCCTAATCCAACATACACATCCTCAGCAAATCCTCCAGCGTATGGATCGTCATCTCTGACTGTCCATCGGTCTGGGGATGATAAGCTGTACTCATATGCACCTTAGTACCCATCTCTGCCTGAAATGCCTTCTAGAACACCGAATTGAACTTAGAATCCCTGTCAGACACAATGCTCGTTGGCACCCCATGCAATCTGACTATCTCCCTCACATACTTCTTAGCCAAGACCGCTGCTCCGTTAGTCTTCTTAATGGCCAGAAAATGTGTTGACTTAGTCAACCGGTCCACAATGACCCAAATAGCATCAAAAGTCCGAGACACTGGCAATCCTACCATGAAATCCATCATGATCATATCCCACTTCCACTCAGGAATGGGTACTCTTCAGTAACCGGCCAGGAACCTGATGCTCAGCCTTCACTAGCTGACACACATCGCACCTCGCGACCCAACTAACTACATCCTTCTTCATCCCGACCCAGTGATAGTACTTCTTGAGATCACGGTACATCTTAGTCGCTCCTGGATGAATAGAAAACTTGCTCGCATAAGCCTCTCTCAGGATCTCCTGCCTCAACTCCTCATCCTTGGGCACACAAACCCGACCGTGCACCAAGATAGTACCATTTTCTGAGACCTGATACTCTGAATCAACATCCTTTGAGGCATTCACCAGCCCCAAATCACTCTCCTGAGCCAACCACACCTTACTCAGAAGATCTGCTCTATCAACCGCCTCCTAACCCAACGGTTCCTGAGAAACAGCACACAACCTCAAAGCATTGATCTCTCCTACCAGAGACTTCATCTCCCGCTCTTGAGCCGAAGCTACCCTCTTCCGACTCAGAGCATCTGCAACCGTGTTAGCCTTACCAGGGTGATAGGCTATCTCCAAATCATAATCTGCCACCAGCTCCATCCACCGTCTCTGCCTCAAGTTCAGCTTGGGCTGAGTGAATATATACTTCAGGCTCTTATGATCTGTAAACATCTGTACCTTTGCACCATACAGATAAGATCTCCAAATCTTCAGGGCAAAAACTACAACAGCCATCTCCAAATCATGAGTAGGATAGTTGCCCTCATGCTTCCGCAACTGCCGCGAAGCTTAGGCAATCACCTTCCCATGCTGCATCAACACACACCCCAAACCAACTCTGGATGCATCTGTATAAACCACATAGGGTTCTCCCTGCTCCGGCAATGCCAATACTGGCATAGTAGTCAGCATCTCTTTCATGCTTGCAAAGCCTTCTTCGCACTCCTGTGACCAAACAAAAGGAACATCCTTCCCTGTCAACCTAGTCATCGGACGTGCCTTGCTTGCAAAGCCCTGAACAAAACTCATGTAATAACCTGCCAAACCAAAGAAACTCCTGATCTCTGTGGCATTCTGCGGTCGAGGCCAATTCCTAATAGACTGAATCTTCTCTGGATCTATAGAAACTCCCTCTGCAAAAACAATGTGACCCAGAAAACTCATCTCCCGATGCCAAAAACTGCACTTGCTCAACTTAGAAATCAACTTCTGTTCCTACGGATTTTCTAGAACTGCTCTTATATGCACTGCATGCTCCCCAAGACTCTTGGAATAAACCAGGGTATCGTCGATAAAAATGATGACAGCCAAGTCTAGAAAACTCCTGAAACACGATGTTCATCAATCTCATAAACACTGCTTGTGCGTTAGTCAACCCGAACGACATCGCCACCAACTCATAAACTTGTACCTCGTCCTTCTTCTTGACGAACAACACCGATGCTCCCCACAGTGAAGTGATAAGACAAATGAATCCCTTTCTCAACAAATCCTCTGGTACGTCCTCAGCTCTACTAGACTAATAATCAAGTATGCCAACATCAACTCACCACCACCTGAATATTACCAATCAAAAAAAATCCTTGAGAACTGATCACCTCATCTGTGACCACTCTTCAGGTCATCCATTAAGCATTTCGCCTCTCCGTCATTTCACATTCCCTTTCTGAAAATAGTCAAATCTTAACTATTCATAGAACTTTCTATTTATGGAAACTTTCCTTTTCTGGACTTTTATGTTATTCCTTTGCAGCGACACTTTCCTAAATAGCAAAACTCTAACTCCCTAAACACTTTCCATATTTAGAATCACATAATCCCTTAACCTATTCCATATTAAGATTTCATAAGAACTAATCATCTTATTAAAGCTTCTCCAACAACATTGTCACTAAATCACCAATACGGTCATCTCGGTCTGAGCAAAACTTGTCACACACTCACAACACCCGCTGGACCTCCAGCCACACCAGTAAGCACATCGGCCACACAACTAAAATCCAAGATTAAACAACCATCAACTCTCGAGGTCCACATTCCATCGTCATGTTTATACTCGCGTCCTAGGTATTGCTTGCTCCAAACTCCTCCACCCTTAGGTCGCAACCTTGGGCCCATACCGTTCTCACTCTCAGACTAACAACCCAAACACCTTTAACCACTGCTCTTCCAAGAACAGAGGCTCACAAGCATAGAAACAAATCAAAACCACACAAAGAAACATAACATACCATGGAAGAAGATGTTCTAGGACTTCATGCCACACACAATTGACTAACTCACATAATCAATCAAGCAAATCCCAAACATCTACAGCACAAAGCCTAGTGAACCCAAACCTAGAACCGTAAGGGCTCTGATACCAAACTGAAACGACCCGACCTTTTTTAATAAATAAATAAATAATAAATAATAAATAATAATAGTAAATAAACTACAATTAGTGGTCCCATATCCACTAGCCACCTAACCACAATCACAATCAACAGCGGAAATAACCAACACTAATATCCAATAAATAACCAATAATAATCCAATAATTATAACATAAGCAATAACCAAATATCAAACAACAGGAATCATAAAACCAGCAACCTAACAATGTTTCTAATGACCCAACTCTAGCAACCTAGCCAAGCCAGACAACAACCCATCGAATCCCTAGAACATCCTCCTCTTCATTGCCTTGATTCCACGATCACACTTTGCCTTTACCTGCACCACAAACACAAATTGCAATGTATGAGTATTTTATACACTCAGTAAGGCAATCCTCCCATCTAGTGGGCTATACACACAAGCAATAGAGACATCTCTAACCATCAACCAACAATCAGCAATCAACAATAACAAACTAGGACTCTGCATCGACCGACACCAACATGCATCGACCGACACCAGATGGGGATGCATCGACCATGTAGTGACCCTCACCAAGGGATAAAGTTTTGACGTCCATTCAAGTCCAAAAGACCGGGAAAAGGAAGGCAGAAAGAAGAGCTGGAAGTTTGGTGAAGGAAAGTCCGAGAAAAGTGTAACGGACCAGGAGTTGTCCGAGTTGTCCGGGACGTACCGCATGTACCGTCCGGGACGCATTACCCGGCAATCGCCGAGAGATGCCGAGAGTACCGAGTACCCGAGGGAAGCTGCGGATGGATGCCGATAGTTGCCGAGAGAGCAGCCGAGGACCGGCGATGGTCAACCGAGAGCAGAAAAAGTCTTCCCCACCAAGAATCACTTAAGGAAGTTAAGTGGATTAATATTTTAAGCAAGAAGGCTTAGTGGAGTTAAGTGGGTGAATATTTTATTCAAGGAGGCTTAGTGGGTTTTTAGTGGAGGATTAAAGAATTCAAGGAAGCTTAAGTGGAATTCAAGGTGTTGAATCAAGGAGCTTCCAAGTGTTGAAGTCCCTCTAATAGGGAGAGTGCATGCGACTCCCATTGGCTGTCTCCACCGCCCACTTGTTCTATAAATAAGCTCTCATTCCTCTCATTTTCGCTCAAGGAAAGAAGAGGTAAGTTAAGAGAAATTGAGAGAGAAAGAGTGAGTGTTTGCGAGAGAAAGAAGAAGGTGTTTGCGAGAAGAGGAAGAAATTGCAAGAGAAGACTATCGACCAAGACCATCAACGTTAGATCGATAAGGAAATCGATTCTAACCGAAGGAGAGATCCGAGTAGCAGCGAGAAGAGCTTCATCAAAGGAGATCATTCGTCGACGGTTTACTGTGAGTTCAGGCACATATTTGCATCGGCTTAATTGGAGAGTTAAAAAACATCCATCTAGTGCGCGGTTTTGCATGTTGCATGTAGATGCATTTTCTTGAAGTTCTTTTATGTTTTCTTGTTTAAATGCATGCATGGTGAGGTTGTGCCAGTTACTAGGTCAAAATGATCTAGTAACAGAAGGCGATATTTGGTTGAGTTATTGGTAAGAATATGGGTT
>NC_025693.1:11641747-11661778 GCF_000633955.1 Camelina sativa
AAAAACATCCATCTAGTGCGCGGTTTTGCATGTTGCATGTAGATGCATTTTCTTGAAGTTCTTTTATGTTTTCTTGTTTAAATGCATGCATGGTGAGGTTGTGCCAGTTACTAGGTCAAAATGATCTAGTAACAGAAGGCGATATTTGGTTGAGTTATTGGTAAGAATATGGGTTCAAGTCCCGTATAAACTCAAGTAAGATCTTCGGTGAGATCTTAAAACGTTTTAGTCCGCGAGAAATTCCGGCTAAAAGTTGTAAGATTTGGTAGTGCGATCCATCCCGTTCCGTGCCACATGCAGCCGCGACATGTAACCCATGTTCGTGTGTGTGCAGGGTTGGTCACGAAGAGCTCGGAGGTTACTGGGCTCGCTACCCTGGCCGAGGCTATTTACACGACGGTGTAATTTTGGCTGATATCCAAACGCTTGCCTTTGTGGTTGCGATTTGGAGAAATCAGGAGGGGTTGGGGGAGAGGGATGCTTACCGGGCCCAAATAAAAATTAAAACTTGTTAAAAACTGTTGTTTCTTTTCAAGTTTTGTTGTTGCATGTTGCATGTTGTTGTGTGTTGTTGCATGTAGTTGCGATTATTGGTAGAATGTTTTTGTTAGCTTGATAAGCTTCCGCATGTCATCTCTGATGGTTGTTAAGTTGTTTTGCTTGCTTGCTTGTTAATCGCTTATGCTTGCATGTTGTTTATCAGTGCTTGCATGTTGCTTGTTTTTGTTCGCATGTTGGTTTATTTACATGCATGTTGTTTGTTAATGGGGAATTTGGGGTTTGGGATTTATTTCTCTGCAGGAACCCTGAGCTCACTAAGTAATCTTAGATTACTTATGATAATATTGTTGTTCTGCAGGTGACCCTAGAGGGAACTAGAGGGCGTGGTGAACGATAGGGCTCCGGAGTAATTTTCTTTTTGGTGTCTATTGTCAAATAAAAGTATGTTTAATTGCGAACCAAACTTTGGCTCTATGCCTTGTGAACTATTTTATGTAATCGGTTGTGGAAACTTGTTTAAATTTAAATGTATTCGTATTTTCTCTTAAAACGAGCGGGTCGTACTGGTACAGACTTTGTCCGGGTCGGCCCAACGCACGGCGTATCCGTAGGGTTGCAAAGCCTGAGGGATATGTCGTGTGGTCGGGAACCTCGCCGAGGGACTGGTCGAAGGGCCTGATTCGTTCTCGCACCCGGCCGGACCTTTGACGAACGTTCCCATAGTAACGCTCCGGTGCCGTCTGATGGCCTGGGTGGTCATAGTACGGTTCGGGGGCGTTACAACGGTGGTATCAGAGCATGGTTATGATGCTGTTTAGGACTCACAGTTTCAAATGATTTATCGAGTCAAATGGTCGCAATAGACACTTAGGATAATCCGGATCGTTCATCACTTAGGGTTAGATGGGATTAAGTAAACCCTTTGTTGATCGTGGATGCAGATGTCTCGTCAAGGATCCGAAAGATCTAGATCGACGTATCGTTCGCCGGACACGGGGAGGGGTTCAAGTCAGCAGTTTGGTCCGGAGGAATGGGGTTCGCAGTTTGATGATGCGCCGGGGGAAGAGTCGTTCCCAGACATCTATGGGCCGGACATGTTTATGCCGGAGTGGTATGTGCCTGGCGCGACGCCAAGATACACACCAGCGGGTTCAAATCGTTTTAGTACGCCGGAGAGTATGTACCCGCCAGGGTTTTCACCGTTTGGACCGCACGCCGCTTATCCAACTCAGAACGTGCCAAGGGGAGACCAAGCGCATGGAGAAGGACCGAGTGAGCAGAATGTGTCGGAGAGCCAATAGACGCTTAAGATGGTCCAAGACCTCTTGAACCATATGATCCAGCAGCAGCAACAAGACCAAGCAAACCGTGTAGCAGAGGATCCATCCGATCAGTTTCTCAAACGGGTGATGTTGTTACGGAACTTAGGATTTCGTAAGTTCAAAGGAGACCCGAATGTGGTGTTAGCAGACGCATGGATAAAGGACTTGGAGAGTAACTTCGAAATGACCAAGTGTCCAGAAGAATTTAAGAGACCGGTAGCAGTTTCCTTCTTGGAAGAAGATGCTAAGGCATGGTGGGACATCGTGGTTTCCCGTTATCGATACCAGACCATAACGTGGGGAATCTTTAAGCGGGAGTTTGAGTTAAAGTACTTCCCGCCAGAGTCACGTGACCGACTAGAGAGTCAGTTTTTGCAGTTAGAACAAGGTGAAATGACCGTTCGAGCATATGGGAGGATTTTTACAAGACTTCGAAGGTACTTGTACCAAGGAAATGATGACGAGTTAGCAATGGCCCGGAGATTCTTTAATGGACTCAGGCCAGATATTAGAGGAAGGTTACACGCTGTAACCTACCGCAGCGTTGCGGAAGTGGAAGAAAGAGCTGTGAGTGTGGAGGAAGCCATCGAGATAGAAAAGGAGATTGCAGCTCGGGAGAAAAAGAAGGAACCAGTCCAGCAGACTAAGATTGTGAACACCCGAAAGGTGAATCAAGTGGCAGGACGAAATTGGGGCGCAGGCCGCGGGAAGGTTAAGATGAATGTTAGCCAAGGAGGCCGTAATGTGAGCAACATGGATCCGAGGGGATGCTATGTGTGCGGACAAGTGGGGCATTTTGCTCGAGCCTGTCCGACTGTGGAGGAGACAAAGGGGAACAATCTGTCGACCGTCACATGTTTCTACTGTGGCGAGTTAGGACATTATGCGAACTCATGTCCATCGAGTCCGGCCAAACCGAATGCCCAAACTGTGAACCGTGCCCAGGCAGCGAATCAAGTGAAGGAACCCCCGGCAAAGAAGCAAGCAACCCCAGCAAATGTTTTTGCTTTAGGAGTAGAGCCACCTAAACCTCCACAGGCCGCGAAGGGCCCTATAACAGGTTTGATTGGGTTCTAACTCTCTTGTGATTGTTAGTGTTTGGTTGTGTGTTTTGCGTGGTTAGTTTTAGCATTGCATTTTGTTATATTTGCTTTGCGTTTAGGAACATTACTTGTTGGTGGTAACCCCACACATGTACTGTTCGATTCGGGAGCGTCCAATAGCTTTGTGACTCCCAAAGTGGTTGACAAGTTTGGAGACTTGTGTGAGGAGGAAGAGGTGAATATCAATGTCTACACTGCTGGTAATCAACCACCGCTGAAGACAAGAAGATGGGTCAAGGAAGTGTCGATAGTTTTGCAAGATACGAACCTCCCAGTAAATCCATTGGTGATGCCATTGGATAGGTTCGATGCTATTTTGGGTATGGATTGGTTATCGGAACACCAAGCCCATATAGACTGCAGCAGGGGAAGAGTTGTATTTGAAAATGGAGGGAGGACCCCTCTAGTTTTCAATGGGATCAGCCCAAGTAAAATGGCATACTTCGCATCGGCAGCAAGGATTGGAAGATCGGTTGAAGAGGATGAAGTCTATTTAGTCACTCTAACCGCCATGGGTGGAGATGACAGAGAAGAAATGGGAGTTGAAGATATTGCCATAGTCAAGGACTTTGAGGACATGTTTAGGCCATTGGAAGGGTTGCCTCCACCTAGGAGCCATCCTTTTACCATAAATTTGGAGCCCGGAGCTACCCCAATTGCTAAGGCACCGTATCGCATGGCACCAGCCGAGTTGGCTGAACTCAAGTCTCAGTTAGAGGACTTGTTGGAGAAGGGTTTTATACGACCAAGTTCGTCGCCATGGGGAGCCCCAGTGTTGTTCGTCAAGAAAAAGGACGGAAGCATGCGGTTATGTATTGATTACCGAGGTATCAATAACATAACAATAAAGGACAAGTATCCTTTGCCAAGGATCAATGAGCTGTTAGACCAGCTAAGAGGAGCAAGTTGGTTCTCGAAGATTGATTTAGCCTCCGGCTATCATCAAATCTCAATTGCAGAACAAGATGTGATGAAGACGGCGTTCCAAACGAGATATGGCCAGTATGAGTTTGTGGTGATGCCGTTTGGACTTACCAATGCACCAGCGGCATTCATGCGATTGATGAATGAAGTTTTCCATGACTATCTGGATCTATTTGTGATCATCATTATCGATGACATCCTGATATACTCGCGTAGTGCGGAGGAGCACGTGGAGCATTTGAAGAAGGTTCTGGAGAGGCTAAGGGAAATGAAGCTATTTGCAAAGTTTAGCAAGTGCAAGTTTTGGCAAAGGGAAATTGGATTTCTAGGACACCGAGTTTCGGAGTAAGGTGTGTCCGCCGATCCAGAGAAGATCGCCGCAATACAAGATTGGCCAAAGCCAACGACTGCGTCAGAAGTAAGGAGTTTCTTAGGCCTTGCAGGCTATTACTGGAAGTTCGTGAAGGGGTTTTCGTCCATCGCGAAACCATTGACACGGCTTACCGGGAAAGAGTACCCTTCATATGGAGTGAGGAAGTGGAAGAGGCTTTCAGAAAGTTAAAGGGAGCGCTGACGACCGCGCCGGTGTTAGCCCTGCCCGAGCAAAACCAACCGTATTCTGTGTTTACAGATGCGTCAAGAGTTGGAGTGGGATGTGTGTTGATGCAAGGGGATAGGGTGATTGCCTATGCATCTAGACAGCTAAGGAAGCATGTGGAGAACTACCCCACACACGACTTGGAGATGGCCGCTGTGGTGTTTGTATTGAGGATTTGGAGATCGTACTTGTATGGAGAAGCTGTTCAGGTATTTGCGGACCACCAAAGTCTTAAGTACTTGTTCACGCAACCGGATCTTAATTTGCGTCAGAGGAGATGGATGGAGTTTGTAGCCGATTACGACTTAAGAATCCAGTATCACCCAGGCAAAGCGAACGTAGTAGCGGATGCGCTAAGCCGAAGAAAAGGAGATGGAGTCTTTAACTGAGGAATTGAAGAAGGTAAGGCTTTTAGCCTTGGAGGGAGAATCTAGTGAGCCGTTGGGTTTACAAGCCGTAACTCAAGCGAGCCTACTACATCGAATTCGTGAAGAACAACCTAAAGACGAGAACCTGAAGAAGATCGAAGAGTTGAAAGGGTTAGAAGGACCAAATGCTAGTGGATATCATCTGGCGGATGATAACACTTTACTTCTCAATGGGAGAGTAACCGTACCTGACCGGAACGGATTACGAGAGGAGATATTAGGAGCCGCCCATAGCTCAGCATTGAGTATACATCCGGGGAGCACCAAGATGTACAAAGATGTGCGTAGGTACTATCATTGGCCTGGATTGAAAAGAGCAGTGGCGAAGTGGGTGAGCCAGTGTAATTCATGTCAACGAATCAAGGTAGAGCATCAAATGCCAGCGGGATTGCTTCGCAACTTGCCCATACCGACTTGGAAATGAGACTCTATCTCTATGGATTTTATTACCGGTCTACCTATAAGAAAAGGGAGGATCAATGACGCAGTGTGCGTAGTGGTTGATCGTTTAACCAAAGTAGCCCGTTTGGTTCCAGTGAGAAGCACTGATCAAGCGCCAGTCCTGGCAGAGAAGTACATAGACGAGATTTTGAAGCTCCATGGAGTACCAGCGAATATTGTTTCCGATCGTGATCCAAAGTTCGCGTCAATATTCTGGCAAGATTTACATAGGGCGTTGGGAACAGATGTTCATATGAGCACCTCTTTTAACCCAGAGACTAACGGGCAAACGGAGAGGACAATTCGCACCATAGAGGACATGATCCGACTATGTGCGCTAGAACGGTCATCAGATTGGGAGAAGAATTTTCCATTGGTGGAATTCGCGTATAACAATAGTTATCACTCGAGTACCGGCATGTCGCCATTTGAGGCCATGTACGGAAGGCCGTATAGAACGCCTTTATGTTGGACGGAAGTTGGAGAGCAGACAAGTTTCAATCACAAGTTGATTGATGAGACGACAGAGAAGATCAAGTTTATTCGAGAGAGCATGAAGAAGGCTCAAGATCGCCAAACGAAGTACGCAGACCGTAAGAGGCGAGAAGTGGAATTCAAAGTTGGAGACATGGTGTATTTGAAGGTTGCACCACAAAAAGGAAAGGATCGTTTTGGCAAAGTGGGAAAGCTTGCGGTAAGGTTTATCGGACCAAACCGGATTGAGAGAAGAGTTGGCGAGGTAGCCTATCGGTTATCAATGCCCGAGGTGATGCGATTGCATAAAGTCTTCCACGTTTCACAACTACGGAAGCATGTGCCAGATCCTAGAATGATTGTGCCAGAGCCTATCAAGGAGTTGGAGCCAAATCTCACATACCCCGAAGGACCATTTGGAATAGGGCAAAGAAGGANCTATCATTGGCCTGGATTGAAAAGAGCAGTGGCGAAGTGGGTGAGCCAGTGTAATTCATGTCAACGAATCAAGGTAGAGCATCAAATGCCAGCGGGATTGCTTCGCAACTTGCCCATACCGACTTGGAAATGAGACTCTATCTCTATGGATTTTATTACCGGTCTACCTATAAGAAAAGGGAGGATCAATGACGCAGTGTGCGTAGTGGTTGATCGTTTAACCAAAGTAGCCCGTTTGGTTCCAGTGAGAAGCACTGATCAAGCGCCAGTCCTGGCAGAGAAGTACATAGACGAGATTTTGAAGCTCCATGGAGTACCAGCGAATATTGTTTCCGATCGTGATCCAAAGTTCGCGTCAATATTCTGGCAAGATTTACATAGGGCGTTGGGAACAGATGTTCATATGAGCACCTCTTTTAACCCAGAGACTAACGGGCAAACGGAGAGGACAATTCGCACCATAGAGGACATGATCCGACTATGTGCGCTAGAATGGTCATCAGATTGGGAGAAGAATTTGCCATTGGTCGAGTTCGCGTATAACAATAGTTATCACTCGAGTACCGGCATGTCGCCATTTGAGGCCATGTACGGAAGGCCGTATAGAACGCCTTTATGTTGGACGGAAGTTGGAGAGCAGACAAGTTTCAATCACAAGTTGATTGATGAGACGACAGAGAAGATCAAGTTTATTCGAGAGAGCATGAAGAAGGCTCAAGATCGCCAAACGAAGTACGCAGACCGTAAGAGGCGAGAAGTGGAATTCAAAGTTGGAGACATGGTGTATTTGAAGGTTGCACCACAAAAAGGAAAGGATCGTTTTGGCAAAGTGGGAAAGCTTGCGGTAAGGTTTATCGGACCAAACCGGATTGAGAGAAGAGTTGGCGAGGTAGCCTATCGGTTATCAATGCCCGAGGTGATGCGATTGCATAAAGTCTTCCACGTTTCACAACTACGGAAGCATGTGCCAGATCCTAGAATGATTGTGCCAGAGCCTATCAAGGAGTTGGAGCCAAATCTCACATACCCCGAAGGACCATTTGGAATAGGGCAAAGAAGGACTCGGAAGTTGAAGAATAGAAGTATTCCTCAAATCCAAGTGTTCTGGGGAAAACAGAACCGTAAGGTCACCACATGGGAAGATGAGGATAGGATGCGTGCCAAGTATCCTCAGTTGTTTGCGGAAGAAGATGAGGCAGGACCGTCAGAACCCTATGGAATTCGGGACGAATTCTATTAAGGGGGGGAGAATGTAGTGACCCTCACCAAGGGATAAAGTTTTGACGTCCATTCAAGTCCAAAAGACCGGGAAAAGGAAGGCAGAAAGAGGAGCTGGAAGTTTGACGAAGGGAAGTCCGTGAAAAAGTTAACAGACCAAGAGTTGTCCGAGTCGTCCGAGACGTACCGCACGTACCGTCCGGGACGCATTACCCGGCAATCGCCGAGAAATGCCGAGAGTACCGAGTACCCGAGAAAGTGTCGAGTACTCGAGGGAGAGTAACGAGTACCCGAGAAAGTGTCGAGTATTCGAGGGAGCTACCGAGTACTCGAGGAAAGCATCGAGTACCCGAGGAACGTTGCCGATGGATGCCGATAGTTGCCGAGAGAACTGCCGAGGACCGGCGAAGGTCAACCGAGAGTGGAAAAAGTCTTCCCCAAGAATCACTTAAGGAAGTTAAGTGGATTAATATTTTAATCAAGAAGACTTAGTGGAGTTAAGTGGGTGAATATTTTATTCAAGGAGGCTTAGTGGGTTTTTAGTGGAGCATTAAAGAATTCAAGGGAGTTTAAGTGGAATTCAAGGTGTTGAAGCAAGGAGCTTCCAAGTGTTGAAGTCCCTCTAATAGGGAGAGTGCATGCGACTCCCATTGGCTGTCTCCACCGCCCACTTGTGCTATAAATGAGCTCTCATTCCTCTCATTTTCGCTCAAGGAAAGAAGGGGTAAGTTAAGAGAAATTGAGAGAGAAAGAGTGAGTGTTTGGGAGAGAAAGAAGAGAAGAAGAGAGTGTTTGCAAGAGAAGACTATCGACCAAGACCATCAACGTTAGATCGATAAGGAAATCGATTCTAACCGAAGGAGAGATCCGAGTAGCCGCGAGAAGAGCTTCATCAAAGGAGATCATTCGTCGACGGTTTACTGTGAGTTCAGGCACATATTTGCATCGGCTTAGATGGAGATTTAAAACATCCATCTAGTGCGCGGTTTTGCATGTTGCATGTATATGCATTTGCTTGAAGTTCTTTTATGTTTTCTTGTTTAAATGCATGCATGGTGAGGTTGTGCCAGTTACTAGGTCGAAATGATCTAGTAACAGAAGGCGATATTTGGTTGAGTTATTGGTAAGAATATGGGTTTAAGTCCCGTATAAACTCAAGTAAGATCTTCGGTGAGATCTTAAAACGTTTTAGTCCGCGAGAAATTCCGGCTAAGTGTTGTAAGATTTGGTAGTGCGATCCATCCCGTTCCGTGCCACATGCAGCCGCGACATGCAACCCATGTTCGTGTGTGTGCAAGGTTGGTCACGAAGAGCTCGGAGGTTACTGGGCTCGCTACCCTGGCCGAGGCTATTTACACGACGGTGTAATTTTGGCTGATATCCAAACGCTTGCCTTTGTGGTTGCGATTTGGAGAAATCAGGAGGGGTTGGGGGAGAGGGATGCATACCGGGCCCAAATGAAAATTAAAACTTGTTAAAAACTGTTGTTTCTTTTCAAGTTTTGTTGTTGCATGTTGCATGTTGTTGTGTGTTGTTGCATGTAGTTGCGATTATTGGTAGAATGTTTTTGTTAGCTTGATAAGCTTCCGCATGTCATCTCTGATGGTTGTTAAGTTGTTTTGCTTTCTTGCTTGTTAATCGCTTATGCTTGCATGTTGTTTATCAGTGCTTGCATGTTGCTTGTTTTTGTTCGCATGTTGGTTTATTTACATGCATGTTGTTTGTTAATGGGGAATTTGGGGTTTGGGATTTATTTCTCTGCAGGAACCCTGAGCTCACTAAGTAATCTTAGATTACTTATGATAATATTGTTGTTCTGCAGGTGACCCTAGAGGGAACTAGAGGGCGTGGTGAACGATAGGGCTCCGGAGTAGTTTTCTTTTTGGTGTCTATTGTCAAATAAAAGTATGTGTAATTGCGAACCAAACTTTGGCTCTATGCCTTGTGAACTATTTTATGTAATCGGTTGTGGAAACTTGTTTAAATTTTAATGTATTCGTATTTTCTCTTAAAAAGAGCGGGTCGTACTGGTACAGACTTAGTCCGGGTCGGCCCAACGCACGGCGTATCCGTAGGGTTGCAAAGCCTGCGGGATATGTCGTGTGGTTGGGAACCTCGCCGAGGGACTGGTCGAAGGGCCTGATTCGTTCTCGCACCCGGCCTGACCTTTGACGAACGTTCCCATAGTAGCGCTCTGGTGCCGTCCGATGGCCTGGGTGGTCATAGTACGGTTCGGGGGCGTTACAGACCAACACAAGATTGCATCGACCGATGCTAGATGCACTTGCATCGATCGACACTCGCACTGCATCGACCGACGTATGCTCGACATAACACAAAAACCCTAGGTTTTACGCGCCGTCCTCGCACTTGCATCGACCGACGCAAGTGCATCGACCGATGCAATGCCGAGCATCGTGTTTCCCCGAAGCTTCTCGCCGGATCTTCGTTCCTACAACCACAAAACTCGATCCCAAGCCACAAGAAAGCTTCCTAGCGTCCCAAATAACAATCTAACAAGCCTAACAACACATAACAAGCAAATCAGAGAGATCTCTAGCTTAGATAAGCCATGGCCATGGACTTACCTTTGCCAAGAAGATTCTGAACCTTAAACAAGAAAAAAAAACGCTCATAGGAAGCTCCTACAACGATCCCAGCTACAAATCTCTACAGGAACAGCCTCAAATCACCCAAAATCCTCAAGAACACTCAAGAACCTTTTTTCTCTTTTGTTTTCTCTCAAGAACGGCCAAACTCGCCGAAAGAGACAAAACTCGAGTTTAAGAGTTTTCCCTAAACCCAAAACGCAGCGTTTAACTTAAAACTCGACCGAGAAAACCGAACCTGCATCGACCAATGCACCCTAAACCGGGAATTCGGTTCGCGGATGTTACAAAAGCTTTTAAATTTGGACGCCTGATGTATCAAGCATCTTGCTTATTCATAGTTGGAAGCATTAGTCTTATTTATAATGTTTCTGAATCATTGTTTAAATCTTTTCTAGCCGATGTGTGATGTTGTACATAGTTCTTTTATTTCCACATATTTTAAATTTTCCTTTAAAAAAAAATCTTAATAATATAGAAAACTATCATATTTTAATAAAATGTTAATTAGTGACATGTTTAATCCCTATTGGCCGTTTAAAATCCCATTTAGACAGTTTTAGGAGCTTATAGCTGCGTCTTTTATGGGTGATTTACTCAAATGTTACACATTTTAGGTAATATTACCAGAATCTACAAAAAAACTTTTTTATGACTAGAATATTTCGGGTATTTTCAAAATACCCAGCATGCCTCTGTTTTATGTTACCGGAAAAAACGTAATTACAAAAATACCATTGCCACGTCAGAAATCGCTGACGTGTAACCATAACTCAGCCGTAACACGTTACAGAGATATGTTGCGGCTGAGTTATAGGTATGTTGCGGCTGAGTTATCAAAAAAAAAATTTGAGTAAGAGCGGACGGCTAAGTTAGAGCATAACTCAGCCATGCGTTACGGCTGATTTATTAAAATCTGGCTGAGTTATGGTCTAACCCAGCTATCCTTACGGCTGAGTTTTCACCCAATGGTTGAGTTATCACTACGACACGGCTGAGTTACCATTTCCCGACTGGCTGAGTTATGAAAAACGGCTGACTTATGAGATGTTGTTATGGCTGAATTATGGTAAAAAAAACTATAACTCAGCCGTGATAGGCTGAATTATAGTACAACTCAGCCATTTGACGGCTGACTTAGTAGCAAAAGATTAATTACTAGAATATTATTCAAATACGGCGGACTTATTAAACGATACGGCTGAGTTACATATTTTCAATTGATGAAGTGGCTGAATTTGGCAGCAATTTATTTTGCTTTTTAATTACTGTAATGTTTTTCATGTTGTGACTGAGTTATAATTTGTTTGATGGCTGAGTTTTATTTAGGCTGAGTTATTAATTGTTTGATGGCTGACTTGCCGCCAGTGGTAGGTGGGCAGGTTCCAGCGGCGCAGCCTGTGGGGGGTTTGCAGGCAGGTGTGCAGACGGAGGCCGAGGTAGTGGACGCTCAGTATATGCAGATGATGGTGCAGCTACAGCGAGTGGGAGCGGGGTCTTTCTCGGGAGGTATGGATCCGAGTGT
This sequence comes from Camelina sativa, assembly GCF_000633955.1. NCBI lineage: Eukaryota > Viridiplantae > Streptophyta > Magnoliopsida > Brassicales > Brassicaceae > Camelina > Camelina sativa. The sequence goes on from NC_025693.1 coordinate 11,653,329, forward strand.
GGCTGATGAGTGGAGGGAGCAGATGGAGGATATTTTCCAGTCGCTTCGGTGTCCTAACAAGTATAGAGAGGATTTGGCAGTGCATTACCTGTCAGGAGATGCATGTGTGTGGTGGAGGTCGGTGATAGCACGGAGGGTGCAGCAGGATATGACTTGGGGAGATTTTGGGAGGGAGTTTAACTCCAAGTATTTTCCACAGGAGGCTCTTGATCGCATGGAGGCGCGGTTCTTGGGGTTTACTCAGTGGGACCGTACAGTGCGAGAGCTGGATGCAGAGTTCAGTCAGCTTGTGGGGTATGCAGGCCGGGCATGGGAGCCAAAGTCGGCTCAGGTGCGGAGGTTCTTGTTGGCTCTGCAGGATGATCTGAGGACTCGGTGCAGAGTGAGGAGCTATGCTACGAGGGCGGAGCTGGTTGAGGTTGCAGCTGGGATAGAGGATGACTTGAGGTCACAGTAAGTGGTGGTCAGTCCAGCGGCTCAGTCAGAGGAGACATTGGAGCAGAGCATTCAAAGCAAGGATAGGCAGTTGGAGCAATAGCGTAAAAGGAAGCGGGAAGAGACGAGAGTGGCAAACCAAGGTGGCCAGGGATACTATGGGCACGGGAGCATGTATCACATGTTGGCAAGCTGTCCCAAGAAAAGTGACTCGCAGGAGTATCGTCGATGGTGTTATCATTGTGGGGAGGAGGGGCATATCAGGCCTTTCTGTCCTAAGAGGAGGCAGATGATGGAGGTTGTGACCGGGTGCCCATTCCGGCGCTTAGTTTTAGTTTTTGGTTTCTTTCTTTCATTATGTATTTTCGTTTGGAGTTGTAAACGATTATTGCATTTGAGGTTCTAATAAAAGTTGGAGTTCTTTGGATTTGGAAATTGTGAAACCAGTGGAAAGGAAATAGCTCTGGAATTCTATAAATGGAAAGTTTCCATAAATAGAAGGTTGCTATAAATGGAAAGTTTCCATAAATAGAATGTTGTTATAAAAGGAAAATTTATAAAAATGGGAAGTTTTATGAATAGTTAAAGCTTGCCTATTAATGGAAAGTGTTGAGGTAGATCTAGTCGGGAGATACTCGATGACATCAGGCTTGTTTGCTCAAGATCGTGTGGGCCCAACTCATGTGATACCGATAGCTCGATGGACTTTGTGGCCAGAGAGTGGGAGTGGTATATTTGCTTTGGATGACAATCCGAGAGCGCGCTTTAGGGTGACGACCCTAGAGAGGGATTTTGAGACTTCCTAGATACTGTAGCTGTGAGCCGCGGCTCGGCAGTGAGCCGCGGCTCGGCAGTGAGCCGGTATGTCTCGAGGGTTGCAACCCAAGAGCGGGGGGAGTGGGCGTGTGAGACTCCCTGGATACCGTAGCTGTAGGCTATGGCCTAGCAGTGACCCGGTATGTCTCGAAGGTTGCGACCTGAGAGCGGGGGGACTGTGAGTGACTTCCTGGATGCCGTAGCTTAAGGTGGTGATAGCGAGTCAGCATGATTCGTTGGTTACGACCACGTACAGGGGAAGCACTGAGTTGTGAGCAAATAGTGTCTTTGATGTGAGTATATTGGCTAGAGGGAGACCTCATGGTTCAGTCGGAGGTGTGCAGGATGTTGCGACAGCGGCACGGGAAACCTTGGCTGACGGTGTTCAGTCCGGTCGGTGGACATGTGAGCCGTGTTGACGGTGGCACAGAGGTCCTTGACGGATGGACGGTGCTGCGGGATTCGAGGACGAATCCTTATTGGTGGGGGAGAATTGTAACATCTGCGAACCAAATATCGCATTTTTGGTCTGAGTGTCGATCGACACCCTTGGTGTATCGATCGACACCCTTGGTGTATCGATCGACACCATGTATTCCGGGTTGGTCTTGTTGGTTTTAATTTTTGTTTGGTTCGGTTTGGTTCAATTAGAAATCCCTAAACCGTGTATTTAAGGTGAAGGACGACCCAAGTCGAGGGTTTCTGTTGTTTTGGTCGCCGTTGTGTGAGAAAAAGAGAGAAAAAGGAGAGAAAGCGTTGGAGAGTGTTTCTGTGAGATTTTGGCTTGTTCTTGGTGGTTTTTGGTGAGATCTGTGGCTGGGGAAGAGAGAGTTGTTGCTAGGAACGAAGGAGAAGCTTGTGAAGGTGTTGTTTCCACCGTTTCTCAACCCAATCTTCCTGTAAAAGAGGTGAGTGCTTGACCATGGTTGATCTAAGCATGAGATCTCTTTTGTTTGGGTTGTTCTTTGTTGCTTGTGTGTTTTGCTTGCTTGGGTTCATTGTTTTCATGTTTCCCATAGGTTCCCGAGATGTTTGGGTGAGTTTGGGACGAATTCGAGATGATTTGAAACGGAGGATCGACGTTTGTGTTCTTGCAGTTTGCGTCTGCAGAAGCAGTGTCGATAGACACCAATGTGGTGTCGGTCGACACCATTTTGTTCTAGCATCGATCGACACCGACTTAGCGTTGGTCGACACCAGTCTCATCCAAGACTTGTTTTCCTGGTTTGATGTGTTGTTTGTGTTTTGTTTGCTTGCTTAAACATGAGAGTCTCAGATGCTTGTGTGTATAACCTAGTAGATGGGAGGATGGCCTCACTAAGTATTTATGATAATACTTACGCATCTCAATTGTTGTTTGTGGTGTGCAGGTAAAGGCAAAAGTGTGATCGTGGAATCATGGCGATGAGGAGGAGGATGATCTAGGGTCTTGTTTGTGTGTTGTCATGATATATTGTATATGTTTGAACCATGGATAGAGTTATGCTAGGTTGTTGGATAGAATGGTTAGAAATGTTATTGTATTGGTTTTGTATTATTGATATGTTTCGGCTGTGCATATTATTGGATGTTGGTTTATTATTGGTTGGTTAGTGTGTGGGGGTTGGTTTGTTTAATTAAGTTGTATGGGATGCTTAATTATATATTTTATTAAATTATTAAAAAAAAAGGGTCGGGTTGTTTCAAACTCAGCCAACCCTCAAATTAGAATGACTAAATAACCGACCAAACCAAACCAGAAACTATTTTTTCATTATTTTTGGTTAATTACGGTTAATTACGGTTATATTCGGCTTGCTATCGGTTATATTAAGTTAATCTACCGAATTTGGATAACATTTGGATTATTTATGGTTATATATTCATCTAAGCGATCCATAACCGGAAATAACCGAAAAGTAATTTTCAAAATTTTTTAATTTTTTAAATGGTTATCATATTAGTATATCTAAATTACTACCTTAAACCAAACACAATATAACCAAAACTAAACTGTTATATTAAAATTCATACTGTTGGAAATATGAACTCTAAACCTCAAACCCTAACCCCTAAATGTCATGTTTTGAATGTTTTACACATTTTGATCAGACTATGTAAAAATCAATCTTTGTCTATAATTATTACTTTTTATTGCTTATAATGATTGTAATATTCATTTTTTCATTCTATATTTTAATTTTGAGTTATAATAATTCTAATTTACAAATATTTCATAAGTCAGCCGTTTATGTCAATAACTCAGCCATATAGTCAATTGTTTGAGAAATACTTTTATTTCTTTTATTAGCAATTCGAATTCAAAATTTTTTAATTAATTTGAATAATATATTGTGAGAAAAGCTAACTTTATGTATTTATCATGTGTGGATCTGAGCAGGCACAGAATTAGTAATTTTTCGCGATTCCCCAACAACACTTTTTGTGATATCGAGACACGTTTTAATTAGATAATTTATTAGGAATCTGACAGAACGAAAGACCCAGGAAAGAAAGAAGAATACGTTTTCATTTTATTGAAAAGACCCTAAAATGAGGAAATTGATCTATTTTCATTAGAACAAATAACCTTTTTGGATCTTTAAAATTCAATAGAACAAATATAGTCCATAACCAGAATAGATCATGAACAAATATAGTCCATAACCATAACCAGAACAAATTATATGCCAAAATGTCACAAATTTTTAGATCATGCCAAGCCATATGTTCAGCAACACACACGTGAGTAAATGGACATGCCCTTTTGCTTGAAACTTTTAGACAAACCACTAAGACCATATATTTTACCTATTTACATTCAGTGCATTTGCACCTCCTTCCGATTGGTCTTCAATGTCAATATCCTGTAGGATGTGGCCACCATTCAAGTTAAATTCAGGAGCAACCTTTACAATGGCTGTACAGCCACAGTGTCTTACGACCACCACCCCCAAGGTAGACGTATCCTATATGATCAAAGTAAATCTCAGTAACAAATCCAACAAGAGCAAGCTAAGAAAATCACCTCAAGCTAAAAAAATTACATGAACTGTCGCACTCTCATCAGCAGTGATCCCTTTGAGTAAATTTCTTTGAGCAAGTTCTTCCTGAGAGATCTCTAGAACCTGGGTCCCATCACTCTTTCGGTCAAGCTTGGCACTTGCATCAGGATCATCTCTAGCCACCCTTATAATTAAATCACCTCTTCTTTCTTCATGGAAAGCCAATGCACCAGGATCCTTTGGTGAGCTTTGATTACTCTCTAGTACATATTTAATAGTTTCCACTGCCTTGAAAACTGAAACGTCGACAAATAGACTGTGGAGTAGAAAAGCCTTCCTATCTCGAACCTGTCTCTCTTCAGGTGTTTTACAGGGCATTGCTGCCAAAATCGCAAATTCCTTTGCCCACTTCCTCTGATCATGCTTACCAGACCGGCCCACTCCACCACCATCCCCTCCCCATGTCTCATCTTCCACTGGAAGTGACGGAAAAGTAGATGGGCTATCTGCAACAACCGGAGGAACTACCCAAGTGTTTGCTCGAAAACCATAAGGAAGGTTGCCAAACTGAAAAGTGAATAACAATAATTATATGTTGAAGTTACCTATGATCAACTATAGAATTCCAGTGAAACCATATAAGGTATATTCACGTACCTTATTGTGCTCAATGAAAGATTTCATAAGAGCATCATAAGCCTACAGCCACAATCATATATCACCGCAATTAATCAGAAGTCAAGAAACCATAAAGGTAAAACTTTTTAGGAATATGTATCTCCAAACTTACCGCATCAAAAGGCCGGCTAATCTGTTGCAGCAGCTCAACCAAGGAGTGACACAGAAGTTGCTGTTTCCCCGCTGGATAAAAACCTGTTCTTGTTGCATTAACAGTGAAAGGCTTCCCACTTGACACTTTAATCTGTATTTTGACAAACAATGGTTTTAGCAAAATTACTTAAAAAGTCACACTTCCCAAATTCCTAGTTTCAAAAGAGAAAGAGCACTTACATCGATTTGAAACAAATAATCTAATCCTTTTTTATCTTTAGATGGACGAACAAACCTTCTGATATCTGGCAAAATTAAGAATCCGGAATCATCAAACGAGAGATCAAAACTCAGAACAATTCGATGAACAGATGAGAAAAATATAAACTTACATTGAATCGGAGGAGTAAGGTAAGAGAAGGAGAAAAATTCGTAAAACTGCCCGAGACAAGTCGGCGGGCACATGTTGATTTCACCCTTATCGGCGCCTTCCGCCGCCTGAGACTTAGGGCTGAGACCGGAACCTGAAATAACTGCATCCTTATCGGCATGAGAATCTCCCTCAGTCGAGTTTGACTCTTTCTTTTCAGAGTCTTACTAATGCTAAGAATTGGGAACGGATCTGAGGTCTCCTGTGGTAGTATGAGAGGCGGATAAACAGAGTACTATGACTAGATCTCATCGATGACATATTCATACGACGGAAAGAGGAAGAAGAACTCGCCAAAGTAAAGATCCGGCGGAAAGAGGGTACCATCATTGTAGCACTAATTCACTAACTGCTACTAACAGTGTCAAAATTGGATGTGAACTCTATTATAGAGTTATTGTAGCGCTATTATAGGTCTCAGAATGATTTAGCTAGAAAATTCACTATTGTAGCTAGAAAATCATTTAGGAGGCAAAATATTTAGCCAAATTTCTAGTTTGTCCGCCAAACTTAGCTCATCTTTTTTTCCCCTAAAAAACACTTCTGAATTTTGATGCAGAAAAAACAACTTTTATACAAAAAAGAAAATTCAATTCATTTATCCCAAATTCTAATTCAAAGAAAATTTCCCCTCTTCTCTCCACTTTTCCTTTCTCTCTGATCTCTACTCTCTCTCAGACTCCGTCTCTCTCCACATCAGCTTCGTCGGCGATTTCTCTTCTTCCGCTGCCACCACTTTCTCATCCATCATCTCAGCCGCTGTCACTTGAGGTGGCCATTCACATGGTTGCCAAACTGAGTCTCATGACCAGCAAATCGCCAAAGCCTTGATCTTTCCTCACTTAATTGCAATTGGTATTCTTATTATGAACTAATCAATTTTCTCAAAGATACTAATTTTTAGGAATCGATGTTTCTTTCTAAGTCAATGAATTTCTCAATCTGATTGTGTCTGTAATATCTGCGTTTATAAAGTCTGTAGCTTTTTTTTTTTGCTGTTTGAAGTTAATTATTGTTTAGCTGTTTATTACTTTACTCATGATTTTGTCCTTATGTACGATATGATAATAAATTATGTGTCTTTTTTGTTTTTGGATGTGTTCTTCACTAAACCTCAGAGTTTGGGTTTGTAAAATTTTTAGGTGTTGGATCAACAATTGGAGCAGGGGTTTATATTCTTGTGGCAACAATGGCGAGAGAGCATTCAGGACCTGCTCTAGCCTTTTCATTCTTTATAGCTGGTGTTTCTGTAGTAGTCTCTAGTCTTTTTCCTTCAGTTGGAAGTGCCTATCACTACTCTTACATTTGCGTTGGTGAAGGGTATCATTTCACTTGCTTGTTTAGTTATCTAGCAATTTGTTGCGGTTTCATTAACCACTCGTTGAAGGATTTGGAGCTTTTGATGTTTTACTTATGAATTTTGTGGGATTTTGCAGAGTTGCATGGTTAATTGGCTGACACTGATTCTGAAATACACTCTTGGTGGTTCAACTGCTGCTTGTGGCATATCTCTAGATCTGGTATTATGATGCCCTTTGACTAATATATTCTGCTTGCATTTCATAAGGATGTTTTGAGTTGGTTTCCTCTGTTCATTTGGCCTCAGACTCGCATCGCATGTATTCATAGTATTGTGTTTCTTGAAGAGTTGATATATATATATATATATTTTTAGATAGGTGTCTTATTTACTTATTTCTTCCAACTTGTCCATACGGAGAAGCAGGACTTAGAAAGTCAGTCGAATGCTTACTTATCTTCACGTCTCATCTCTTTTCGACCTTAGTGCTATCTGCACGGGAAGACAACAATAACAGCAAATTAGTACTTGTTCTTTTTTTGTTATCGCAGTTAATGAGGTTTTCAATCCTCTCGTCATTTGATTTCAATATAAACTTTTTTTTCTTTTAATTTAGGTTTTGAGATGGGTTGGTGGAGGGAGAAGAAGAAGAAGCCATTATCTGATTTTGGCTACGAATGGTATTCAGGTCAAACAGAGAACCATCACAAAATATTCATCAGTAAAATTGTAAGAAGGTCCAAATATTATGAAGTTTACTTTTGCCGCGACATAGCAGTTTTGATGTAGTAGTTTTTGTATCAATTATTTTATCAATCCACAGTTTACATTAATCAACACACTAAGAATATACAAAGATGCTTAATCTATTCTAAAACAGGAAATATTCTTTTGTCACAATCTTATCTAACAAACTGATTAAAAGAGATAAATAAAGATAATTCTAACAATGCAAACTCAAAGAAACAGAACACAACTAGCAACAAGCTTTAAATCAAGATTAAACAAATGAACCTTGGGCAAGGTTATTGACTTGAGAGATAGTTAATCAATCCTAGATGTCTAAAAAACATTCAAGAACAATCCTATGGCTAAGAACACTTATGCAAATCAATCCATTTCCATGGTAAAGATTATATGCTAATCAAGTGATAATCAACAATTTCCAAAGGCAATCACAAGGTAAGCAAAGGCAATCACAAGGTAAGCATGCATTAATATCAAGTCTAAATACCACTAAGCACCCTAATCATCAATAAGAGATGATAGATTGAGAGATTAGAAGAAGAAATTGCTATTAAAACTTAGAAATCCTCAATTATCCAACAAACCAAGAGAAGATAATTTTAAGAACACTTACTAAAACAAAAGATAAGATATGAGATATGTCTCCTTAATAGGTTTAGAGTATTTATAGGAGAGTAGAAGANATTGAAAGTCAATAGAGGCGACTTGTTCCATTTACAAGGGAAACACGTCTAAAGACGATTGTGCGGACCACTAAGAGTCCGCGTGTCCCTAAGTCCTCACTTGACCTAATGTATTTAAACTCTCTCTTAGCTTTGTTCCTCTTTAGACTTGTATGAAAATAAAACTTTTCCTCAAGAGAGATTCTTGAAACTTGTCTCACTCTTCTCTTTCTTCAATCCGGGATTGAACCTTGAGAAAACCCTAACAAGCCTCGAACCGGGTTCGACCTTGTTAGAGACCGTAT
>NC_025693.1:11668017-11674497 GCF_000633955.1 Camelina sativa
GCACGGGAAGACAACAATAACAGCAAATTAGTACTTGTTCTTTTTTTGTTATCGCAGTTAATGAGGTTTTCAATCCTCTCGTCATTTGATTTCAATATAAACTTTTTTTTCTTTTAATTTAGGTTTTGAGATGGGTTGGTGGAGGGAGAAGAAGAAGAAGCCATTATCTGATTTTGGCTACGAATGGTATTCAGGTCAAACAGAGAACCATCACAAAATATTCATCAGTAAAATTGTAAGAAGGTCCAAATATTATGAAGTTTACTTTTGCCGCGACATAGCAGTTTTGATGTAGTAGTTTTTGTATCAATTATTTTATCAATCCACAGTTTACATTAATCAACACACTAAGAATATACAAAGATGCTTAATCTATTCTAAAACAGGAAATATTCTTTTGTCACAATCTTATCTAACAAACTGATTAAAAGAGATAAATAAAGATAATTCTAACAATGCAAACTCAAAGAAACAGAACACAACTAGCAACAAGCTTTAAATCAAGATTAAACAAATGAACCTTGGGCAAGGTTATTGACTTGAGAGATAGTTAATCAATCCTAGATGTCTAAAAAACATTCAAGAACAATCCTATGGCTAAGAACACTTATGCAAATCAATCCATTTCCATGGTAAAGATTATATGCTAATCAAGTGATAATCAACAATTTCCAAAGGCAATCACAAGGTAAGCAAAGGCAATCACAAGGTAAGCATGCATTAATATCAAGTCTAAATACCACTAAGCACCCTAATCATCAATAAGAGATGATAGATTGAGAGATTAGAAGAAGAAATTGCTATTAAAACTTAGAAATCCTCAATTATCCAACAAACCAAGAGAAGATAATTTTAAGAACACTTACTAAAACAAAAGATAAGATATGAGATATGTCTCCTTAATAGGTTTAGAGTATTTATAGGAGAGTAGAAGAGAACCTATGATGTGATCGCATGACGCGACCTCGGCCAAGAAGACCAAGACACGCCGGACGCAACCGAGATGCCTGACCAAGACACATCGGACGCGACCAGGGCAACCTCTTCAGACGCGGCCAAGGCTCCAACGATCCTTCCCGGAGCCACCACACGTTCCAAGAGCTCAGCAAAGGCGGCCAAACAGCGGCTCAACCTATTTGTCCGAACCTACGTCCAACACCAGCCACCCCACGAAGACTCCGAAGGCTCAGTCCGCTTAGTCTTCACTCTTACCCAAGAGTGAAGACGGTCAAGTCGTTAAGCAAGGAAGTGTACTCTTTTTCCTCACTCCGGGTTTGTCCCAATGGGTTTACCGGAGAAGGTTTTAACGAGGCATGGAGCTAAACGCAAAACGCCTAAAGGCTAAGTTGCTTCACGCGCAAGGCCAAGGCGGTTATCTCTTTCCCTCTTAGTTTTTGGTTTAAATTTGAAACTTTGAGAATATTCTCCTTTGATCCTTTAGCTTTTGAACGTTGAGAGCTTAGCATTGAAAGTCAATAGAGGCGACTTGTTCCATTTACAAGGGAAACACGTCTAAAGACGATTGTGCGGACCACTAAGAGTCCGCGTGTCCCTAAGTCCTCACTTGACCTAATGTATTTAAACTCTCTCTTAGCTTTGTTCCTCTTTAGACTTGTATGAAAATAAAACTTTTCCTCAAGAGAGATTCTTGAAACTTGTCTCATTCTTCTCTTTCTTCAATCCGGGATTGAACCTTGAGAAAACCCTAACAAGCCTCGAACCGGGTTCGACCTTGTTAGAGACCGTATCAAGAGGAGAGCCAAACCTCTTGTGTTGTCTCTCGATCCATCCGCATTTCCCCTTACTTCGCTTCCATTTGTCCTCTTCTTGACCTCGAGTCCTCTTTCATCAGTTCTCGAGTTCCTCACGAACCACCTCAAATCATCCCCACCATTGTTTCCTTCGTAGACGTCCATCCGCTCGTTCCGCATCCGTACCGTCCGATAGAATCGTTCGTGGCCCTCCTAGATCCGAATTCCTTCAAACTCCGTTTCCCTTGTTTGATTCTCTCCTAGATCCGAAGTCCAGAACCTCGGTCGAGGAAAGTTTCACAGATTGAAAGTTGACCAAGAGCTCAAGCCGCATCCGTACCGCGACCGTATCGTGACCGTGTCTTCGGGTCACATCAGCTTGGTATCAGAGCTTCAAAGCTCCTACAAGGTTGTTTTTTTCCAGAACTCTCTGTTCCTTTAAAGTTTCAATCTTTGAGTTTAAAGTTTGCATCTTTTAGCTCCATAGGACTCGCTTGTTCTTTTTGGTTTAATTTGGTGTATGCTTAGGATTGTCTTTCGTTCGCTTAGGTTGTTAGAATTCGTATTTGTTCTTCGTGTTCGTATCTCTGTTCCTTTGTGTTCTTGCGAGTTCACCTTTAGATCCATAAAGCTAGTTTCGCGTTTTATTTTTGTGTTTCCGGTCTTAGGCATAAAGCAATTCTTGTCGCGTAGCACTTTTACTTTTGCTTTTGCTTTTTTTGTTTTAGCCATAGGTTTGAATGTGTCATAGCTGTCCTCAATCATTGTTGGTGAAACGAATCTTTTTGTGGTCCTCTTGAACGTGTGAGACTCACGTGTGGTATTCTTTTTGCGAGGTTTAAATTCAAACTTATACCGCGGAGCCACTCCACGTCACCAACAACCAGTCCGTACGATGGCCGAAGAAGTTCCACCAGCGCCACCAGAGATTGGTGTCACCCTCGCCGCATTATGAACCGGCCTAGAGCAACTTGCTGATCGCCTCACGAGGATTGAACTTATGAATCCTCCTCGCGAAGATCCGTTACTCGTGAGGCGACCACGACGCGAGCCGGTGAGTGATCAGTCCGATGAGGACTTTGAACCGAGGCCTAGACGACGACACCGCTACGATGATCAAGACGACGAAGCCCCGAGACGTTACGAGCCGAACCACAAGATGGTTCCACCAACGTTCGCGGGCAAGTCAGACCCCGAGGCCTATTGTAACGACCCGGAACCTCGGTAGGGGAGAGTCAAGAAATCCGAGTCGAGTTATCGAGGATTCTCTCGAGGATTCTCTCGAGGATCGTATCGAGGATTCTCTCGAGGATTCTCTCGAGGATTCTCTTGAGGATTCTCTCGAGGATTCTCTCGAGGATTTTATCGAGGATTGTATCGAGAATTCTCTCGAGGATTCTCTCGAGGATTCTCTCGAGGATTCTCTCGAGGATTGTATCGAGGATTTTCATAGAGGATCAAGGAGTTATATCGAGGATTTTTATGGAGGATTGCCGAGAGTTGTCGATACTTGGTATCGAGGATTGCCGAGAGTTGCCGATACTTGGTATCGAGGATTTGTCGAGAACTGTCGATAGAATGCGGTAACCAGCGACGATAGAGTCCGACGTTAAGACTCGATAAATTATGGGGATTTGGCGATGGAAATGGAGAGTTCGAGACTACTGAAGTAGTAAGCAGATGTTTGAACGGAGGAAATGGAATCCCAAGTTTACATTGATCAGATCATTCAGGCTTGGAAGTTTCTGGATGAAAATTGGTTCGGACGAACGGGTCTGTAAATTGCCGAGAAATGGGTTGGGAGGTTTCGGTACTTAGTCTGGGAGATAGTCCGAGTAAAATAGGAATGAAAGTCCTAGTGATAGTGATAGTGTAGTGATAGTGGTAGTGAAGTGATAGTGATAGTGAAGTGCACTATCCGGAAATGGTTGCATCGGCGATCGATGGACCGGGCCGATGGACAAGGTGGCATGGTTTGGCCGATGGGCCGATAGTGGACTAAAAGGACTCGAAATCTCGCGGAGATTTAAGCCGACCTACGGGAAAGGAAACCCGAGAGAAATGGAAACTCGCGGTAATGGAAAGGTGATCGGATAAGGACAGATGCGAGAATTATGGGAAGTTATGGGCGGTGAGACTTATCGTTCCAAGGAAACTTAGGGCGATTCGTGGATCCTATATAAGGGATAAAACCCTTAAGAATTTCCCTAGTTTCGCATAAGAATCCGAGAGCCGCCGCAAGAGAGAAAGAGGAGAGTTTCTGTCGAGCTTAAACCGAGAGAGATCCTAAGTCTAGAGTCGAGAAGAACGGTAAGTGTTCTTCCACCTTGATCCGTCGATGTTTACGGTTATAGTTAGGGGATTTATCTCGGATATTAATGGTATTGATCTGTCCGTGTAGAAGCGGGGATCAGATCCGAGCATAGNAGCGATTGATGGACCGGGCCGATGGACAAGGTGGCATGGTTTGGCCGATGGGCCGATAGTGGACAAAAAGGACTCGAAATCTCGCGGAGATTTAAGCCGACTCACAGAAAAGGAAACCCGAGAGAAATGGAAACTCGCGGTAATGGAAAGGTGATCGGATAAGGATAGATGCGAGAATTATGGGAAGTTATGGGCGGTGAGACTTATCGTTCCAAGGAAACTTAGGGCGATTCGTGGATCCTATATAAGGGATAAAACCCTTAAGAATTTCCCTAGTTTCGCATAAGAATCCGAGAGCCGCCGCAAGAGAGAAAGAGGAGAGTTTCTGTCGAGCTTAAACCGAGAGAGATCCTAAGTCTAGAGTCGAGAAGAACGGTAAGTGTTCTTCCACCTTGATCCGTCGATGTTTACGGTTATAGTTAGGGGATTTATCTCGGATATTAATGGTATTGATCTGTCCGTGTAGAAGCGGGGATCAGATCCGAGCATAGAAATCGAGAGATCAACACCTTAGGTCGATACCGAAGGTGAGTGCGTGACTGTGGCCGAGTTCCATGGTTGATTCTCTTGACCCGTGGTTTATTTAATCTCGTTAATTGCTTGTCTTATGGTTATGGTTTCTATTGCATGGTATTTGGTTTCTGTTGCATGGTCTAAGAGATTTAGGCGACTATCCATGGTATTCGATTGACTTGCGTGACTTGATTGGAATATTCCCTGTGTTAGATTGAGATCGTTGAACTGAGCCTAGTGAGACGGGATGACCGCTCCACTAAGTAAACTTTGTTTGCTTACGCCTCCTTTTATGGACGCAGGAAAAGATAGGTCCGATGATCGGGACTTTAGTGGCTGACCAGCTCGTGTGACGGAGGCAAGGGAGGAGGAAGGATGGTGTGGCTTTGGGTAGAAATATTCATGGCGTTATTTTTATTTAGTTTTCGTTATTTCCATGCCTGAGACAAGTTGTTATTCCGTTGAATTGAACCTCTTAACATTTTAATGAATTCGCAAGTTTAAGTTAAGTTCACCTGTTATTCATATCCGCTGTTGTACTTAGTTAATTATCGCATAGAATTCGTCGGCCCTAGAAAATTTTTATCGGCCAGTTTTGGNATCGGCGAGTTTTGGTCCGAGTATGGGTTTTTAGGGTCGGGGTCTTACATTTAGTATCAGAGCACGGTTATAGTTCTAGGACATGTTCATATAATGGGTGCATGGGTTATTGTTACGGAAAAGCCATCCCTTCCTTGCCGATAACGTCTCACGGTAAGACTGGTCATGTATAGATTATAGGGTGATAGGCTAAGTTGGTTTGGACGCTAACTTAGAATCGGTTATGGTATTTCAGATGGCACCTAACACTCGCAACTCGGCTAATACCTCGGCTAGACCAGGAGTCGGAGGGAACACTGAGGAAGCACCGAACACTGCTGCGGTGAATGTTGAGCAAGTGGGTGCGAGGACCGGGACGGAAACCGGAGGGCATGGAACCCAGGGAGTCGGTACGAGAGCGATACCAGTAGGGGGTACGGGTGCTAATGCGACTGCGAACGTGGGGATGGGGCAAGTATTGGAGACCTTGGTCCAAATACTGAACCAAATGACACCACCTCAGGCCGCAAACCCGCCTGTACCCAATGTGGTGCCAGTGGTGGCAGCTCCTTCGTACTTGACTATCATGGATCACATGCTTAAGTTGGGTACGCAGTATTTTAGTGGGGGAGCGAATCCGACCGAGGCTGACGAATGGAGAATTTGCCTCTAAAGGAACTTCGACTCGGTGCGTTGTCCGATGGAGTATCGGAAGGAAATCGCTACCCGCTACCTGTCCGGGGAAGCCCATGCGTGGTGGACAGGCATGGCGACCCGTATGGTCAACCCGAATTGTTCATGGGAGACTTTTCGCGGGTTGTTTCTTGCGAAAAATTTTCCGCAAGAAGCTATCGACCGTCTTGAGTTGGAATTCTTAGACTTGAAGCAAGGGGACCGGTCCATGCGAGAGTATGAGACCGAGTTCAACCGACTCAAGAGGTACGGTGGGAATGAGATGGTAGAGGAGCAAGTTCAGATTCGTCGGTTCTTGCGGGGCATGAGGGTGGATGTCCGCAACCGGTGTATGATTCGGAACTTTTCGAGTCTTGCTGAGCTGGTGGAGAAGGCGGCCATGTTGGAAGACAGACTGGCTGAGGAAGCTCGGCAGAATCCTGGAGGAATCACGGTGCAGCAGGCGCCGATGGTGAAAACTGAACCGGGAACCGGGAGTAAGCAGACTGGGAGTCGGAAACCTACGGGTAAGGGCAGT
>NC_025693.1:11681368-11685776 GCF_000633955.1 Camelina sativa
GCCGCGAACCAGGCAGATTTGCTAACACGGGTACGGTTAGCACAGGAGAAAGACGCAGAGCTTATACGGTTGTCCAAGGTGGACGGAACCGAGTATGAGACAGCGAATAACGGTACCATTTTGGTTAAGGGACGAGTGTGTGTTCCTTCGGATAAAAACCTTCGGGCTGAAATCCTTAGGGAGGCGCATCAGTCTCAGTTGGCGATCCATCCTGGATCCACCAAAATGTACCAAGACTTGAAGAGGTATTACCATTGGTCGGGCATGAAGAGAGATGTGGCGGAATGGGTCGCAGCTTGTCCTACATGTCAGAGAGTTAAGGCGGAGAATCAGGTCCCGGGCGGTTTGTTGCAAAGTTTACCGATACCCGAGTGGAAATGGGACAATGATAACCATGGATTTCGTCACGAGCTTGCCACCGTGCGACAAGAAGGACGCCATCTGGGTAGTCGTGGATAGACTGACCAAATCGGCACATTTCTTGCCCATCAACAAAAAGGACGGGGCCGAGAAATTGGCCGAGGTGTACGTACAAGAGATAGTACGGCTGCATGGTGTTCCAGCGAGCATAGTGTCGGATAGGGACTCGAAGTTTACTTCGGGGATATGGAAGGCCTTACAAAAGCGTTTTGGGATGCGAATGGATATGAGTACGACCAACCGGACGCGTACCAACCGGACGCGTACCATACGGACGCTCGAGGATCTTTTGCGAGCGAGTGTCTTGGATTGGGGAGACAGATGGGTAAGGCATCTGCCGTTAGCAGAATTTGCCTACAACAATAGCTTCCACGTGAGTATAGGCATGTCACCATATGAGGCTTTATACGGTCGACCTTGCAGAACACCCTTGTGCTGGACACAAGTAGGGGAGCGAAGTGTTTACGGTCGAGATTTTGTGGACGAAACGACCAAGAAGATCAAAATCTTGAAGCTGAAAATGAAGGAAGCTCAAGATAGACAGAAAAGTTACGCAGATAAGCGCCGAAGGGAGTTGGAGTTTCAGGTTGGAGATATGGTTTATCTCAAAACTGTGACTTATAAGGGTAAGGATCGGGTAGCACTGAACACTAAGTTGACACCTAGATACATGGTACCGTACAGAATCCTGGAGAAGATTGGTCCGATGGCCTACAAGTTGGAGTTACCTCCGGCTATGTCAGCTTTTCATCCGGTTTTTCACGTGTCGATGCTAAGGAAGTGCATCACGGGACGGGAGAATGTGATCTCCGAACCCCCACCTGACCTACAAGTGAATATGACCATCATCGGTCGGCCAGTTTGGATAACTGGTACAAAGATGAGGGGTCCGCATAAGAAGAAGAAGACGAAGCTGATTCAGGTCGTATGGGTTTGTGAAGGGATAGAGGAGACGACTTGGGAACCAGAGGAAGTTATGAAGGTGAACTTCAAGAAGTGGTTCATCAAGAGAGAGATCCCACGTAAGGAAAGCAAAGATTCGAGGACGAATCAGTCCTAAGTAGGGGAGAAATGTAACGACCCGGAACCTCGGTAGGGGAGAGTCGAGAAATCAGAGTCGAGTTATCGAGGATTCTCTCGAGGATCGTATCAAGGATTCTCTCGAGGATTCTCTCGAGGATTCTCTCAAGGATTCTCTCAAGGATTCTCTCGAGGATTTTATCGAGGATTGTATCGAGAATTCTCTCGAGGATTCTCTCGAGGATTCTCTCGAGGATTGTATCGAGGATTTTCATCGAGGATCGAGGAGTTATATCGAGGATTTTTATCGAGGATTGCCGAGAGTTGTCGATACTTGGTATCGAGGATTGCCGAGAGTTGCCGATATTTGGTATCGAGGATTGCCGAGAGTTGCCGATACTTGGTATCCAGGATGGCCGAGAGTTGCCGATACTTGGTATCGAGGATTTGTCGAGAACTGCCGATAGAACGCGGTAACCAGCGAAGATAGAGTCCGACGTTAAGACTCGATAAATTATGGGGATTTGGCGACGGAAATGGAGAGTTCGAGACTACTGAAGTAGTAAGCAGATGTTTGAATGGAGGAAATGGAATCCCAAGTTTACAGTGATCAGATCATTCAGGCTTGCAAGTTTCTGGATGAAAATTGGTTCGGACGAACGGGTCTGTAAATTGTCGAGAAATGGGTTGGGAGGTTTCGGTACTTAGTCTGGGAGACAGTCCGAGTAAAATAGGAATGAAAGTCCTAGTGATAATGATAGTGTAGTGATAGTGGTAGTGAAGTGATAGTGATAGTGAAGTGCACTATCCGGAAATGGTTGCATCGGCGATCGATGGACCGGGCCGATGGACAAGGTGGCATGGTTTGGCCGATGGGCCGATAGTGGACTAAAAGGACTCGAAATCTCGCGGAGATTTAAGCCGACCTACGGGAAAGGAAACCCGAGAGAAATGGAAACTCGCGGTAATGGAAAGGTGATCGGATAAGGATAGATGCGAGAATTATGGGAAGTTATGGGCGGTGAGACTTATCGTTCCAAGGAAACTTAGGGCGGTTCGTGGATCCTATATAAGGGATAAAACCCTTAAGAATTTCCCTAGTTCCGCATAAGAATCCGAGAGCCGCCGCGAGAGAGAAAGAGGAGAGTTTCGGTCGAGCGAGAGAGATCCTAAGTCTAGAGTCGAGAAGAACGGTAAGTGTTCTTCCACCTTGATCCGTCGATGGTATGGTTATAGTTAGGGGATTTATCTCGGATATTAATGGTATTGATCTGTCCGTGTAGAAGCGGGGATCAGATCCGAGCATAGAAACCGAGAGATCAACACCTTAGGTCGATACCGAAGGTGAGTGCGTGACTGTGGCCGAGTTCCATGGTTGATTCTCTTGACCCGTGGTTTATTTAATCTTGTTAATTGCTTGTCTTATGGTTATGGTTTCTATTGCAATATGAATGATGGTTGGTCTAAGAGATTTAGGCGACTATCCATGGTATTTGATTGACTTGCGTGACTTGATTGGAATATTCCCTGTGTTAGATTGAGATCGTTGAACTGAGCCTAGTGAGATGGGATGACCGCTCCACTAAGTAAACTTTGTTTGCTTACGCCTCCTTTTATGGACGCAGGAAAAGATAGGTCCGATGATCGGGACTTTAGTGGCTGACCAGCTCGTGTGACGGAGGCAAGGGAGGAGGAAGGATGGTGTGGCTTTGGGTAGAAATATTCATGGCGTTATTTTATTTTAGTTTTCGTTATTTCCATGCATGGGACAAGTTGTTATTCGTTGAATTGAACCTCTTAATAATTTAATAAATTCGCAAGTTTAAGTTAGTTCACCTGTTATTCATATCCGCTGTTGTACTTAGTTAATTATCGCATAGAATTCGTTGGCCCTAGAAAATTTTATCGGCCAGTTTTGGTCCGAGTATGGGTTTTTAGGGTCGGGGTCTTACACCTATCTTGAATGGAAAAGTCGCATGGACCACTTGTACTCGTGTCATGCCCATCCGAAGCTGCGGAAGGTCCAATATGCGGTGGCACAATTTACCGATCACGCCCTTACCTGGTGGGATCGACTCGAAGCTGAACAGCGACGCAACCGCGACCGACCTATCACTGTTTGGGAGGTCTTGAAAGCAAAGATGCGAAGGCGCTACGTGCCTCCATACTACCACCGCGAGCTCCAGAAGAAGTTTCGGCGACTAACGCAAGGAGCATGGAACGTGGAGGAGTATTACGAAGAATTTGAACACTTGCGCAACCGGTTGCAAGTCGATGACTCTGAAGAGTCACTCATGGCTCAGTTCTTGGACGGATTGCAAGAGCGCATTGCACGCAAGGTCGAGCGCCAGTCCTATCAAACCTTTGAGGAGTTATTGCATCTCTCGGTGCAAATTGAAAATCAAATCAAGAAGAAGAGCGCCTCTGCGCCTCGTGGCCGAACTCAAGGAGCTACAATTTGGACTCCTAACGCGTCGCCATCCAACCGATTGCCAGAAAATCCAAAGGCGACCAGCGCGGACTCGAGATTCAAACCTAGGGAGCCGGCCACCAATGAGCGCCAAGATCCGCGACACAACACCACCGACGTCCAGAGCCACGACATTATATGTTTCAAGTGTCAAGGGAGAGGCCATTACGCTCATGATTGTCCGAACGCATGGACAATGATACTGACCGAGGCTGGCGAGATCGAGTCCGACGATGAGGCCACCAAAGAGATTGTGCGAGGAGAAGGCGAGCTGGAAGAAGCTATTGCGGAACCCGAGGTTGGAGAACTGCTCATGATACGCCGCATCTTGAACGCCGGTGTAGCCACAGATGACGCCAACCAACGTGACAACATTTTCCACACGAGATGCACTGTAAGTGGTCGCGTTTGTGGCTTGATCATAGATGGAGGTTCTTGCACTAACGTGGCAAGTTCCAGTCTTGTCAAGAAACTTTCTCTTGAAACCACAAACCACCC
>NC_025693.1:11686058-11699310 GCF_000633955.1 Camelina sativa
CGACGCAACCGCGACCGACCTATCACTGTTTGGGAGGTCTTGAAAGCAAAGATGCGAAGGCGCTACGTGCCTCCATACTACCACCGCGAGCTCCAGAAGAAGTTTCGGCGACTAACGCAAGGAGCATGGAACGTGGAGGAGTATTACGAAGAATTTGAACACTTGCGCAACCGGTTGCAAGTCGATGACTCTGAAGAGTCACTCATGGCTCAGTTCTTGGACGGATTGCAAGAGCGCATTGCACGCAAGGTCGAGCGCCAGTCCTATCAAACCTTTGAGGAGTTATTGCATCTCTCGGTGCAAATTGAAAATCAAATCAAGAAGAAGAGCGCCTCTGCGCCTCGTGGCCGAACTCAAGGAGCTACAATTTGGACTCCTAACGCGTCGCCATCCAACCGATTGCCAGAAAATCCAAAGGCGACCAGCGCGGACTCGAGATTCAAACCTAGGGAGCCGGCCACCAATGAGCGCCAAGATCCGCGACACAACACCACCGACGTCCAGAGCCACGACATTATATGTTTCAAGTGTCAAGGGAGAGGCCATTACGCTCATGATTGTCCGAACGCATGGACAATGATACTGACCGAGGCTGGCGAGATCGAGTCCGACGATGAGGCCACCAAAGAGATTGTGCGAGGAGAAGGCGAGCTGGAAGAAGCTATTGCGGAACCCGAGGTTGGAGAACTGCTCATGATACGCCGCATCTTGAACGCCGGTGTAGCCACAGATGACGCCAACCAACGTGACAACATTTTCCACACGAGATGCACTGTAAGTGGTCGCGTTTGTGGCTTGATCATAGATGGAGGTTCTTGCACTAACGTGGCAAGTTCCAGTCTTGTCAAGAAACTTTCTCTTGAAACCACAAACCACCACCGCCCTTATCGCTTGAGATGGTTATCGCCCTTACCACTGTGATCCAAGTAAAGGAATAGGTCACGGTCCCATTCAGTATTGGTCCGTATAAGGATCAAGTCTTTGTGATGTAGTGCCTATGCAAGCTAGCCACCTTTTATTGGGTCGCCCATGGCAGTTTGATAAGCGCACCACACACTGCGGCCATACTAACCAATACTTTTTCGTTCATGACAACAAACGTATTTGCTTGAAACCCTTGAGCCCCACGCAAGTGTATGAAATGCAAGACAAGTTGTCTAAAGACTCGAACGATAAAAAGAATTTCCTGATTCAATATGGTGATGTTAGAAAGTCCCTTAAGGACTCAGCACAATTGATTTTGAGATGCATTGCTTTCAGGTCTTGATGGTTCTCTAGAGGCCTTACCGGAGGTCATACACGGCGTCCTCAAGCGTTTCGCGGATGTGTTCCCTGAAGAACTCCCCGAAGGCCTACCACCGATCAGAGGCATCGAGCATCAGATCGATCTAGTCCCACGAGCACAGCTTCCCAACCGGCCAGCCTACCGTGTCAACCCCGAAGAGGCGAAGGAGCTTGAGCGACAAGTCAAAGAGCTCATGGCGCAAGGTTACGTCCGAGAGAGTTTGAGTCCGTGTGCCGTACCAGTGCTCCTAGTCCCGAAGAAAGACGGATCATGGAGGATGTGCGTTGACTGTCGAGCCGTCAACAACATCACCATCAAATACCGCCACCCCATTCCACGCCTCGATGACATGCTAGACGAGCTTAGCGGTGCTAGTGTCTTCTCAAAGATCGATTTGAAGAGCGGCTACCATCAAGTTCAAATGAAGGAGGGCGACGAGTGGAAAACGGCCTTCAAGACAAAACAGGGTTTGTACGAATGGTTGGTAATGCCATTCGGTCTTTCTAACGCCCCCTCTACCTTTATGCGTCTTATGAACCATGTTTTGAGATCGTTTATCAATAAATTCGTAGTGGTTTATTTTGATGATATATTGGTATATAGCTCTAGTTTGACTGATCATGTAAAACACCTAGAGGCTGTCTTGTTTACTCTCCGCGAAGAGCAACTCTACGCAAACTTGAAAAAGTGCGTGTTTGCTGCTGATGAATTGGTCTTTTTAGGCTTTGTTGTGAGTTCGCAGGGCCTCAAGGTCGATGGAGAGAAGATACGCGCAATAGAGGAGTGGCCCACGCCAACGAGCATCACTCAAGTCCGGTCGTTCCACGGCCTAGCCAGCTTTTACTGGAGGTTTGTGCGAGACTTCAGTACGATCGCCGCACCTCTCACCTCCGTGATCAAGAAGAATAGCGAGTTTCGATGGGGAGAGGAACAAGACAAGGCCTTCACCGAGCTCAAGAAACGCCTCACGCAAGCACCCTTGCTTACATTGCCCGACTTCAACAAAACTTTTGAAGTTGAGTGCGATGCGTCGGGAGTCGGGGTCGGAGCTGTCCTGACTCAAGGAGGCAAACCGGTGGAGCCACGCTCAACTACCCTACGTATGACAAGGAGTTATACGCCCTCGTTCGTGCCATGGAGGTTTGGCAACATTATTTATTGGCAAGAGAGTTTGTGATTCACACTAATCACGAAACTCTCAAGCACCTCCGCGGCCAGACCAACCTCAAGAGACGTCATGCGAAATGTTTGGAGTTCATTGAGTCGTTCCCATACGTCATTAAGTACAAGAAAGGCAAGGAGAACGTAGTCGCTGATGCCTTATCGAGACGGCATGCACTAATCACCACAATGGACGCGCGAGTTTTGGGTTTTGAAAGCATCAAGGATGCTTATGCTGGAGATGCTGAATTTGGAGATTGCTTCCAGAACCATGGAAAGGGAATCTANTGTCTTTTTAGGCTTTGTTGTGAGTTCGCAGGGCCTTAAGGTCGATGGAGAGAAGATACGCGCAATAGAGGAGTGGCCCACGCCAACGAGCATCACTCAAGTCCGGTCGTTCCACGGCCTAGCCAGTTTTTACCGGAGGTTTGTGCGAGATTTCAGTACGATCGCCGCGCCTCTCACCTCCGTGATCAAGAAGAACAGCGAGTTTCGATGGGGAGAGGAACAAGACAAGGCGTTCACCGAGCTCAAGAAACGCCTCACGCAAGCACCCTTGCTTACATTGCCCGACTTCAACAAAACTTTTGAGGTTGAGTGCGATGCGTCGGGAGTTGGAGTCGGAGCTGTCCTGACTCAAGGAGGCAAACCGGTGGCGTACTTTAGTGAGAAGCTTAGTGGAGCTACGCTTAATTACCCTACGTATGACAAGGAGTTATACGCCCTCGTTCGTGCCATGGAGGTTTGGCAACATTATCTATTGGCGAGAGAGTTTGTGATTCACACTGATCACGAAACTCTCAAGCACCTCCGCGGCCAGACCAACCTCAAGAGACGTCATGCGAAATGGTTGGAGTTCATTGAGTCGTTTCCATACGTCATTAAGTACAAGAAGGGCAAGGAGAACGTAGTCGCCGACGCCTTGTCGAGACGGCATGCACTAATCACCACAATGGACGCGCGCGTATTGGGTTTTGAAAGCATCAAAGATGCTTATGCTGGAGATGCTGAGTTTGGAGATTGCTTCCAGAACCATGGGAAAGGAATCTACACCGAGTTCTACATTCACGAGGGTTTCCTGTTCAGAGGTCGAAGGCTGTGTATACCAAATGGTTCTATCCGGGAGTTGCTAGTTCGTGAAGCCCATAGTGGAGGTTTAGCGGGTCATTTTGGCATCACCAAGACCTTGGCCGTGCTCAAGGAGCATTTTTACTGGCCAAAGATGCGAAGTATGGTAGAGAAGCACGTCGGCCGTTGCATAGTTTGTCGCACCTCCAAGTCGACAACTCACCCGCATGGCCTCTACATGCCTTTGCCCGTGTCCACCGCACCATGGATCGATCTCTCCATGGATTTCATCCTCGGCCTACCCTTCTTGGCGCATAAAGATAGTATCATGGTGGTTGTTGATAGGTTCTCGAAGATGGCTCACTTCATTCCATGCAATAAGAACAATGATGCTGTGCAATTGGCGAATTTGTTCTTTATTCAGGTCATAAGGCTTCATGGCGTTCCGCGCACCATCATATCCGATCGGGATCCCAAGTTTCTTGGCCACTTCTGGCAAACTATTTGGCGCAAGCTCGGGACGAAGCTACTTTACTCCACTGCGGCTCACCCTTAGACCAACGGCCAAACAGAGGTCGTCAACAGATCAATAGGCGCCTTACTCCGCACAGCTATCGCAAGCAACAAAGGCTCCTGGCTCGAGTGCATCCCGATCATCGAGTTTGCGTACAATCAAGCGGTGCATTCAGCCACAAAAAGGTCGCCGTTCGAGGTCGCATACGGGTTCAAGCCTTTGACGCCCCTGGATCTCCTCCCTATACCACCGAATGAAGCCGAGAATCAAGACGGTGTCGCACGAGCAGAAATGGTCAAGGCTTTGAACGAGGAGGTCTGAGCCAACATAGAGCGAAGGAACGAGCAGTATGCACGCTTTCTCAACCGAGGACGTAAACCGATGCTGTTCAAGCCTAGTGACTGGGTCTGGCTACACTTAAGGCCGGAGAGGTTCCAGCAAAAACGCAAGGACAAGCTTAGCCCGCGAGGAGATGGCCCATTCTGAGTCATCGAGAAGATCAACGACAACGCCTATCGACTCGAGCTTCCAGGTGAGTTTGGTACGTCCACCTCATTCAATGTCACTGACCTCGTTCCGTTTGATGTAGGTGAAGGCGAAGATGTTTTGGGGACAAAACCTTTTCAAGGGGGAGGGAATGATGTGATCACAGGACGCGACCTCGGCCAAGAAGACCAAGACACGCCGGACGCGACCGAGATGCCTGACCAAGACGCATTGGACGCGACCAGGGCAACCTCTTCAGACGCGGCCAGGGCTCCAACGATCCTTCCCGGAGCCACCACACGTTCCAAGAGCTCAGCAAAGGCGGCCAAACAGCGGCTCAACCTATTTGTCCGAACCTACGTCCAACACCAGCCACCCCACGAAGACTCCGAAGGCTCAGTCAGCTTAGTCTTCACTCTTACCCAAGAGTGAAGACGGTAAAGTCGTTAAGCAAGGAAGTGTACTCTTTTTCCTCACTCCGGGTTTGTCCCAATGGGTTTACCGGAGAAGGTTTTAACGAGGCATGGAGCTAAACGCAAAACGCCTAAAGGCTAAGTTGCTTCACGCGCAAGGCCAAGGCGGTTATCTCTTTCCCTCTTAGTTTTTGGTTTAAATTTGAAACTTTGAGAATATTCTCCGTTGATCCTTTAGCTTTTGAACGTTGAGAGCTTAGCGTTGAAAGTCAATAGAGGCGACATGTTCCATTTACAAGGGAGACACGTCTAAAGACGATTGTGCAGACCATTAAGAGTCCGCGGGTCCCTAAGTCCTCACTTGACCTAATGTATTTAAACTCTCTCTTAGCTTTGTTCCTCTTTAGACTTGTATGAAAATAAAACTTTTCCGCAAGAGAGATTCTTGAAACTTGTCTCATTCTTCTCTTTCTTCAATCCGGGATTGAACCCTGAGAAAACCCTAACAAGCCTCGAACCGGGTTCGACCTTGTTAGAGACCGTATCAAGAGGAAAGCCAAACCTCTTGTGTCGTCTCTCGATCCATCCGCATTTCCCCTCACTTTGCTTCCATTTGTCCTTTTCTTGACCTCAAGTCCTCTTTCATCAGTTCTCGAGTTCCTCACGAACCACCTCAAATCACCACCACCATTGTTTCCCTCGTAGACGTCCATCCGCTCGTTCCGCATCCATACCGTCCGATTGAACCGTTCGTGGCTTCCCGACGTATCTCCCGAACGGCTCGTTTGAATTCCTTCAAACTCCGTTTCCCTCGTTTGATTCTCTCCTAGATCCGAAGCCAAGAACCTCGGTCGAGAAAAGTTTCACCGATTGAAAGTTGACAGAGAGCTCAAGCCGCATCCGTACCGCGATCGTATCGTGACCGTGTCTTCGGGTCACATCAACCTAGGTCAACCCAAAACAAACTGGGTCAAACCCAGGTCAAAAATAAAACAAGTTTGGTGTGAACTCCATCGGCCATGGCTTGGCCGAGTGGTGTGGCCGCGTGTCTTCCCTCGGCCTTGGTTTGGCCGCGTGTGGTGGCCGTGTGTGTCTTCGCACCTTCAACCATTTGAACTCCATCGGCCATGGCTTGGCCGAGTGGTGTTGCCGCGTGTGTCTTCGCACCTTGGTCCATCTGATCTCCAGCGGCCATGGCTTGGCCGAGTGGTGTTGCCGCGTGTGTCTTCGCACCTTGGTCCATCTGATCTCCAGTTCTGGCTGTATATACGCTCACTAAAACAGGTATAACTCCTTACACACACATCCGATTGTCTTGAAATCACCTGCATTGCAAATTTTACTCAATTTCCAATAACTTTGGTGAATAAATCTGGAGCTAAATCCCAAGGAAAGGTCTTCATACGTCGATCTTTGAGGGACTGCAGACTGGTTCTGAATCATCAATCATCTTGTGTGCATCCAAATGTGTGTCTTCTGATGTAGTAACTTTCAGTATCAATTATTTATCAATCCACAATTTGCAATCAACCAACTCACCAAGAATACACAAATATGCTTAATCTATTCTTAATCAAGTAAAAGTTCTTATGTCACTACTTAACTAATCAAAATGACCCAAATAAAGCAAACAAGGCAATGCAAACTCAAGGAAAACAAACACAAATAGCAATAATACTGAAACTCAAGGATTAACAAGAGAACCTTGGGCAAGGTAATTGACTTGGGAGATAGCTAATCAATCCTAGATGTCTAAGTAACAATCAAGAACAATCCTAAGGCTAGAACACTAATGCAAATCAATTCATTTCCATGATAAAGATCCTATGCTAATCAAGTGATAATCAACAATTTCTAAAGGTAATCACAAGACAAACATGCATTAAGAACAAGTTCAAATACCACTAAGCACCCTAATCATCAATTTCCATTGGCTATGAATGCAAAGCTCTTGAAAAGATTGGTTCAGGAATTTCATCAAACACCTTGTGGGCATGGAAATCCTAAAGTCTAGATTTAAGCTTGATCAAGGCTATCAAGCAATATTATCACAAATCAAAATAGGAAATGCATAAAATAAGCCCTAGACATCAAAGATCAACCATCTATCTCCCTACTCTACCAAGCCCAAAGTTCTTAAAAGATCTACTCACTAATCATCATGATCACACAAAGGAAAGAGTTTTGTCTTTGTGAAATCATAACAAAAGCTTGTAGATTAAGAGATTTGAAAGACAAAGTACTATTAAAACTGGGAAATCCACCAAAGATTCAACAAAACCAAGTATGGAAAAGCTTAAGAACCCTAGGTGGCTACTTAACAAAAGCTAATACAAGAGATAATAGATAAGATAAGAGATAAGTCTCCACAATTAGGGTTTGAGTATTTATAGGACAACATAAACTAAACCAGAACAAACCGGATTGAAATTAAACAATTCAGAGAAAACTGGAACAAACCNAAGCAATATTATCACAAATCAAAATAGGAAATGCATAAAATAAGCCCTAGACATCAAAGATCAACCATCTATCTCCCTACTCTACCAAGCCCAAAGTTCTTAAAAGATCTACTCACTAATCATCATGATCACACAAAGGAAAGAGTTTTGTCTTTGTGAAATCATAACAAAAGCTTGTAGATTAAGAGATTTGAAAGACAAAGTACTATTAAAACTGGGAAATCCACCAAAGATTCAACAAAACCAAGTATGGAAAAGCTTAAGAACCCTAGGTGGCTACTTAACAAAAGCTAATACAAGAGATAATAGATAAGATAAGAGATAAGTCTCCACAATTAGGGTTTGAGTATTTATAGGACAACATAAACTAAACCAGAACAAACCGGATTGAAATTAAACAATTCAGAGAAAACTGGAACAAACCGGGTTTTGCTCTCAAAATGGCGCACGATCGACCACTTGATCGACCATTTGGTCGATTGGTCCTCCGTCGTGATCGACCATTTGGTCGATCGGTTGGTCGATCGCTAGAGTCTCCGAAGTCTCGCACCTTGAAGTCCGAAGTCCAGCTTGCGTCACGATCGACCATTTGGTCGATTGCTTGGTTGCTTGGCCAAGTCTCCGAAGTCTCGGCTCGCGTCACGATCGACCATTTGGTCGATTGCTTTGGTCGATCGTTTTTTCATGTGTCCAGTCCGAGGAATCCAATAGCGCTTTGATCGACCAAATGGTCGATTGGTTGGTCGATCGGCTGAAGTCCAAGAATCTGGTGATGCGTTAATCGACCATTTGGTCGATCGGCTGGTCGATTGTTCGGCCTTCTTGTACTCATTTCCATTTCCTTGCAAATTCTTGACTTATTTGGCTCCGAAGCATACTTTCCTTGCATATCTCCACTCCAACACCTGAAATACCAAACTTGATGCACAATGCAGCCTAAACAACCTAAATGCTCATGAATATGCACAAAACAATGAAGAATTAAGCTTTAAAAACTCATAAAAAACAAGATATCAACTCCCCCAAACTTATACTTTGCTAGTCCTCTAGCAAAAACCAAGTGAAGAACAAGGGAGAGAGGTCTAAAGATGGGACTCAGAACCTAAAGACATGAGACAAAGGATTCAAACCAAAGTCCTTAGATGTAGTTCAATGGTGCTAAGATCAATCAAAGTCCTTACAAATATTTTTCTATGCTTAACACAATGCATAACTCTAGTTCATCTTCTATCTATTGGCAAAGACTTGCAATCCTATTGAACATCTCTTTCACATTCATTAAAGTGTTTGGTGTGATCTTGCAAATGGAAAATAAATCAAGCTCAATTGGTTTAAGGTAAAGGCTGTTTATAAAGTGGTTGGATATTGGTGTTTTTGGGTGGTTAACTCTCAAACAAAGAGGAATGCTAGACAGTCATGAAATCTATCTAAGACCGAGAATAATTTGGGCATACAAAGCTTAGCTCTTCATGTTCTATCCACCTAAAATCTTTTCTACCCCTTTTCTCATCTTTCTTATCTTCTTTTCTAACCCAAAAACTCAACCTTATTCAACTTAACCCGTTTTTCTTCTTTACTTATGGTCTTATTCCTTTATTTTTATTGTATCTCTAAGGCTGTTCTTGCTTTCAACACTAGCTCCTTTTCTTTCTTATTCATTATTTGCTATACTCCCAATCTTGTTTGATTTTCCTTTAATCTTTTCATTTTGATTCTTGGAGATTATAACAATACTTTCTATCCCTTTTCTTTGAGATTTAGAGCTTATAACCAACTTAACCTTAGAGACTTTTCTTTTCTTTTGACCAAGTAAACCTTTATTTCCCTTCTTATTCTTTCTTGTTCCCAAACTTGAACCCAAATCAACATTCTAACCACCTATTTCCTTCAAAACCAGTCATATTAGCTAGCTATAAAGATTCCAAGCCTAGCTAAAAACAAGAGACAGTTCTTTGTCATTCTCAATACTCTCAACATTTCACAACCTATAGTATTATCAAGAAAAGGCCTCACTCAACAAATCAATACAAGGCTTGAAAGAAAAGGCTGGGGTTCAAAGGTGTGGCAAGAGATTGGGTTAAACTAAATAGAGTGGCAAATAGAGATAGTTAACCCAAATGAAAGTTCCATGAGCTAGCATTCATAGTCCATATGCAAGATAATTTAAAGATCAAATTAAAGTCCAAATAATATAGAGATGTAGCAATTATCAAGCAAGCTTTACACTAGAAGAAGATGCTTTCAAGTGACACAATGCTTTTAAGCCTAGATTCTTCATTTTTTCCCAAAGATTAAACAAGCACCAATGAACTATAAATGAGCGATGTGGGTTCAATCCTAAAACTCAACCTTTACAAGGCAATTTTATTATTATCCCAAATGCAAGTGAAAATGCATACTAAATGCTTCTAGACTCAATCCTAAACACAAAAATGAATATACAAAGTTACATTCATTTGTTTTTGGTTTTTTAAAAATATTCAAATTTTTTTTTGATTTTTCTCAAAACATAGCTATTAACAATGCATCACACAAAACATGAAAATCAAAACAGAACATAATGTTAGATGGCTGGTCCCTCCCCTAAACTTAATTCACACAGTCCCTGTGTGAGAAAAGTCCAAGAGAAAGACTAACAAAATAAAGAAAACAAGACTCAAATGATATATACAATGGGAAGTTAGGACCATACCTTGGCCCTAGTTGTGAACCTTAGGGAATGGAGTGATAGGAGGAGTTTTAGTGCTCCCATGAAATCCTGTTGATTTGGTGGAAGGAGAATGGAGGTTGATTGTAATGACACTTGAGAGAAGTTCATGAAGCTTATCTTTGTCATAATGATACTTGGGATCTAGCTTGGCTTTGACACTTGCAAAGGGTAGAGAAGGACCTTTGTGCTTCACTTTGTACTCTATTGCTCCATCAACAAGCCCCAAGGGATGCAAACACAAAGTCATAGGAGAAGAAACAATGGTGGGAAGGTGGTTTTGTTTCTTCTTCCTCTTCTTCTTGTCAACAACTTTATTTGCTTGACCCAAATCCCCTTCTCTTGAATCAGCTTTGAGGTCATCAAACAAGGAGTCTAAACACTCACCATCCAAAATGTCCTCATCAAGCTTTGTGGTCTCTTTAATCTCCACTTTATCAACTTGGAGCTCTTGATGTTGATCATTCAAGTCTCTATGCTCTTCCTTAGTTACCACTTCTTCACTAGTGATTGTTGCACAAAAAATTGTAGAGGAAGAAGGTTTGATAGGATAAGATGTGTTGGGATTCACATGAAGAAGAGTTACTCTCTTATTTGGGAAATCAATACTTGCCCCCACAGTGTTGAGAAAGGGAGTTCCTAGTATGAGAGGGAGCTTGTTGGTTTCTTTAATCTTAACTATCATGAAGTCTGTTGGAACTGTGCAATCACCAACCTTGAGTGGATAGTTCTCAATCAAACCAAGTGGAGATTTTGAGGAGGCATCTCCAAATGTGATGGAAGAAGAGGGTTGCTTCATGTTTTTGATCCCAAGACTCTTTACCATCTCAAGTGACATCACATTAACACTTGCTCCTGAATCACATAAGGCATCATCAAGTTGAAAAGCACCAAGTGAGCAAGGTATAGTAAATCTGCCTGGATCTTCAAGCTTGGAAAGTGTTTTTGGACTTGGTTGTTGTTCACTTGGTGAATCAAAAATTCCCATGATCTCTTTCACCTTCTCTCTGTTTGCTAGAATGGCTTTGATGAACTCTATATGGCTAGGAACTTGAGACAAGCTATCCACATAAGGCAAAGGTGCTCAAGCTCTATTCATATTAGCTTTAAAACTTGAGAGCACTTTCTTTTTGGCCTTTGTAAGAACCCTTTGTGGACATGGAAATGGAGGACTATAAAGAGGAGGAGCAACACTTGGTTCATCTTTCTTTTCAACTTCATTTGCAACTATCTCCTTTCCCCTTAATCCCTTCTCAGATTTTTCAAC
Organism: Camelina sativa; assembly: GCF_000633955.1. Lineage (NCBI taxonomy): Eukaryota > Viridiplantae > Streptophyta > Magnoliopsida > Brassicales > Brassicaceae > Camelina > Camelina sativa. The sequence continues at coordinate 11,697,422 of NC_025693.1, forward strand.
TTTAGCAACCACCAAACTTTCAGCAGCAGAACCATATAGGAGAGAAGAGATCTCTTCAATAGACCTTTCATTCTCATCAGCATGGCTATCCATTTTTGATTTTTCGAAACTCATACTAGTAACCCTGTTCACTTCTTCCTTGAAGATAGCATTGCAAAACGCCTTTGGGTTTTGTTCTTATTTTCCCGGTAGAGAACCCATTTGTTTTGTTGAAGAGGAAGAAGCTTGTCCCTGAACTTGTGTTTGCAACCTTTCAAACTTAGCATTTAACTCACCATAGACATTGTCAACCTTGTTGTGTATGGCTTTCATTTGTGTAGCAAGTTCAATGGCTCCTCTTCCTTGTCCTTCTAGGAGTTGTCTAAGTAGAGCATTTGTGTCATCTACTTGACATTGAGGATGTGGTGCAGTCAGTTGTTGTTGAGGTTGGGAATAGCTTTGAGGCTTGCCTTGGTAGTTTCCTTGAGGTTGAGGCTGATGGTTGGGTTGGGAAGGGAAACCAGGTGGTTTTTGGGGCGGGTAAGATTGATCTTGTGGGTTCTCCACATTGGTGCTGCGGTAAGAGAGGTTAGGGTGGTTGCGGTAATTAGGATTGAACTTGTTATAGCCTTGGCCACCCACGTAGTTGACCTCTTCTTGTCCTTCAACACAAGCTTCCATTCCCTCTTGATACCCTTGATAAACATTACTCTCGGTAACAAAATGGACTGGCTTTTGAGTGGCAAGAATCATCTTATCCATCTTTTCATTCAATGCTTTGATCTCCTTGCGGTGATGCTCATTCATATTAGAGTGATCTCGTGGAATTCTATCATAATCCTCCCCATAGTTACCATCACTTTGAGCAAGATTCTCCACCAAAGTCATATCAACATCAACATCTTGCCCAAGGAAGTTTCCATTACTTGCTGTGTCAAGCAACATTCTTATCTTTGGTAGCACTCCTCTATACAATGTGCTAAGAAGAGACTCCTTGGAGAAACTATGATGAGGACATTGCATAGTATAGCCCTTGAATCTCTCCCATGCTTCACAAAAACTCTCATTTCCCTTTTGAGCAAAGCTTGATATCTCATTTCTCAACCTTGCTGTTCTTGTAGTTGAGAAGAACTTGGATAGGAAAGCTCTCTTGCATTGATCCCACGAGGTGATGGATCCCACTGGTAGGTTCTTCTCCCAAGTCCTAGCTCTATCTCCAAGAGAAAACGGAAAGAGGCGGAGTTTGAATGCATCTTCCGAGATACCGTTGATTTTCACTGTCCCACACATCATATCAGACTGATCCAAGTGGTCAAGAGGGTCTTCCATAGGCAGACCATGGAACTTTGAGCTTTGCACCATGTTGATAAGACTTGACTTGATTTCGTAGTTGTTGTTCTCAACAGCGGGTGCTCTAATTCCTTGGCGGTTCCCATAAATGTTCGGTTGATCAAAGGCTTCAATGACTCGTGGTTGTCTTGGAGGATGGATAGGAGCTTCGTTTTCATTGGGCTGATCATTTCCGTTATGACCAGCGGCTGGAGGAGGGTTGTTCTCCATGGCTTGGCGGGCTAAACGGCGGTTCTCTCTTTCAAGTCAGGGTACGTCGTCAACAGGCTGAAACAAGTTTGCTAAACCGTGGCTTCTCAAGTTCATACACCCTGAAAATCAAAGACAAACCACCAATGCAACCAAGCAACAAACAGTGTAAAGTAAATGAATAGTCTCAAGCAAAGATAAATCCTAATGGTCAATTAGAATGCAAACGGGCAACGGCGCCAAATTGATGTAGTAACTTTCAGTATCAATTATTATCAATCCACAATTTGCATTAATCAACACACCAAGAATACACAAAGATGCTTAATCTACTCTTGAACAAGGAAAATTCTTTGTCACAATCTTAACTA
>NC_025693.1:11699323-11714681 GCF_000633955.1 Camelina sativa
AATGTGCTAAGAAGAGACTCCTTGGAGAAACCATGATGAGGACATTGCATAGTATAGCCCTTGAATCTCTCCCATGCTTCACAAAAACTCTCATTTCCCTTTTGAGCAAAGCTTGATATCTCATTTCTCAACCTTGCTGTTCTTGTAGTTGAGAAGAACTTGGATAGGAAAGCTCTCTTGCATTGATCCCACGAGGTGATGGATCCCACTGGTAGGTTCTTCTCCCAAGTCCTAGCTCTATCTCCAAGAGAAAACGGAAAGAGGCGGAGTTTGAATGCATCTTCCGAGATACCGTTGATTTTCACTGTCCCACACATCATATCAAACTGATCCAAGTGGTCAAGAGGGTCTTCCATAGGCAGACCATGGAACTTTGAGCTTTGCACCATGTTGATAAGACTTGACTTGATTTCGTAGTTGTTGTTCTCAACAGTGGGTGCTCTAATTCCTTGGCGGTTCCCATGAATGTTTGGTTGATCAAAGGCTCCAATGACTCGTGGTTGTCTTGGAGGATGGATAGGAGCTTGGTTTTCGTTGGGCTGATCATTTCCATTATGACCAGCGGCTGGAGGAGGGTTGTTCTCCATGGCTTGGCGGGCTAAACGGCGGTTCTCTCTTTCAAGTCGGGATACGTCGTCAACAGGCTGAAACAAGTTTGCTAAACCGTGGCTTCTCAAGTTCATACACCCTGAAAATCAAAGACAAACCACCAATGCAAACCAAGCAACAAACAGTGTAAAGTAAATGAATAGTCTCGAGCAAGTATGAAATCCTAATGGTCAATTAGAATGCAAACGGGCAACGGCGCCAAATTGGTGTAGTACTTTACTTCAATTAAATTATCAATCCACAATTTGCATTAATCAACACACTAGGAATACAAAAAGATGCTTAATCTATTCTTAAACAAGGAAAGTTCTTTGTCACAATCTTAACTAACAAAAATGATTCAAAGAAAGGAAACAAGACAATGCAAACTCAAGGCAAAAAGAACACAACTAGCAACAATACTGAAAATCAAGAATTAACAAGAGAACCTTGGGCAAGGTAATTGACTTGGGAGATAGTTAATCAATCCTAGATGTCTAAGTAACAATCAAGAACAATCCTATGGCTAGAACACTAATGCAAATCAATTCATTTCCATGATAGAGATCCTATGCTAATCAAGTGATAATCAACAATTTCCAAAGGTAATCACAAGACAAACATGCATTAAGAACAAGTTCAAATACCACTAAGCACCCTAATCATCAATTTCCATTGGCTAGGAATGCAAAGCTCTTGAAAAGTTTGGTTCAGGAATTTCATCAAACACCTTGTGGGCATGGAAATCCTAAAGTCTAGATTTAAGCTTGATCAAGGCTATCTAGCAATATTATCACAAATCAAGATAGGAAATGCATAAATAAAGCCCTAGACATCATCGATCAACCATCTATCTCCCTAATCTACCAAGCCCAAAGTTCTTAAAAGATCTACTCACTAATCATCATGATCACACAAAGGAAAGAGGTTTGTCTTTGTGAAATCATAACAAAAGCTAGTAGATTAAGAGATTTGAAAGACAAACTACTATTAAAACTGGGAAATCCACCAAAGATTCAACAAAACCAAGTATGGAAAAGCATAAGAACCCTAGGTAGCTACTTAACAAAAGCTAATACAAGAGATAATAGATAAGATAAGAGATAAGTCTCCACAATTAGGGCTTGAGTATTTATAGGAAAACATAAACTAAACCGGAACAAACCGGATTGAAAATAAACAATTCAGAGAAAACCGGAACAAACCGGGTTTTGGTCTCAAAATGGCGCACGATCGACCACTTGATCGACCATTTGGTCTATTGGTCCTCCGTCGTGATCGACCATTTAGTCGATCGGTTGGTCGATCGCTCAAGTCTCCGAAGTCTTGCACCTTGAAGTCCGAAGTCCAGCTTGCATCACGATCGACCATTTGGTCGATTGCTTGGTCGATTGACCAAGTCTCTGAAGTCTCGGCTCGCGTCACGATCGACCATTTGGTCGATTGCTTTGGTCGATCGTTTTATCCTGTGTCCAGTCCGAGGAATCCGATAGCGCTTTGATCGACCAAATGGTCGATTGGTTGGTCGATCAGCTGAAGTCCGAGAATCTGGTGATACGTTAATCGACCATTTGGTCGATCGGCTGGTTGATTGTTCGGCCTTCTTGTCCTCATTTCCATTTCCTTGCAAATTCTTGACTTATTTGGCTCTAAAGCATACTTTCCTTGCATATCTCCACTCCAACACCTGAAATACCAAACTTGATGCACAATGCAGCCTAAACAACCTAAATGCTCATGAATATGCACAAAACAATGAAGAATTAAGCTTTAAAAACTCATAAAAACACAAGATATCATCTTCCATTATATTGCAAATTCTTGACTTATTTAGCTCCAAAGCACATATTCCTTGTACATCTCTACTCCAACACCTGAAATACCAAACTTGATGCAAAATGCAACCTAAACAACCTAAATGCTCATGAATATGCACAAAACAATGAATAATTAAGCTTTAAAATCACATAAAAACACAAGATATCAAGTTTCATCGATGGTGAGTGGTCAGAAAAGCTTCAGGAAATATATTGGATGTTGTCTTGAGTTTGCTGGTCCAGACACAGTTCTTTGCCTACATTGGATTTGATTCAGTTGCAAATATGGCATACGAGGTGAAAGATTGTGATGCTAGAAACTGCTAAATTTAGATAGAATACTTGCAAGAATGTGGGACGAAATGGGGGACTTGTGAGAGTTTATTATATGAGACTTGTGAGTTGTGACAATTTTTATTATATTTAGCATTTTGCATCTTTTTATAGGAAATGTATTCTGAATTATGCAAATTTTCTACTACAAACAGTTTGTGATAATTCAATAAAATAAGTTATAGATTTTTTTTTATCAATCTCTTAACATTCTCCAAAATCACTAAAATAACATTATCAACTTACAACAACAAAAAGAATTCATGATATTTGATTTAAAGTTTATGAAATAGGATTTAGGGTTTATCTAAGGTATAGAGATTCATATGTAGAATATTTTTCTATTTCAAAATTAAGAAAAAAAGAAATATAACGAATTAAGAAAAAAAGAAATATAACTTAACATATCTAATAAAATAAAAATTATTGAAAATACAAAATAAGAATAAAAAGTTAGTTGAATTTTGAATTAGAATTTAGGGTATAAGAGTATATAAATCTACTTATAATATAAATACAAATAGTAAACTTTTAATTGTAAATGATTAAATTTTCTACTTATAATAACAATGAAAATATAGAAACTATTATTGTTTTATTACAAAATAGAAATAAAAATGAAAGTAATAGAGAGTCTTTGATGTTAGGATATAGGGTATAAGGGTTGTGATTTAGGGTATAGGATTTGAAACTACTAACTCTTAACCATAAACACTAAATTTTTAATTGTAAATAATTTAACACCAATTTCATAAAATATATCAAAAATAAACAAAATTCAAGTATTAATCTAGTAATTAAAAAAAAAATATTTCAAGTATTACAAATTTTAAAATGTAAATAGAAAAGCTGGTTTCTGATTGATTAATCCATAGAGTGAAGGATCACCCCTTAGTTTAATACACACCGTTGATTTTATTAAAATCAATGGACTACCTTCCTTCTTTCTGACTTCCCTTCGCTGTGCTGTCTCACGCTCCTCTTTTCTTCTTCTTTTTTTTTTTGTGTGTGAGAGAAACTCTTCCTCTTCTCTTCGTCGATAGCTTCTCTCTGTGTCCCGGATTTTTCATTAGCTTGTCTTCTTTGCCTTCGAGCTACCGTTCTCATCTGTATAGACGCAACCAAAGACCAAACCCAAGGCAAAATCGGATCATTCATAGCAATCGGAGGAAGCAAAATTACAGTACCACCATCGAAACTTACTTGTTCATCGGAATCAAACACACTCAGTATCATTCTATTATTGTCAGATTGTGATTGATTTTGGTTTCCGTTTGTTTTTCTCAGGGACAGATGCTGGTTCACTTTCTGGGTTTTCAGCCAAAAGTCATTCTAATTTGGATTATCCCCTTCTCTTCAGGTCAGATTTGTTTCGTTCTTGTGATATTCGTTTAGGTTAAAGACTTGAATCTTCTGCTAATTTTTTTCTTTCTCGTTTAGGTTATTGAATTAAGATCGAAGATGAGATGTAGTATTGAAAGGACTCACCTTTTTTTTTTTAAATAATAAATAATAAATATAATATAGTAAATAAACTACAACTAGTGGTTCCATACCCACTAGCCACCTAACCACAATCACAATCATCAGCGGAATAACCAATCTCAATATCCAATAAATATCCAATAATATAACCAATAAATATAACATCAACAATATCCAATAATCAAATAACAGGAAACATAGAACCAGCAACCTAGCAATGTTCTAATGACCCAACTCTAGCAACCTAGCAATGTTAGACAACATCAAATCGAGTCCCTAGAATATCTTCCTCTTCATTGCCTTGATTCCACCATCACACTTTGCCTTTACGTGCACCACAAACACATATTGAGATGCATGAGTCAGTCCTCCCATCTACTAGGCTATACACACAAGAAATAAGATCTCTACATGCCACAATCAACAATCAATAAATAAACCAAGCAATATACAAAGCATGCAACATCCGTCGTAGCTAAAAGAAGGGTGTTGACTAACACCAGATGGTGTCGATCGACACTGACAATCTGGTGTTGACCGACACCATGACCGACACTCCCGAAAACCCTAGTTTGTGTTGACCGACACCTCCACATGGTGTCGATCGACACTCGCCAAAGTCTCGAGCCGTCCTCGCGTTGGTGTCGACCGACACCCCAACTGGTGTCGACCGACACCGATGCCGAGCATCGATTTCCTTCGATAAAAAACTCCAAATCTCGCCTCCAATCTTCTCTAATCCGCTCCATGCATTCCCAGAAGCCAAACCCAGCCATAGCAGCGACGAAAAACCATAGAGAACTCAAAGAAACAACCACATAAGCACCAAATCACAGAAAAACTAGAGATCTTATCTTAGATAAACCATGGTCATGCACTCACCTCTTTGCAGGAAGATTAAGACCAATAGCAACGAATCCAACCCTCCTAGCAAGCTTGTAGATCCTTCCTAGCTCAAAAACTCTCAAGAACAGCCAGGAATCTCACCAATCTCTCTCAAAATCTCAAGAACAATGCTTTTCTCTCCTTTCTCTCAAAAACAACAATGCGGCGACAAAATAAACTTCCCAAAACCCTTCTTGTGTTGAAACCCGCTTAAATAACCCGGTTCAATGGTTTCCTAAAACCAAACCAAACCAAATCGATTAAAAACTCAATCTGGTCAAACCAGAATTTAGTGGTGTCAACCGACACCCCCTTGGTGTCAACCGACACCCCCTTGGTGTCGATCGACACCCATCCCCAAAAACTAATTTTTGGTTTGCGGATGTTACAAGTATGGCTTTTCTCTGATTGATTTTGAATCTGATTTATGTGTGTGTAGGAGCAAGTGATTAGAGTAACTGAAGCAGAGACATCACATGTATATAACTCAAGTTCTTGGGTCCTCTTCCTTTGATCCTTCTAATAGCTTGTGTTTGGTATTTGGTTTTGTTTATTTACGTTGTTGTTTGATGGTGAACTTTGCAGAGAAAAACTTCAATTGGTGATCCTAGGACCAGATATGTCTGTCTGCTTATGTTATTTCGGTTTCTTGATTTCAGGTTGTTCAACAAAAACCTGCTTCTTGCTTGTGTTTGACAACTGTTAAGAAGGAAGACAAGCTTGAGTAGCAAGATCCTTCAGGCATGGCAATTGTTATTGGTCTCTGCATATGTGTTATGACTCTATGAAGAAATAGAGAGTTCACATAAAGCCAAAGGCTCTAAGGTGATATGCTGCTGGAATGGTGTTGGCTGTTAAATGGTATGAGTTGGAGATCTACTAGAGCTGCTTCGGTTTCTTTATACTTGGCTTTTTTTTTTTGATTTGGTTGGTGATTCAAGCATTTGTATTTTTTGGGTATTTGATGGACCGACGTACTATTTCTCCCTCAAAACTATCATATCTTGCCAGTTCTCCATCGATCTTTGATATCTTACCAGTTCTCCTTCGGACTTATATATTCGGTCTATATCCCCCCTAATCCATACTTCTATGCTTATTTCCCCATCGAACTCGATTTACACGGTTTTGGTACAAAACCCGATAGAAACCCATATTAAACCAGTATGAAACCAATTTAGAACCCGGGTAACATAAACAACCCGACCCCCCAACCCTACTTCTTCTTTTTCTATTTTAAATCGAGAAACCCCAAATTGGCAACTAAGAACCCTAAAAATCGAAATCGAAAAAGAAATCTCTCTATTTTTCTCTCACTCAAAATCATGAGCAATGTCTCTGGATCTTCGAGCTGTTCTTCAAATGTCTGCGAAAGAGGAAGAGTTGCTGGTGTACTGCTTCAGGTTACAACCGCTTACCAGCGCATAGTCGAGAACACACTCCTTAAAAGCGATTCCATTGTAGAAGCTTTCCCCTTTGAACATTGAACCGTTACCACGAACGATGGGTGTCCCCCTTCTCGCAGGACCACTACGAACATGTTCCTCAGCCTCATCATCACTTTCTGGGTATACGTTGTGACGAATCGATTCCTCCGCATCCGTGAAATCTGTCGCAATCTGGTTGATATGAAATTCATCCCGATCCTCAGCTTATGCGTCGAAATCAAATCCAAGAGGCGGATTGGTAATGGGAATTAACACCATCGCAACCGGCAAGAGAGAAGAAACGAGAAGAAGAAATGTGAAAAAAACTAGGGTTCGTCGAGGCTCGAGAGAGAAAAGGGGAAAAATCGAATATATAAGTTCGAAGAAGAACTGGTAAGATATCAAAGATGGATGGGGAACTGGCAAGATATAATAGTTCCGAGGGGAAAATAGTACGTCGGTCCGTATTTGATAGAATGACTCTATGTAAAATGTATGTTTTATTAATATAATGTAATATTAATTTTATTTATGAATCAATTTGAAATTTATATTTTATGCAATATAGGTTTCAAATAATTGAAATATAGCACATGATAATATACATTACAACAGCATTAACAAAATGATACAAAACAATATTTTACACCACTAATAAAATGATACAAAACAATCTCTTATAACACTAATAAAATAATATAAAACAATATTTTATAACACGAAAAAGGCCATGAAAAACTACATCATAGCATGAATCAAATGTTACAAAATATTATTTTTTAGCAGACGATTATCGCTATTATAGGTCTGACTATCGTAGCATTAAAAAAACTGCTATGATATGTAGGGGGTGCTATTATAGCTTCTCATGTCCTAGCGTTTATGAAAGCGCTACCAAAACCCTATAGTAGCATTTTCAGTGTGCTACCAATGTCCATATTTCTTGTAGTGAGATCTGAATTTACAGTGAAGTCACGGTGGTCGGGAAGTAAAACCAAGGCTAAGACTACCCTTTGTGTACAGAAGCATGAAAGAAGGGGAACAGTCCGACGCCGGCGAGCCCTAGCTTCACCGACATTGGAAAACTGTACCGAAGTGGATGAAACTGCTTAGTGATGTGGAAAATCGAAAATGATGTGTATTTTAATTTGCTGATGTGTATTTTTTTAATTTTTTTACTCAAAATCAAAAAACAAAACCCAAGGGATAAATTGTAATTAACCCCAAGACACTAAACATTTGAGTAATTTTCAAAAGATTTATAGATATGAGTAATAAACCAATTTTTGATAACATTTCAGTAATTCTTTTGACTTTTATTAGTATAGACTGAAACCTATATAAATTAATAAATTATAGAGGTTTTACTGCATATGATACGTCACGTAGAATGTTTTTTTTTTCTTTTTTTTTTTAACAGTCCTCACGTAAGATGCTTATATATATATATATATATATATATATATATATATATATATATATATATATATATATATATATCCATAGTCACTTCTTCTGTACAAGAAACATATACGTGCGAAAGTATTCACAACAAATAATACATTAAGGACTAATTGGTTCATTTGAAAAATCTAATACTAAATCTAGAATTAGAAACAGTTACATGCGAAAGTGACGGGAAGACCAAGAAAACCATTTTGTTATGGAAAGGCAATCAACGAATTACAAAATCCAAAATAGAAAATTATGTTCCTGCTACTTGAAATCTCTCTTGTCATCATCCAACCCCAAAATCCTTGAAAGAAAAAAGAAAAAAAAATCTTCCGGAGCTGCTGACACTCTTTTTGTGTTTTTGCATGGCGTTTCCTCTTCGTGTCTAAGAGCGTTCCGATTCTGTTCCTCTTCTGGTATGTGATAGTCACGAAAGGGTAATGAGGATTATAAGTAATCGATTTTTCATTCCTCTTGTTAATAATTTTGCTCAACGGATTTGGATTAATGGGGACTAATTTTTTTCCGAATGTTCATTAGATTCTCTGCATATATTGGCGTGAGAAAAAAAACTAAATGTAAAATAAAGAAAAAAATATATAAGAAAACGTTGGGAGAGGGGGGTGGGGATTGATGTTTTTGTCGATTAATATGGGGTTGATGTTACAAACTTCTAGCTACTTCATTTTTAGATTTTAGTTTTTTTTATTCCAGACTTCATTTTTGTTGAGATCTAACCCATTTAATTTTTTGTTTTTGTTTTTTTGTTTCGCTTTGATTTAATCATGTTTTTGGGATTTAAAATGCAGCTTGCCTAGGAAGATTTTATATATATATATCCTTGGAAGGAGAAAATGGATGAAAACAATGGGGTAAAGTTAACCGGGATCAAGCAGATTGTGAGACTAAAGGAGATTCTTCAAAAATGGCAAACTGTCACAATAGGTTCAAAGTCAGATGATAGCGAGTTGGGGGCTAAAAAGCACACAGCAATCATTTCCCCGGTTATCAACAAGAGGTTGTTGGATTTGAAGACTTGTGACTCGGACGAGGAAACTACTTGCCATAGCCCTGAGTCACCACCAGATGTTCCTAAAGGGTATTTGGCTGTATATGTTGGACCCGAGCTCCGGAGATTTATCATACCCACAAACTTTCTTAGCCACTCTCTTTTCAAGGTCTTGCTCGAGAAGGCTGAGGAAGAGTATGGATTTGATCACAGCGGCGCGTTAACCATACCATGTGAGGTGGAGACTTTCAAATTCTTACTTAAGTGCATTGAGAACCATCCTAAAGATGACACCTCGGGTAATAAACTCTTGTTCTTTATCCTCTTGCTCAAAAATATCTAAATTTTGTATAGTACTATACAATTTGGAAAGCATGTTGTCTAATGATTTTTTGAGACGCTATTGAACACACAAATCAGTGATGAAGAAGTCTTATAGATTTTTTTTCCATTTTTTGTTCCTTGCAGCTGGAGATCCAATAGAAACAGAAGAGTAAATAATAGCACACCACTTATATAAAATTCTTCTTGTTCTCTTTTATTACGATCCCCTTTGAAACTCATATTAGGGCTGATAATTCCCAATGGTAATTGTAAATCAGTTTCTCTTTGTATTTTTCTGATTTTGTTTTTCTTCTACTTCTCCGTTGCTTTTTACAAAAGGAAGAGTAGAGATGATTGTTTAAGTGTGGAGGAAATGATGGTCAAATACTCAATGTGATTACATATGGTTATGTCACCAATCTATTATGGAGTAAACTATGCATGTGAAAAGCCAACCTTACATTTGTGGTTAAATTTAAGTGAGAGGTAGATCCATGTCAACCCGTTGATTATGAGAGATATCCAACCGACACTAATAATTCTCTAAGCTAATATGGCGATAGAAATGCCTTATAAGAACTCTATTGTGAACTCGACATTCTCGATGACATACTAGTCATTTTTCGCAGGCTATAACATGATATTCATCCAAGTCTAGGTTATTGTAAAGAAAATCGCGGGAAACAAAATCTATTCATTTTTAATCAAAGTTAGTGCATGAAGCTAACTACATGTTTTAGGATCAAAATCAGAATGAAGAAGACAGGCCCGGTCTGTAATATTCGTGGTCAAATACAAAAAAAAAAGTTTGGAGCTTCTTTTTTTTCCTCAAATTCGGGGTCTTTATATAAAAAACAAGATTACAAAGGTTTCCAAAAACAAACATAAAAAAAAAAAATGGTGTTGTGAATTATAACTACAAATACATTTATATGTGTTTGTAATATTTTGTGAAATGAACAAGAAATAATCAAGAGAGAGAGAGATGTAGGGACGAGAGAGAGAGATTGGGAAGTCTTTTTCTTTTGATCAAAGACAAAAACTATATTTTTTACACTCTTACACAACCCCTTATTTATAGGACACAACAAAACACATGAGTCACTACCCTTTAGTTTTAGTAATGACAAGTGGAGAGATGTAGTGACAAATGTTAACACTTCAAACATTACATAGACAAGTGTAATGCCATGTGTCTTGTGATGGATAATCACACTTATTTCATAACACTCCCCCTTGAGTATCCATCACCAGCAATGAATTACACACTGCTTCATTAAAAACCTTATCATGGAAAAACCCAGTGGGATAAAAACCATGACAAAGGAAAAAGAGTACAGTAGTGTAAACTCCCCCTCGAAAAAACTTCATAGGTCTCGTAGATGCCCCATTCCAATACTCTGAGTATGCTTTCGGAATGTTAAAGTAGGAAACACCTTTGTAAACATGCTTTATAGTTCCCAACGAATAGTGATGCAATCTCTCCCTTCATTGGCATTCTCCGTCGAGGTCGATCTTTTGCGTGTTAACTGCTGCCTCGTTAAAAACCTTGTCATGGAAAAACCCAGTGGGATAAAAACCATGATAAGGGAAAAAGAGTGCAGCCACGCGAATCATCATATTCTCTCCATTATTTAAGTAACTCTGTTACATTATTACTTGAGTTGATGGACTGTCTATCAACTTCTTTATTCTTCTCGAATTCTTGAGTGTAAGAGAGGAATATGTCTTCTTTTGTCGCTCTTGGTGTAGCTTCCTTTCATTTGGGGGACATAACAGAGTCTTCAAACAGAGTTGTTGCCTTTTAATTTCTTCTTGCTAATGAGTCTCAACAAGCATTAACTAGTTGATGCTGATCAAACCCTCAGTGCAAAGTTCTTTGCCAACATGTTATGAGGCTCCCATCTTTGGCGGGTAACTATTGGTTGACGTTCGAGCGTCATCTGAGCCATTATGGATTCTCGATGGCATATGAAGCACAATTATTTTGGCATGAATTGAATAAACGACGACCAAAGTCTATCACTAAAACGTCCCGAAGTCGCTGTTTTGCGATATATCTTTATATACATCTGATACTGTTTAATCGTAGGTCACACTATTTATCTCTTCATTGTTCCATATTCATTTGCGTTTTAAGTATTCGTTGGAACGTTATTTCATCTTTTGTTGTATACATTGTGATCTCATTCGAGAGCCATTTCATCTCTTCTATTTTTTTTTTGGACATCAAAACAAAATCACGCATTTCTGTTGCCATGTTTTAATGTTAACGCATCACATGTTTCTCAGCATCAAGTGATGAGACCGTGACTCTTTCACGCATCACATTCTGTTACCACCCAAACAAAATCACGCACCACAGGGGATTTTGTTTTAATGTTAACGCATCACATAGATTTATAATTAATCCTTCTCTCCATTTATAAATTGCACTTCTGTTGTATTATGTATTAATGTTTTATTATGTTTTGTATGTTTGAAAATTAATAAAAATGGAATATTTCTTTAATTTTATAAAATCTTAAATGTTTACACATTTATATCACTTCTATTCTATTTAAAATTTTAAAATTTTGAAAAACAATATTTTCAAAAATAAGAGACCCATAATAAGAACCTACCAATAAAAGAGAAAATTTTATCTAAGAGATCATGAGTTCTTATATTCCAAACAGTACACAATTAATTCATAAAAAATTTAAGAACTCCCCTTATATGAACCCCCCAATAAACTTGCTCTTAGATACCCAGAGACACTAGACGTGTCATTATTTTAGTGGTTATGTTATGAATATAGAGTTTAGGGATAAAGCTCTTGTGATTCTTATTAATTATTCCCAAGGTTACATGCATATATATAGTAGATTACAAGTCTTAGCTTAAACCGACCTAAGAGAGTAATGGCCGAGTAAGGCTTCGGCTAATGGGCCGAAGCTGTATGGACTGAGTATAGCCAATGGACCGAGACTCCATGGATAAGATACGGGCCGGTCTAGTGAGTCCACTAAGTGTTTCACAACACTCCCCCTTGGACAAAACGACTGTTCCTATGTTGGATGGGATCGCTGCAATGTTCTTAGGAGATGCTGCCTCATTAAAACCTTACCAGGAAAACCCATTGGGACAAAACCTTGGTGAAGGAAAAAGAGTACAGCACACATACATTGCTCCCCCTAATCCAAACATCACTCCAAGTCCCTAAGTCTCCGTATTCCAATCTGGTGCGTGAGCTTCTTGAAAGTTGTTGTCGGTAACAATTTGGTGAAGAGATCGGCTGAGTTGTCACTTGACTGAACTTGCACTATAAGAACTTCTCCGGCCTTTTGTAGTTCATGTGTATGGAAGAACTTTGGTAATATGTGCTTCGTCCGATCTCCCTTGATGTAACCTTCCTTGAGCTGTGCGATGCATGCTGTGTTATCTTCATAAATTACGGTTGCCTCTTTGCTGTCTTCCAATCCACTGTCTGTCCGAATATGCTGAGTCATGGACCGCAACCAAACACACTCACGGCTGGCTTCGTGCATTGCTAGTATCTCTGCGTGATTTGATGATGTTGCTACAAGGGTTTGCTTCATAGAACGCCAAGAGATTGTTGTACCACCGTGTGTAAACACATAGCCTGTTTGTGATTTCCCATTGTGTGGATCGGATAGATAACCTGCATCAGCAAAACCAACTAAACCATCTTTGTTATAGTTAGTGTAATATAGACCATAGTCTGTCGTACCCTGTAGGTATCGCAGAACATGTTTTATACCATTCCAGTGCCTTATGGTCGAACAAGAACTATATCTTGCTAGGAGGTTCACGGCAAAACTTATGTCCGGCCTAGTGTGGCTAGCCAGGAACATTAACGCTCCTATAGCACTGAGGTAAGGCACTTCAGGTCCGAGAACTTCTTCATCGGCCTTCTTAGGAGCAAATGGATCTTTATCCACTTGTGTACTTCTCACAACCATGGGGCTAGTCAATGGGTGAGCTTGCTCCATATTAAACCTCTTGAGTACCTTTTCTGTATATGCCTTTTGATGCACAAGGATACCATTGTTTATGTACTCAAGCTGCAATCCCAAACAGAATCTTGTCTTGCCTAGGTCTTTCATCTCAAATTCTCTCTTGAGATATTCTACAGTTTGGGCGATTTCCCCAGAGGTTCCAAGGATGTTCAAATCATCCACATAGACTGCTATTATCACAAATCCTTTGTTTGCAAACTTCTTTATAAATATGCATGGGGTCGTTCCGATAGCCTTTCTTTGCCAAAAATTCGCTTAATCGGTTATACCACATTCGACCACTCTGTTTCAGTCCATAAAGCGATTTGTCTAGCCTTATGCAGTACTGTTCTCGAGAACTACTCTTATCTTTGAATTCTATTCCCTCTAGTAATCTCATATAGATTTCATTATCCAGTGGACCATATAAGTAAGCAGTTACAACATCCATTAACCGCAAATCCAGTTTTTCTCTTACAGCCAGACTTATTAGATATCTAAAAGTCGTTGCATCCATCACAGGGGAGTATGTCTCCTCATAATCTATGCCTGGTCTTTGAGAGAATCCTTGTGCTACAAGCCGTGCTTTGTATCTCACGATTTCATTCTTCTCATTTCTCTTTCTTACAAAGACCCACTTATGTCCAACTGGTTTAATTTCAGGTGTTATCCTTAAGATCGGACCAAACACACTTCTCTTCTTTAAAGAGTTTAACTCCACATCAATAGCTTCTTTCCATCTAAGCCAATCTTTGCTTTGAGTGCACTCTAATATAGATGTGGGTTCTAGATCCTCATTTAGTTCAAGTGCTACGTTGTATGCGAAAATATCATCGACGTCAATATCCTTACGGTTCCAAGTAATTCTAGACATGATATAATTGATAGATATCTCATCATTATCAATATTCTCAGGACCTAGAGGTTCAGCGTCCTGAACCCCATCCGGCTCCTTATCATTTGGCCCGGCCATGTCTGTATTCTCGGTAATTCCCTGAACCTCGGTCTGTTTTGCACCTTTAGACTTTCGAGGGTTTTTATCTTTGGAACCTAATGGTCNGAGGTCCAATCTTAGTTCTCTGTGGTGGAGCAATCGGAAGATAAACGGCACAACCGAATGTCTTGAGATGGGATATGTCTGGCTCATGACCCGTTAATAGTTGGGATGGTGAATATTTATGTTCACTGGATGGCCTGATGCGTATGAGCTCTGCTGCATGCAATACTGCGTGTCCCCAAGCCGACACAGGGAGCTTCGATCTCATTAACAATGGTCGAGCTATCATTTGTATTCGTTTAATGAAGGACTCAGCCAGTCCGTTTTGTGTATGGACATGTGCCACAGGATGTTCCACACTCACCCCCATGGACATACAATAATCATTAAACGCTTGGGATGTGAATTCACCAGCATTATCTAGACGTATAGTCTTAAGTGGAAAGTCTGGAAAGTGTGCTCTTAGCCTTATAATCTGAGCCAANCAACATCTTTGTAAAGGCAAGGTTTCTTGTAGATAACAAGCAAACATGCGACCATCTGGTTGATGCATCTATCATCACCATAAAATATTTAAACGACCCACTAAATGGGTGTATTGGTCCGCAAATATCACCTTGTATCCTTTCCAGAAAGTTTAAAGTCTCTCTTGTGACTTTTACTGGTGAAGGCCTTATAACAAGTTTCCCTTGTGCGCATGCTACAAACGTGAGATGTTTAGGGATAACTTTCCTTTCACTTAGGATGTGCCCATTCGAACTCTTAATCAGTTTACGCATCATGTTCGAACCCGGGTGGCCTAGCCGGTCATGCCATAAAGTGAACTCTTCATTAAACATTCTATGCTTTGCCAAGTTAGCCTCTATCATATTAATCTTAGCATGGTATAAACCAGTGGCTAGTGCAGGTATAGTCTCTAGGACCTTCTTTTGTCCATTTACATTTTCTGTAATGTATAGGAACTCTCTAGTTCCTTCACCCTTGGTTTCCACATGATAACCATTTAATCTTATATCTTTAAAGCTCAACAAATTTCTCTT
>NC_025693.1:11714761-11772144 GCF_000633955.1 Camelina sativa
CATAAAGTGAACTCTTCATTAAACATTCTATGCTTTGCCAAGTTAGCCTCTATCATATTAATCTTAGCATGGTATAAACCAGTGGCTAGTGCAGGTATAGTCTCTAGGACCTTCTTTTGTCCATTTACATTTTCTGTAATGTATGGGAACTCTCTAGTTCCTTCACCCTTGGTTTCCACATGATAACCATTCAATCTTATATCTTTAAAGCTCAACAAATTTTTTTTGGAGCTGGGTGAATATAAGGCATCACTTAATTCAATGTGTGTTCCCTTAGGCAACAACACGTGAGCCTGGCCGTAGCCCTTTATAAGATTTGCTATACCCGCAATTGTACTAACATTGGCATTTTTCATGGTGAGGTTTATAAAATATCTTTTATCTATTAAAATAGTGTGGCTGGATCCACTGTCCACCACTAGTTCACTCATATCCTCAGCCATTTCTATATAAAACAACATTTGTGTTTTAACTCAATAAGGCAAATGATTTATAAAATAAATCCTTGAATTTAAACCAAATCAATTATCCAATACATAGAAATCAATCAAAGCATAAAAAGCATAGTCTTAAACCAAAATAAAAACCGAAAAATTCATTCATCCTCTTTAAGGAGATCGGAAGTCTCTAGGGAGTCATCATTCTCATTATCTTCATCATCGAGATGCACCGTGTTTGTTTCTGCGTTTTTCTTCAAGATTTCTTGCTCAGATAGCCATTCAAACATACATACATATGTTTTGAAGTTCCTTTCACGAATTTGCTGCTGGAGCAGTTCGTCATTAGTGTGAAAGGTTGAGAGTGTCTTCTCTATCAAGTCCTTTTCAGTAACCTCGAGACCACATATCTTTAAATTTGTTGCTATCTTAAATAGCTCCAAGTGGTATTCATACAAGGATTCAAAATCTTGGATCCTTATTGTTCTCCAATCCTCTTGAGCCTTTGGTAGCACAATCTCTTTGTACCCAAATCTGTCTTTCAACTCTGTCCAAAGTTCAAGAGGATCTTCAACATGGAGGTACTGCACTTTGAGGCTTTCATCCATATGACGACGCATGTAAAAACACGCCATAGCCTTGCTCCTTTCGGAACACTCATTCTCACTCTCAATGCATCTGAAAAGATCTTTTGCTTTCAGGTTAATCTCGGTGTCCAATGCCCATTGCAAGTAGTTATCACCAGAGTCTTTGAGGCTAGCATATTCTAAGCTTTTAAGCTTTGCCATCTGCATATCACAGAAACCGACATCCGAATATTAGCATGCGATATTTGAGATCGAACCATGCACTCAATCAATAGGACATGCGATATTTGAGATCGAACCATGCCTTAGGCCATGCGATATTTAAGATCGAACCATGCCTTGTCATATTTGGTTTTTGGTTTAAATTCATGCATGCAAGACAACAAAAGCAAATAGGCTAATGCATGCAACAATTTTAGGTAGGATTTCCTTTTTCTTAAGTTTCCTATTTAGTCTAGGATTTAGTCTTTTAAATCTTTTGGATAATTGCTAAATTATTTTAGGAACTTATCTAGTTAATATTTTAATTCCGAATTCATGTTTCATGATTATGGAAAATTAACAAAAATTATTCCTCTTGATCGGATTCAATCCTAGAACAAAATACTAGTTCATGCAGCCGATTAAACAATCTTATGCGAGTTTGATTTCTATATGCATGAACAATCCAAGTTTTAAATCTCCTAGAACAGTTAGATCAAATTCTATCTTATGATCCTAACAATTTGATTCTAGGTTCTTATGCAACACAAACAATCAAACAACTTTAAACAATTTAAACAACCAATGCCGATTTTAAGCTTGATGTAATATGGTGCAATTATCAATCAATCTAACAATCCTAACAATCCGATTTTAAGTTTTAGGATTTAGGTAATTTAAAGTTTGTTAGATTGTATACTTGGATGTCTTAATGGTCCGATAGTTTTAAGGTTCAAATTCGGTCATAAGGTTTTGAGAGAGTTCGATATTGTTTACCTTAACACCTTAGGATTCTGACCGGATATGATCTGGGAGCTAAAGACCTCAGATATCTCACGAACCTCGAACCTCGAACTGCTTCCCGCGAACTCGAACTGCTTCCCGCGAACTCGAACAGCTTCCCGCGAACAACTCCTTGCGCGCGAACTCACCCCCGAACCAAGTAACCACAAACCTCGATAGGGTTTTGAAAAAACTCGATCACGAGCTAAGGATGCTCGTGTATCAGCAGAAAGAACTTTGAGATCAAGAGAGAATCTCGAAGGAGATGAAGAATAAGAGGCGGTTTAGGATTTTAGGGAAGAAGGAGAAATCGGCGGCTGCCTTAGGGTTTTAGGGTTGAGACTATCGTGCTGATAACGTGTTATGAATATAGAGTTTATGGATAAAGCTCTTGTGATTCTTATTAATCATTCCCAAGGTTACATGCATATATATAGTAGATTACAAGTCTTAGCTTAAACCGACCTAAGAGAGTAATGGCCGAGTAAGGCTTCGGCTAATGGGCCGAAGCTGTATGGACTGAGTATAGCCAATGGACCGAGACTCTGTGGATAGGATACGGGCCGGTCTACTGAGTCCACTAAGTGTTTCACAAGAGGTTACTCTTTGTTTTGTTTTATTTTGTTTTTTTTTCTTTTTCTTTTCTTTCGGTTGCTTCCCTCTCTCTCTCTCGATACCACTGAAAGGAAGAAAGTTGAATCGATTTATCTAAATCGACGAAATCAGAACAACAGAAGTTTTGATCGGTTTCCAGATCAAATACATATATCGTCGTCGTCATCCAAATCGACTTAATCAAAACAATAGAAGTTTTGATCGGTTTCCAGATCAAATAGATATCTCGTCATCGTCTTCTTCTTCGTCCTGAGATGTTTCCTTCTTGGTTTCACGAAACCTTGTATCAGGTATGGATCTCGTTTCGTTCTAGTTTTAAAGTTTTTGTGGGACTATCTTTATTTGTTGTGACATCCGTCTTTTAGTATTGGTGAATTTTGATTTTGTTGATTTGGATCATATCTCCTTCGTAATGTGAACGAAACTTGGAGCATATCTCCTTCTTCCTCATGGTGGTGCTCCTGCTTCCTCTTTTCTGAGTGATTAGGGTTGGTTGGATTTGGTTTAGTGTTGGTCTGGTGATGTGAGTCAAGTTTTCTATCAAGAGAGCTGCTGTCAGGATTTAGCGTGCAAAGCGGCGGAGGGATGATCCAGATGAAGATATGGATGCAGAGACTAAGTGGGCTTTAAAATACTTGCCACATGGTATGTCTTGTGACTCTTGTGTAATTCTCTTCTGATTAGTAATTTCTTTTTTCTTTGTCTAGTTCTCTAAGTGGAGTTACGAAATGAGATGCCTCAAGTTACAAAAAAGATTGCTGTCTTCATATTGGGTTATGCTTTTGTTTGAATGGCGTTGTTTGTTTTTTATAGGTTGTGTATAGGTCTTCCTTGGTTTTGATGTGTTCTTTGTGATTTTGGTACCAATTCCAAAAGTTGAGGCATACATACATTAACATAAAGGATGCATATTTTTTTATAAATAAGTCGTTATGTGATGTGCAGGACAAACAAGTTGAAGCTAAAGACTCAGAGAAGAGTGATTCTTTGGTGGTTCTTAAATAAAGGTCAGGGCGCGGGGAACTATAGGGCAAGTAAAAGCAGACAGAGTTGTAGAGGACGAGGTAAGAAGAAGAGAACTTGTTTTAGACATTAATGAATGAAGAGCATATACATTAGGATATGGCTTCTCTGTTTCTATTGCAGTTTTGGTTATGATCATTGTCTTGTAAGTATTAAGTATAGAAATGTCGAGAAAGCAAAAAAGGTTGGTGTTTAATTTGTTGTTTTTGTTGCTTTGCAGATCACTTGGTACTGTGTTTTTGTTGCTTTGCAGATCATTTGTTTCATTCTTCTCTTCTCTTTCTCACGGTAATTACAATTTCTATATTTGATTTTGACTGAAATTGATTGATGCTTTTGGGAGTAATTTTAGTTATGTAATTGACATTTTTCCAGTTCTTGAAGTTCATGGGATAATTATGTATTCACGTTTATATGAGAGCCATAACGTCAACACACATTTGCTTCGATCTACTATGGTAAAAAAAAACTATCAGATTCATCATTGGGTGTGAAACGACTGTTTTTTTTGTTTTGTTTTGTTCCATGTCTACATGATTTTGTGTTGTTTCTACTTGTGTTTGTCATATTACAGAGTCTTTGCCGTTTAAGAATGATAAAAGATTTGTTGCAACGCAAGTTAAGGCTCCACCTCAACTACAGAAAACGGTTTGTTAAGTTGCTTAACATCTATGAAGTTTTAGTTCAGTTCAAAGACATTAGTTTCATTTGACAACACAATAAAATGCAATATTTTCCCATTTTTAATAAAAATTATAAGACACTTAGGGATGACTAATGGGAGGAGAAAAAATAAAAACAAGGGTGTGAAGCTCTAAGTATTATTTTTAATATTATTAAAAGTTAGAGACACTCAAATGAGGATTGGCCATGCTCTAAAGATAAATTTTATATACTGTAATAAAGTAGTGAGCCACCCTAAAACTTTCTTTCAGTGACTGCCACGTAAGCAACTGAGAGGCTGACACCTGTCTAAATCTATGTTATCTTGTTATTTTTATATATTAAAGTATTCAATTTAAAATGTTTAAAATCTTTAGTAACTAAATAAACAAAAATTATGTAAATCAATGAAATTTTGAAAGACTATATAAAACAATACTATGGGGTTTTTAGTAATAATAATATGATTCAATGTTTAACAGAAAAATGATCATATTTCAAATTTTTGAATGTATTAATTAGTTTTAGAATGAATGTAGAACGTAAATTCCAAAATAATATGTCATAATTGTAGAATACAAATAGTATAAACTGTAATAAAATTTAAAATACAATAAAAAACATCAATAATATAATAGTATTTAAACTATTAAAGGGTTTTAAAATTGTTCATAATTTAGAAAATGATAAGCTAATCATTTAAAATTAACTATATGGTTAATGAATACAAATAAAATAATTCCAAAGTCCTAATGACTTTTAACCAAAAAAAAAAATCTTTCTATACAAATAAATTTTGTTGGTAGGCTCTTCACATTGTAAAGTCTCTCGAAAAAATTGAAAAAATTGAAAAAATATTAACCAAACCGTAATGCCTTTAAACCAAAAAAAAAACTAATATAACAATTTTGTGCAACGCATGAGACTCAACCTAGTATGAAATAAAGAAGTATCCATGGATTCAAATATCTCTTACAATTAATTCTTTACTAATCATTTAACCAAAATAAATTATAAAATTTTGTAATTAATTATAAGCTTAGAAATATTTATAGAATATTTCACAAAATTATGATTCTCGTATCATTTTTTGTTTCTTTTTAAATTGTCTTGAATAATTATATAATATATAAAGTTAATAAAAATATAACATTTTCGCCATATGTTGTGATTCAAGTTTTTAAATATGTTAATATTAATAGTCAATTACCTGAGAAATGTGTGTTTAAAGTCCCACATTGACTAAGGCCATTTTTTTGCAGTTTTAACTGGTTTTTAGTTTTTGGTTTTTAGCTTTTGGATTTTGGTTTTTGGTTTTTTTGTTTTGAATTTTTGGTGTAGATTTTAGGTTTTGCAAAATCTTGAATAGTAACTTGGTTAGTTTTTTTTGTTTTTATATATAATTATTTTTTTAGAAATAATAATTTATTAGAACTTTAGTTTTTTTTTATGTTGGAAAAATAGTAAAATTGATGGTAAATTTTTGTTGAAAAAACTAAAAAGAAAAAAAAAAGGTCATTTAATATTTGTTGAAAACCCCACAAAATATTGTTTTTGGATTTTATGAAAGAATTGCCAAAATCTTCTAAACTATGGTTTTGCTAATTTTCGGTAGATCTACTTTTTTATATTTTATTATCTCTAGTGGCTGATAAAGTAGATTTTATAGAATCAAAAACTAAAAACTGGTACAAAATCAGATGTCATTCAAAGTTATGGCAAGACATGTTTGAATCAACAATAATCTAAATTTAAAATATCATTAACCCAATGATACAACAAAAATAAATTACTATTTAAGTATATCATCAATATTATAATATAAGACATGTCATATTAAGTTGATTTAGTATGATTGTATAAAAAAATAATTACCATGGGTTAAATTTTAGTTATTATTATAAATAAAGAGAAGAATCGGTGCGGAGGATCGGAGATGCAGAGCAATTATGGGTATTAGCTATATCCAAGAAAGATGTCATCTCCTTGAGATGTTTTGTTGGGAAGCGATGTAACAGCTGGATTGCTGCAATGATCGTTTTAAAGTTAAATGGAGTTTCGTCAAAAAACGATAGCCAAACGAGATGATCATATCAGATTGAAGAAGAAGACGAAGAAGGAAGATAATAGATTTATTAAATCTATTAGCGTGTGCGTGTAAGGCTTACAAAAGAAAGTGGCACTTACTTCACTTGTTCGGTTGAATTTTCTTCATCATAAATTTAATCATGTTTTGGTTATATTTGTATGTCTTAAAAACAATTATATATTTCTGATTTAACATTAAGAAAGTAAAGTAAGATGTTATATATAAATATATATATATATATATATATTTAATTTTAATGCTTTGTAAAATATGAGTTTCATTATGTTTTTCTACCCATAGGTACTTAAAAAAAGTCAAGGGTGGTCTATCAGCCACAAGTAAAAGGCCTACCAAACCCAATAATCTGATTAAATAACAACAAAATGGGCTCACTCTCACAATGTTGTTCTGCTTTGGCATTCCCTAACCACCAACACGACCCGTTTTTTTTAATATATATCCTAGAAGCTAGTGATCTCATACTCACTAGCAACTTACCCCAATCAATAACAACAGCGGATAACATTCATAAGTCTAATAACCAATAATAATTAAAGAAATAACATCAAATCAATTCCAACAATGATCCAGAACATAAGTCAATAATAAACCAGCAATCCTAACATCCGTTCTAGACCACTAAATTCCACTTTAGCATCCTAGCAAAGACACAGAGCAAACAACCGAGCCTATAGAACATCCTCTTCTTCATAGCCTTGATTCCATAATCACACTTTGTATTTACCTGCGCAACAACACAAAAGAGAGGTGTAAGTATTATCAGAAATACTTAGTGAGGCAATCCTTCCATCTACTGGGCTATACACACAAGCAATAAGATCCCCCATGCCACAAACAACAATAAAACAAACCAGGAACATGCACAAAGCAACAAGACATAAGCCGGTCACTGTTGAAGGGTGTCAACCGACACCAGGAGGTGTACAGTGGTCATATGGTGTTGTCAACACCTCCACATGTTGTCGACCGACACTCGCCAGGTCTCCGAGTCATCCTCGCGTTGGTGTTTATCGACACCGATGCCGATCATCGATTCCCTTCAAACAGAAACTCCGAATCTCGCCTCCAAGCTTCTCCTTTCCGTTCCCCACGATCCCACGAACGAATCCAAGCCTCAGGAGCTACAAAAACTCACAAACAACCAACATAAACAACCACACACCACACAGAGTCACGCACTCACCTTTGCCAATCAATGAGGAAATCGACCAACCCAAGACCAGAAACCTCCACTGCAAGCTCCTTCCAGGTCCTTAGCCTCAGATCTCACTCTCCAAGCACATATCTCTCAAGAACAACCAAGGAAACTCACAAGAACTCACTGACAGCTTTTCTCTCTGGAACGAGAAACGGCTCAGAAAGAAGCTGAAGTCGACTCTTTCCCAATTAAAATGAGTTTAGGGCTTTCCCAAAACCAAACATCCAAACCGGAGAATTAGAATCGAACCGGTACCATATTCGCAAATGGTGTCCACCGACACCAAGCTGGTGTCAATCGACACCCTCACCAAATTCCCAAAATTTAGATCGCGGGTGTTACAATTCTCCCCCACCAGCATAGATTCGTCTTCGAATCTAGCACTAAACAAACAGCCAAGGATCTCCCGTGCAGCCGACACTATGGCCCGCACATTCTGAGGACTCAGTCTGGCCAATAACCCGCATCTCTGACATTATCTGCTCTCAACTCATGCATCTCCCTGCGCTCTCAGGCCTCAGCCTTCGAGTCTTACCGGCTCGATATCGGGCCTCAGCCCTCAAGCTACGGTATCAGGAAGTCTAATCTCGCTCTCGGGCTATCACCCTACAGCGCACCTTCGGATCGTCACCGGAAGTCAATATACCAATTATACCCTCAGTCTAATGACCCGTATCAAGAAGTACGGACCGGACGGAGAAGATGTGTCCAAAGGACGTGGAGATACCTCCGAAACACGGAGGAAAGAAAATCTCGAAGAACAAACGAGTGACTTGCAAAAGAGGTTACTAAGTTTCGGAATGGTCCAAGACCGACGAACAGACGTGAACCGTTAGGACATCTGGTGAATTGGACAATGGATGATCGAGAACGATGGTGGAAGTCCAAAAGATAGTCTAAGAAAAAGATGGCCGTGGAAAAAGGGTCAAGGGGACGTAAAAGGACAATGGGAACGGAATGGCCGCGTACCAGCCAGACGGTCGAAGTACCGCGGGACCATGGATGGAACGTACGGGAGGTATGGAAGGTATGGGGATGGATGAGAGAAGTTGATGTCACAGACAAGAAGACCGAAGATGGCCGAGAGAAGTCAACATCGTGGACAAGAGGTCCGAAGACGGACGAGAGAAACCGATTAAACGGACGAGAGGTCCGGAGTTGGACGAGAGAAGCGGTAGTCACGGTCGGAAGGACCAAGGAATGACGAGGAAAATTAAGCCGCATACGCATAAACTTTGAATTACGGACAAGCGCGGAAGCTTGGGACGCAAGAGAGACGCGGATGGACGAGGAAGTGGAAAGGTGTCTCTGCATGGGAGCACAACGCCATGTGTCATGCGATTAAGTGGTCTCCGCTAGTGAGTGAGATCACGCGCGCGTGATTGAGAGTATGGATGAAATATATGCAAATTGCTTGACAATTGTCAAGCGAGAGACGCCACCTGCCCAGCCGAGAGAACAAGAGAGAGGGCTATAAATACCCCCTCACTCTCTCATTTGCGACCAAAACCTCTCTAAGACACCAAAATCTTGCCAATTTTTCTCTCAAACTTTTGAAAAGAAAATCTCTTGATTTCGACCAAGGAGAAGGAAGAATAAGGAGATCTAGAGGAAGGTAGAAGCTAAAGAGCAAGCGGAGGTACTGTCAGATCGGCGTGGTGTGGTGAAGTCCAAATCGGCCAAGATCTTCAAAGCTAAGGTGAGTTGAGGATTAGTTTGTGTTGAGAGTTGAGGATTTGGTTGGTTGTGTTGGTGATTTTTTGTTGAGAGCAAGTTGGGAATCTTGCGGAGGTGCATTAGCTTTCTAGCTCTTGCATTGGCCTTGTTGAGTAGTTGTTGTTCCTTGTTGCATGTAGATCTACATGATTGCATGTAGACACTACAATAAAATAATTTTATTAAGACGAAATATTTAGTCACAATATAGTGACGAAAATACTATGAATTTGTTACAAATAAACTTAGATAATATCGTATTTAAAGTGTCACAAATTTGTAACGGAAATTTTTTATCTCAAAAATACGTCTCAATGAACTTATTTTCTTGTAGTGAGACAAGAAGGATTTTTGGGTTTTTATGCAATCTTGGGATAGATTTGCATTTTTCTCAAACTGGCTGCAAGTGTGAAATGCCTTGCATGCTAGATTTGAATGGTTATATGCATTATTGGGGAAGAATAGCATTTTTAAAAATTAGCTGCAAGTGTGAAATGCCGTGCATGCTTATTTTTTGGGATTTTGAGAATTTTTGAAGGTGAGAATTAATTTATAAAAATCAACTGCAAGTGTGAAACGCCTTGCATGTTGATTTATAATTTTTTCTCGATCAAGGGGATCGATGGAAAAATTAGTAAGAATTTTCTTACTTAATTTTGGGGTTAAGAAAGAGTCATGCATGTTTAAAACTTAACTAGGTAAACAACCTGCACATAGTGCGGATAAATCGATTCAAATAAATTTATTATGAGTAAAATTATTATTTGAGATTTAAGATTCGTTTGTAGAAAACAAAATATGTAACTACTTTTTATTATTATTCAAATTTGTAAATATTTTGTGTAAAAATATTTTTTACCCGTGAAATATTTGAATGTAGAAAAGAATTCTAATGTAGTGGATAAATTTGTATGGAATTTATTTTAATAATTATCAATTTTAAAAAATAATTTGTTGTGTTTTTAAAGAATAGTAATAAAGTTTCAAATTAAATGGCTACAAATAGTTTTAATTTATATAATGAATTTTAATTTAAATCTATAGTGGCAGAGATGTAATTAGTATAATTAAGGAGGGTTATTTGCTAAAATTTGTTTCGAGCTTTTTGGCGACGACACATCAACAATTTTTCAAGAATGCTTCTCTTTTAATATATAGGGGATTATTTAAATTTTTGCATGAGTGGTTGAGGTGGTTAATCCATCGTAGACTGGATGTGAAATAAATTCATGAGAGGAAAATTTTGGTGAGGCCATGCAAGAATCTCCAGGACGGAAAGAGCCGCATGAGGGCCCCAAAACTTGAGAAAAATATTTCCATGGACTTGATGTGAGATCGGTTCATTGGGAGATATTTTTTTGTAAGTCATGCGAGAATCTCCATGAAGGAAAGAGCCGCATGCATGTGTGAAAGTGGAAATAATAATTAACTAAAATGTGGATAATTAACCTAAAACTTTATTTTGGGGTTGGGTGCATGTTAGGATTGCATGCATGAGTAGTTAACTTAAGTCGCATGAGTATTTTGCTTGCTTCTTAAGTTTTTGTGTGATTGTGTGTTTGATTGGTTGTTGACTGCTTGCTTAATTGACTACTTCCTTGCGTGCTTGTTTTCTTGCTTGCTTTGTGTGTTTAGTATGTGCTTATTCTTTGTGTTGATAGACTTAGAATTGACTACATGTTTTAGCTAGTGCTTGAGTCAACGTCTCAGTTCTTAGCTAGAAGTCAATCTCTGTTCCCATCAGTGTGGTGAGTTTGTCAGGTGAGCTAATCCAGAGGGATCTCATGGCAGGACAACCTTCGGTGTCTAGCTAGCTACTAGCCCAAACCGCATGACGATGCGGCTTTGTGTGTGTCTGGTTGTTTACTTGGGGGTAACAACGCTGAGGATTTGGTTGTCTGGTTGATTGCCTTTGTGGTATTGATAACAGGATTTTCATCCAAGGTATCAATTCCCTATGCAGTTGTAGTACAAAGGGTTATCAATCTAAATGGTTGTTATACTAGCAGACGAGATATGATCAGAACTAAGCAAGTCAAGCCAAACAAAAAATGGTTTTAATCTAACAATCCTAAAATAAATAAAAGAAATCAAATGAACAAGATGTAAACAATCAAGATGCGAAAACTCCTAAGGATGGAGTAATCGACTCCTAAGTGTTCCTGACCAGTATGGAAGTCTTACATGCCTCAAGCAAATATTTCTTAGACAATGAATCTGAAAATCTTGTTAAAACACTCTCGTGATAAAAACAATCACACTTGATCACTTCCCTACCCAACTCTCGTTGGAGAAACATGACTAAGCAGGCAATACAAACCGATTCATTATTGTCAATAAACTCCTTACACATCTAATCTCTTAGGCTAAGTGTGTAAATCTCTAGAATTGATTGATTCAAGCATTCATCTACATATCTCGATGGTAAAACACCCTAGATCTAATCTCAACCTCTCAGTCTGTTGATAGCATTAAGAACACCAATCTAGAAAGGAATTTATAAAACATAAACAACCAAGCTAAGACATCCTAACCGATCAAGAATACCTAATTGTCTATCCCATCCTTAGAAAATTTGTTTCACTACTCAGATTTCATTGCAGAAAACATAAAAGCATAGATAAACAAAAATTGCACTGTATTCAAAATAAAATAGAAGTGAAGAGTACTGAGTAGAAATCTAAAAGGATAGCAAAAAGATGTAAAATAAATCCTAACAAAGTAGAGAAAAAGTGTTTGAGTCGCTTAGGATCTCTCTCAGAAGCTCTCGCCCTCTGGTTTGAGTGTTTGCAGCGTGCTAGGGCGAGAGGAAGAAGAGGAGGATTTATATATGGAAACCCCTTTGACCTAGCTTCCCAGTCCTGCCCGATGGTCTGCTCGATGAGGTGCACGAGGATGAGGTCGGGTTACTCCTCGGGTAGGTCTTCGGGTTGTTCTTCCTTCTCTTGGATCCTATTCGATCGGGTTGGGGTTCGGACTGTTCTTCCTGCCCAATAGCTCCTTCGGGTACATGCTCGGATTTGACCTTGTTTCTCCCCCATTTTAGGCTCTAAAGCACATGTTTTCATCCAAAATATGAAAATGCAAGAATGCAACACCCTAAATGGCCTAAATGCGAATTCCTACAGTTAATGACCTAAAAATGCTAAGGTAAGGGTATAAACAATGCAAAATATGGACAAAAAAGGATGCTTAAAACATGTAAATTAGAGAGTTATCAGACCCCCAAACTTAAATTTTGCTAGTCCTCTAGCAAAGAAGTAGGAGGATGAGTTTTAAAAATGGGGACTCATAATCTTCTTGTGCTAAGCGAAGGATTCAAGCTATAGTCCTTAAAGATAGTTTAATGGTGCTAAGATCAATCAACATACTTACAAATATTTTTCTATGCTTATTACCATGCATCGATTTAGTTCAACCTCCAACTAAAAGTAAAGACTTGCAATTCCAAAGAACATATCTTTCACATTCATTTAAGTGTTTGGCGAATTCTTGCAAATGGGAAGTGAATCAAGCTCAATCGGTTTCAAGGGTAAGGATTTTTGGTAGGTGGGTTTCAAACAATATCTTTGGGTTGCTTACTCTCAAAAGAAGGAATGCTAGACAGTTGTGAAAACTATCTAAGATTGAGAACAATTAGGGCAGACAAAGCTTAACTCTTGATAATCTACCATTTTATCATTTCCTTTCTTTATGTCCAACGCCCTAGAGTAAAACTACCCACACCCTTGATTTTAACTCTTTTTTTTTACAATCCCTAATATTTTAATTTTGAACAGCTAGCTCTCTTTTACAACAATTTTTTTTTCTTTTCTTTGCTATACTCCTATTCTTTTGTTTTCTCTCTTTTTTTTCTTCTCTTTTCTAGGAGGCTAAAGCAAGACTTTTCTCTTTTTTTTTTTTACTTAGAGACTTAGAGCTAATTAAATTGAACCTTAGGGATTTTCTTCTTTAGTTTCTATTTTATTCCTCAACCCAACCCTAAATAATCATGCTAAC
Source organism: Camelina sativa (assembly GCF_000633955.1). Taxonomy (NCBI): domain Eukaryota; kingdom Viridiplantae; phylum Streptophyta; class Magnoliopsida; order Brassicales; family Brassicaceae; genus Camelina; species Camelina sativa. The sequence goes on from NC_025693.1 coordinate 11,728,094, forward strand.
CACCTATCTTTGAAAACCGATTTTATTAGCTAGTCCAAATGATTCTAACTTAGCTAAATCAAGAGCCATTTCTTTGTCGTTCTCAATACTCTCAAGGTTTCACAACCTATAGCATAATGAAAAGGTCTCACTCAGAAATTCACAACAAGGTTTGCAAGAAAGATTTGGGTTCAAGGGTAGGGAAAAACAAATCAGGTTAAACGAAAAGATTGGTAAAAATGGAGTGCTAACCCGAGTTTAGAGTTACCATGAGCAAGTATTCAAATTCCATAAGCAAGACAATTTAAGTTCAGGTTAAGTCCAATAATATAGAGATGATTCAATGTTCAAGCAAGTGGAGGAAGCTTTCAAAAGACACAAGGTTTCAAGGTTTTAAGTTGGGATCATATTTCTCACTGTAATTTCTATTGCAGTGAGCAAAATTCTCTACAAATTCCCAACCTTCAGCGACATCTCTATTCATGAAACTTTCGTTGGAGGTTGTGTCTAGAAGTATTCTGATACTGGGAATAACACCTCTATACAAAGTACTCAACAAAGATGCATTGTTAAATCCATGGTGTGGGCATTGTCTCTGGTAGCCTTTGAAGCGCTCCCATGCTTCACTGAAAGACTCGCCATTCTGTTAGAGAAATCCTGAAATTTCGTTCCACAAACGTGCAGTCCTTGAACTAGAGATGAACTTTGCAAGGAAGACCTTCTTACAATCATTCCAAGAGGTAATTTTTCCAGAAGGTAGAGTCTTCTCCCACTTATGGGCTTTATCTCCTAGAGAAAAAGAAACAATCTCAGCTTCAATGCATCCTCACTAACTCCATTTATATTGGTGAGGCTACAGAGCCTATCAAACTCATCAAGATCTGCAAGGGGGTCTTCAGTAGGCAGTCCATGAAATTTGTTGCTCTGAACCATTGAGATCAGACTACTCTTGATTGTGAAGGTTGTGTTGTGGACAGCAGGAGGTATTATCCCATACCTTTGAGTATAAGTTGTGGGAGCATCAATATCACCAATCTTCCTTCTTCTTTGAGGTTCAGTTTGATCATGTGGGTTTCCATTCCCACTTCTTCTTGTTCTACTCCGGTAGTGTCCTGTGATGTCTCAGTTCTCTTGGCAAACGGTTGGTGTATTCAAATACCCGATCAAGAATCCGAATGGTCACACGAGCAGGTGCTCGAGTAGACAGGTTCGGGTGGGGGATCGGGTAAGGGTTTGGCTAGTGGATCGGGTAGGGGTTCGGGTGGTGGATCGGGTAGGGGGTTGCGTAGGTTCACCTGAGATCCAAAACAGACAAGCAAACACTCAGTACCGAGATATAATAAAAAGAACTTGATCTAGCCAGTTCTGAAATCCTAAATGTAACAGGAAATAACAAATGGCAACGGCGCCAAATTGATAAGATATGATCAGAACTAGCAGATGAGATATGGTTTTAATCTAACAATCCTAAAATAAATAAAAGAAATCAAATGAACAAGAACCACACGACCTAAGTACTCGATGCAAGCATTCAAGTACAGGATCGGGTGGGGTGATCGAGTAAATAAAGAAAGTATGAACAACTCGAAGGTGTTCACGAAGCTGGTGATCGAGTACCAGTTTGAGTATAGGGTCGAGTGATGTATAAAAATGTAAACAATCAAGATGTGAAAGCTCCTAAGGATGGGGTAATTGACACCTAAGTGTTCCTGACCAGTATGGAAGTCTTACATGCCTCAAGCAAATATTCCTTAGACAATGAATCTCTAAAATCTTGTTAAAACACTCTCGTGATAGAAACAATCAACCTTGATCACTTCCCTACCCAACTCTCGTTGGAGAAACATGACCAAGCAGGCAATACAAAACGATTCATTATTGTCAATAAACTCCTTACACATCTAATCTCTTAGGCTAAGTGAGTAAATCTCTAGCATTGATTGATTCAATCATTTCATCAACATCTCTTGATGGTAAAACACCCGTGATCTAATCTCAACCTCTCGGTCTGTTGATAGCATTAAGAACACCAATCTAGAAAGGAATTTATAAAACATAAACAACTAAGCTAAGACATCCTAACCGATCAAGAACACCTAAATGTCTATCTCATCATTAGAAACTTTGTTTCACTACTCAGATTTCATTTCGGAAAACATAAAAGCATAGATAAACGAAAATTGCATTGTATTCAAAATAAAATAGAAGTGAAGAGTACAGAGCAGAAATCTAAAAGGATAGCAAAAAGATGTAAAATAAATCCTAACAAAGTAGAGAAAAAGTGTTTGAGTCGCTCAGGATCTCTCTCAGAAGCTCTCGCTCTCTAATTTGAGTGTATACGGCGTGCTAGGGCGAGAGGAAGAAGAGGGGGTTTATATATGGAAACCCCTTTGACCTAACTTCCCAGTCCTGCCCGAGGGTCTTCTCGATGAGGTGCACGAGGATGAGGTCGGGTTACTCCTTGGGTAGGTCTTAGGGTTGTTCTTTCTTCTCTTGGATCCTACTCGATCGGGTTGGAGTTCGGGCTGTTCTTCCTGCTCAATAGCTCCTTCAGGTACATGCTCGGATTTGACCATGTTTCTCCCCATTTTAGGCTCTAAAGCACATGTTTTCATCCAAAATATGCAAATGCATGAATGCAACAACCTAAATGGCCTAAATGCGAATTGCTACAGTTAATGACCTAAAAATGCTAAGGTAAGGGTATAAACAATGCAAAATATGGACAAAAAAGGATGCTTAAAACATGTAAAATAGAGAGTTATCAGGTATCAACGCGGAGTGTGTGGATGGGATGGGACAGAGGATCGAGGGGTCCTAGGATGTGTTGGAGTTCCCTAGGAAGTGTTTTCCCTAGGATGTGAGATGCTCCATGGTAGACCTCAAGCGTTGATGTGGATATCCGCTTGATTGATCTATGGCATGTGAGGTTACAACATGGTAGGTCTCAAGCGTATGATGTGGATATCCGTTTGATTGACCTATTGCATGTGTATTCTAGGGTGGTCAAGTTATCTTGATGCACCGCTAGTAGTTTTCCACCTAGCAGTGAATGCAGGTGAAATGGCGTGGAGGCCAAGTTAGAGGGAAAAATCTAGAAGAGTCATGTGTCTTGATTGTTTTCTAGATTGTTTGTTGATTGATTGCTTGCTTGTTGATTGATTTCTTGCTTGTTGATTGATTGCTTGCTTGTTGATTGATTGCTTGCTTGTTATGCTTCCGTATTGCGTGCTTTGTTTGGGGTTGTTGCTTGGAGTAGTTGGATGAGATAGGATAGCATGTTAGTGGGGATAGCATGTTAGAGAGTTGTCCAACTCACTGAGTAATCCTAGATTACTCACCCTCCTCCTCCATTGATTTTCTTGCAGGGAAAGTATGTGGGTAGAGTTGGATTTAAGAAACCAGATAGGGTGTTTTTGTGCTGTGTTGCAAATCCGTGTTTCATGAACATGCTGTTTTATTCGAATGGATCCAACTGTTTTTCTTGAGTGATTTTCTTTAATGTAAACTTTGCATATATATATAATAAATCGAGATATTTTCATATATATATATATATATATATATATTCGGACAAGTGGAAATGGTACGGTCTAGTCCAGACCAGCACAACGCCGTGTACGTTCTGAGGGTTGAAAAGCCTAAGGAATGTATGTAGCGGATAGGCGGCTGCCGGTGGACTGGCTGGGGAGCCTAATTCTTTAGTGGAACCTCGGCCGGATCACAGACAGTTCTCCTATGTGGCATCTCCGGGCCGTTCCGTGGTTTGTCCGGCCGAGTGAAGGATGGTTCGGGGGCGTTACAACGGTGATATCAGAGCGGGTTGCAAAACTCATGTCCACTTGGGCTTTTCAAAATGTTTTATCGAGTAAATGATTCGTACACAACACTTAGAAACTAGTTTTTGCTTTTTTAGTTGTAAGTGAGCCTTAGACTAACTAGCAAAAACCTTGTTGTTGTGGTGGTGTTGCAGATGTCTTCAGGTAGCATGGATGGTAGCATAGGTTCAGGGGGACAGAGTCCAGGGCAGGAGGAGCCAAGTCATCATAATGGCTTTCTCTCGATGGAGTCGAAGAGTACCCATGCGACCATCGACCTCAACAATTGGAGTCTCGATGGGTTGCTGGATGGTTATGAGGAGGAACTGGACCAACATGTTAGGTCCGATCCTATTGAGAATGTGGGTGTAGAGAATGGTGAGGAAGTGAACCAGTACGTTGAGACTGATCCTTCCTAGTGCTTGGGAGATGACGAGGATGTCAACGATGGTTGGGATGACCAAGCAGCTGCAGCGTGGGTCGAGGTACCAATGAAGATTCAGATCACCATAGACGGACGGGGGTTGTCCATGAAGGTTCTGGATACAGTACCAGAGGACGAAAGAGAAGGGATGAGAACCCGAGTCATGGTTATGTTGGCGGAGATAATGAGGGAGATAGACGATGAGGAGCCGGATGGGGTTGAAACCAACGGTGGACCGGAGCACATTGATGGCGGAGAAGCCAGTGCTGGAGTGAACAGAGTTGAGGGTGATGGGAACCCTAACTTGAGTTATGATGACCAGGAGGAGTAACTGGAGGTGGTTGAGATGTTGTCTAGCAAAGAGGAGGGCGTACCAACCCTCATTATCGAAATAGAAATGAGGGAAAGAGAAGCGGTCAGAGAGGGAGCTCAACCCAAACTAGTGGCAGTACCAATATCAGTCCCAGATCAAGGAGAGATGGTTGCTGACCCGGTAACAAGGGTAAACCAAGTACGTAGTTAACAAGACCATAGTGCAGAGACACAAGAGGTTGAGAACCAAAGAGATGCGGCCAGAAGAATGGGCCAATGGGACCCGATGCTGCTGGAAGTGGAGCTCAACAACGAAGCCCTGTTAAGGCGGTTGAGACTAGTAGAGATGGAGCCAGTGCACGAACATGAGGGTGAGGCTGAGGCAGAACCCGAGCATGTTCCTGTACCAATGGCCGAGACTGAACCGAGAGTGGTCAAGAACAAGTGGAGAACTTGACGCTGAAGGTGAATCAAAAGAAGTCGGGGGTGAACCTGAAGAGGAACAAGAGATCACCGGAAGTGAATCTAGAGGAGACCCGGAGAAAGACCCTGACCAAGAACCAAGGTACGAGGAAGTGGAGGAAGCGAGTCGAAGATTGAGAGACTCTATGATGGAACTAGTGGAGAAGCTGGACGAAGAAGGAAGGTTGAGAAAGGAGATTGTACGGTTGGAGCATTATCAAGGAAGTGAGAAACGGACCAGGCTTATGAGTGATATCATCGGACCCGCAGAACGTGAGGAGATACGACCGCGGAGGGGAATGATAAGAACTCGGGCACAAGCGAGGAAGCGAGTGACCAATCCTTCCCGAGTGCAGATAAGAAACACGACTCAATGTGTTGTGTGTGGTGAGATTGGGCACCGAGTTCGACATTGCTGGAGAGCAGCCTTGTGCACTCCAGGGTTGGGAGCTATGGTGCAATTGGGCACTAATTGCAAAACTGTCCGACCAGACCCGCGAGGGCGGGTGAAGGTGGACCAAGTGGAAGTGAAGCTCCAGAACCTGCAGCCTCGACCTCTCTGAACCCGCCTGCTGAACCAAGTGCCGACCAGCCGCCTGAAGATGCGAGTGCAACCGTAGAATGTGTAAGTTCTTGAGAGAACCCTAGGCACCTGTTAGCCATGTTATAGGGTGTTGTGTAAAACCTTTTGGGGAAGGTTAGAACTTACCTTTTGGTGTGTAATATTCTATCTAAGTCATGAGGACTAGATATTGAACCCGGTAGCAAGCAGAACCCTTTTATCTTTTGGTGTAAAATATTAAGGAAGAATTGCTAATTTTTATTAGCCTTGTGTGGTTGGTAGTTGTGTGATTGCTTGCTAACCCCCTTTGCGTGATTGATTGTGGTAGTTGTGTGGTTGCATGTTGGTTTAGATTGCATATAGGTTGCATAACTAACCAAATGCTTAAGATTGCTTTCACTTGCATTATTGATTGATGATTCACCTAAACACCGTAAAAACGCGATCTGACAAGCGAGACAGCACGAGAGTGATCGGGAGGACACTCGGAGTAGCTGAGGCAAGGAAGGAGAGTCGTCGTGACGACAAACTCCAGAAAATGGTCGAACGATTGATCCGGGAGGGACAATAATTTTGGGGAGAGAAAAGATAGAAGGCATTTTTGCAAGGGAAAAATGTGGAATATTCGAACGATTGATCCGGGAGGGACAATCATTTTGGGGGGAGAAAAGAGAGAAGGCATTTTTGCAAGACCAAAATGTGGAATGGTCGAACGATTGATCTAGGAGAGACAATTGAACTTGGAAAAGAGAGGATTTTGAGGCAGGCATAGGCACGGTGGAATCTAACCAAGAGAGTGGTTAGAAATCAAAATGGCGTATTAGTCTGATGCAAAAAAAAAAATCGACTAAGTCAAGAAAGAGAGTGCAAAAAGATAATGTGGCAAAGAAAGAGTGTGCAAGAAGATAATGAGTTAAGAAAATAAACTCTATGCAAAAAGTCAAGTACCAAGTGAAGTTCCGACGAACCAACTTGAGGAGAAGAATAGAGGAATTCGCACCAAGTCGTGTTAACGACTACGAAAAGACTCTAAAGTACGGGGTGAGAGCAAAGCGTACCAGAAAGTGAGCAAACGGATGCGAGGGTGATATGTTAAGTAAAGGTATGGTGCGAGTAAACTCATAACCGAGAGAGGTATGAATCCAGAAGGACCAAGGAAATGCTGGAGATGAAGAAGCTTTGACGATACAAATCAATCGAGCTAATGTTGTGATGAAAGTCACTCCAAGGTGGTATCATGGGAGAAGATACAACGGTGGACAAGGAGATATCCAGAGGCGTAATTGACGAGAAGTCATGGACATCACAAAGAGGTGATCGAGACGCTAGAATTTGAGGACAAATTCTTTTAAGAGGGGTAGAATGTAATGACCGATATAAAGAAGTACGGACCGGACGGAGAAGACGTGTCCGAAGGACGTGGAGATACCTTGAAAAGACGGAGGAAAGAAAATCTCGAAGAACAAACGAGTGACTTGCAAAAGAGGTTATCAAGTTTCGGAATGGTCCAAGACTGACGAACGGACGTGAACCGTTAGGACATCCGGTGAATTTGACAATGGATGATCGAGGACGATAGTGGAAGTCCAAAAGATAGTCTAAGAAAAAGATGTCCGTGGAGAAAGGGAAGGGGACGTAAAAGGACCATGGGAACGGAATGTCCACGTACCGGCCAGACGGTTGAAGTACCACGGGACCATGGACAGAACGTACGGGAGGTACGGAAGGTCCAGGGACGGACGAGAGAAGTTGATGTCACGGAGAAAAGTCCGAAGACGGCCGAGAGAAGTCGATATCGCGGAAGAGGGGTCCAAAGACGGACGAGAGAAGTCGATGACACGAACTAGAGGTCCGGAGTTGGACGAGAGAAGCGGTAGTCACAGTCGGAAGGACCGGGGACTGAAGAGGAAAATTAAGCCGCAGACGGATAAACTTTGAATTGCGGACAAGCGCGGGAGATTGGGACGCAAGAAAGACGCGGATGGACGAGGATGTGGTAAGGTCTCTCTACATGGCAGCGCAACGCCACATGTCACGATGTCTCCGCCAGTGAGTGAGATAGACTTGCGCGTAAGTGAGAGTATGGATGAAATACATGCAAATTTCTTGACACTTGTCAAGCGAGAAACGCCACCTGCCCAGCCGAGAGAATGAGAGAGAGGGCTATAAATACCCCCTCACTCTCTCATTTGCAACCAAAACCTCTCTTGTCAATTTTTCTCTCAAACTTTTGAAGAGAAAATCTCTTGATTTTCGACCAAGGATAAGAAGAAGGAGATCTAGAGGAAGGTAAGAGCTAAAGAGCAAGCGGAGGTGCTGTCAGATCGGCGTGGTGTGGTGAAGTCCAAATCGGCCAAGATCTTCAAAGCTAAGGTGAGTTGAGGCTTTGTTTGTGTTGAGAGTTGAGGCTTTGGTTGGTTGTGTTGGTGATTTTTTGTTGAGAGCAAGTTGGGAATCTTGCTTAAGGAGGTGCATTCGCTCTCTAGCTCTTGCGTCGACCTTGTTTAGTAGTGGTTGTTCCTTGTTGCATGTAGATATAGATGATTGCATGTAGACAAGAGCAATTTTTGGGGTTTTTATGCAATCTTGGGGTAGATTTGCATTTTTCTCAAACTGGCTGCAAGTGTGAAATACCTTGCATGCTAGATTTGAAGGGTTATATGCATTCTTTGGGAAAAATGGCATTTTTAAAAATTAGCTGGAAGTGTGAAATGCCTTGCATGCTTAATTTTTGGGGTTTTGAGAATTTTTGAAGGTGAGAAATAATTTCTAAAAAATCAACTGCAAGTGTGAAATGTCTTGCCTGTTGATATAGAATTTTTTCTCGATCAAGGGGATCGATGGAAAAATTAGTAAGAATTTTCTTACTTAATTTTGGGATTAAGAAAGAGTCATGCAGGTTTAAAACTTAATTATTTAAATTTTTGCATGAGTGGTTGAGGTGGTTAATCCCTCGTAGACTGGATGTGAAATCAATTGATGAGAGGGAAATTTTGGTGAGGCCATGCGAGAATCTCCAGGACGAAAAGAGCCGCATGAGGGCCCCAAAACTTGAGAAAATATTCCCATGGACTTGATGTGAGATCGGTTCATTGGGAGATATATTTTTGTAAGTCATGCGAGAATCTCTAGGAAGGAGAGAGCCGATGCATGTGTGAACGTGGAAAGAATTATTAATTAAAATGTGGATAATTATCCTAAAACTTTATTTTGGGGTTGGGTGCATGTTAGGATTGCATGCATGAGTAGTTAACTTAAGTTGCATGAGTATTTTTCTTGCTTCTTAAGTTTTTGTGTGATTGTGTGTTTGATTGGTTGTTGACTGCTTGCTTAATTGGCTACTTGCTTGCGTGCTTGTTTTCTTGCTTGCTTTGTATGTTTAGTATGTGCTAATTCTTTGTGTGGATAGACTTAGAATTGAGTACATGTTCTAGCTAGTGCTTGAGTCGACGTCTCGGTTCTTAGCTAGAAGTCGATCTCTGTTCCCATCAGTGTGGTGATTTTGTCTGGTGAGCTAATCCAGAGGGATCTCATGGCAGGACAACCTTCGGTGTCTAGCTAACTACTAGCCCGAACCGCATGACGATGCGGCTTTGTGTGTGTCCGGTTGATTACTTGGGGGTAACAATGCGGAGGATTTGGTTGTCCGGTAGATTGCCTTTATGGTATCAATGCAGAGTGTGTCGATGGGATGGGACATAGGATCAAGGGGCCCTAGGATGTGTTGGAGTTCCCTAGGAAGTATTTTCCCCAGGATGTGAGTTGCTCCATGGTAGACCTCAAGCGTTGATGTGGATATCCGCTTGATTGATCTATGGCATTTGAGGTTACAACATGGTAGGTCTCAAGCGTTGATGTGGATATCCGTTTGATTGACCTATTGCATGTGTAGTCTAGGGTGGTCAAGTTATCTTGATGCACCGCTAGGACTTTTCCACCTGGCAGTGATTGCGGGTGAAGTGGCGTGGAGGCCAAGTTAGAGGGAAAAATCTAGAAGAGTCATGTGTTTTGATTGTTTTCTAGATTGTTTGTTGATTGATTGCTTGCTTGTTGATTGATTGCTTGCTTGTTATGTTTCCGCATTACATGCTTTGTTTGGGGTTGTTGCTTGGAGTAGTTGGATGAGATAGGATAGCATGTTAGTTGTCCAACTCACTGAGTAATCTTAGATTACTCACCCTCCTCCTCCATTGACTTTCTTGCAGGGAAAGTATGTGGGTAGAGTTGGACTTAGGAAACCGGATAGGGTGTTTTTGTGCTGTGTTGCAAATCCATGTTTCATGAACATGCTGTATTAGTCGAATGGATCCAACTGTTTTTCTTAAGTAATTTTGACGAATGTAAACTTTGCCTATATATGTAATAAATCGAGATATTTTCATATATATATATATTCGGACAAGTGGAAATAGTACGGTCTAGTCCAGACCAGCACAACGCCTTGTACGTTCCGAGGGTTGAAAAGCCTAAGTAATGTACGTAGCGGATAGGCGGCTGCCGGTGGACTGGCTGGGGAACATAATTCATTGGTGGAACCGAAAGACCGAAAGAGATTCTAGAATAGCTGAAGTATCCTCCTAACAATAAGTGAACACTTGATTTAATATTTGTTAATATATTTTTAAACTAAAGGAGTTCAGATGTTCTAATACTTACTTTAGAATTTTCCAATGCCAGTTCTTCAGCCTTTTTTTCCAATAAATAGTTGGGCAAGACCGTCAAAGAAGAGCAGCTTAATATTCTGAGAACTTCCGTACCCAACATGAAGTATGAGTTTATACCTATAAATTAGTTAGGCATAATTTTAAATGTATATATAGTTCCAGATCACAAATATTAATAAACATTTTAACAATCTAAGTGAAACTTACTTGTAATCAACATCCGTAACATCAACATCATAAACTCCACAACAATAAAGTAAATCTTTTCCAAATTGAGATTCTAGTGGATACGGCTGCACCTTCTTATTGCAAACCTTACAGGGAATATAATACCATTTAAGTAACACTTCAACATAATAAATTATCCCGATTGTCACACATGTATGCGCCTGCACAAATTGTTTAAAGAATAAACCAAACTTTCGTTATCCTACAGAGTTTTGAAAAACGATTTAAGTTACGTGATATTAGTTCTCTCTTTAAGAAAATAACCTCAAGTGCATAAACGATTTGGTTCATAGTAGTCTTTTCGTTCAAAATAAAAAACACCTCATCATCACCTTTGGTTTTTGAGGGCTTCGGCCATTAAACCAATAAGATTTCCAACAATAACAATCCAATAACCAACAATGCAATAATCCATAACCAACAATGAAATAACCAAGTTCCAACATCCTACAATGTTCTATCAACTCAACACTAGCAACCTAACAAGAGCTAGACCACAATCAATCAAGCCTCTAGAACATCCTCCTCCGCATCACCTTTGATTCCACAATCACACTTTGCCTTTACCTTCACACCACAAATAACAATTGAGATGTGTAAGTATTATCATAAATACTTAGTGAGGCAGTCCTCCCATCTACTAGGTTATACACACAAGCATCTGAGACTCTCATGTTTAAGCAAGCAAACAAACACAAAAAATACGTCAAACCAGGAAAACAAGTCTCGGAAGAGATTGGTGTCGACCGATGCTAAGTCGGTGTCGATCGATGCTGGCACAACATGGTGTCGACCAACACCTTATGGGTGTCGATCGACACTGCCTTCATAGACATGAACTGCACGAGTCCAAACGTCAAATCTTCGTTTCAAAATGCCACCAATCTGTCCCAAACTCTCCCAAACGTCTCATGAACCTATAGAAACAGGAAACCAACCAACCCAAGCAAGAAATACACCACAAGCAACAAAGAATAACCAAACAAAAGAGATCTCAGGCTTAGATCAACCATGGTCAGGCACTCACCTCTTTGCAGGAAGATTTGATTGAGAAACAGTATGAACAACACCTTAGAAAGCTTCTCCTTCGTCCCCAACAACAGCTCTCCCTTCTACAGCCACAGATCTCTCCAAAAACACCAAGAACAAACCCAAAAACTCACAAAAACACTCTCCAACGCTTTCTCTCCTTTTTCTCACTCAACGGCGACAAATAATCAAAAACCCTCGACTTGGGTTGTCCTTTCCTTTAAATACACGGTTTAGAGATTCCTAATTGAATCAAACCGAACCAACCAGGAATTAAAACCAACCTGTCAAAACCGGAAATCATGGTGTCGATTGAAACACCAAGGGTGTCGATCGACACTCAGACCAAAAATGCGATATTTTGTTCGCGGATGTTACAATTCTCCCCCACCAATAAGGATTCGTCCTTGAATCCTGAAGCACCGTCCATCTGTCAAGGACCTCCGTGCCACCGTCAACATGGCCCGCACGTCCTCCGACCGGACTGAACACCGTCAGCCAAGGTTTGCCGTGCAACTGTCGCAACAGCCCACACACCTCCGACTGAACCACGAGGTCTCCCTCTAACCAATATACTCACATCAAAGACACTATTTGCTCACAACTCAGTGCTTCCCCCATCCGTGGTCGAAACCAACGAATCATGGCGGCTCACTATCAGGCCAACCGCCTTAAGCTACGACATCCAGGAAGTCACACACACGCACTCCCCCCACTCTCGGGTCGCAACCCTCTAGAAATACCGGCTCACTGCCAAGCCGCGGCTCACAGCTACGGTATCCAAGGAGTCTCAAATATCTCGCTCTTGGGTCGTCACCCTAAAGCACGCTCTCGGATCGTCATCCGAGGCAACATACCACTCCCACTCTCTAGCCACAAAGTCCATCGAGCTATCGGTATCACACGAGTTGGGCCCTCACGGCGAGCAAACAAGTCTGATGCCATCGACTATCTCCCGACTAGATCTACCTTCTTTTTGTGGAAACTTTCTATTTATGGAAACTTTCCGTGACAACAACAGTCAAACATAAAGAAAAATACTCAACTTATTAATCTCAAAAATGTCATAATCGTTACAACCTAAACGAAAATACATAAGAAAATAAGATACAACACTCCAAGCCATCAATCCGCATCCCGAGCACCACCTCATCTTGGTACTTAGTCGCACAAACAACCACCCCTAAACGACCAAGTATCAAGAGAGATGGGCTGGAATACTCTGTACCTGCTCCATCCACGGACTATAACTTGGACCCGGCTAGACAAGCTCAAGTCGGGGCCTGCTTCTCAAACCACTTCTAAAACCTTGCCTTCAACCTCACCTCGGGCTCCCAAGTCTGCTCCTCTACACCATCACATTCCCACAGGACTCTCATCAAAGGAATCTTCTTCTTCCGAAGTTCCTTGACTCTCCTCTCGAGCACCCTCAACGGTCTCGCCCCCAAAGTCATGTTGGGCTGAAGATCCTCATGAATCTTAGCCAACAACTGATCACCCTCGTGAAGACACTTCCTCAGCATCGACACATGAAATACCTTGTGGAACGCACGCATATTCTCAGGCAACTCCAGTCGGTGCCAATGGTCCCACCTGCTCAACTACTCTGAACGGACCCATGTACCTCAGACTCGACTTAATCTCTGACAATGACCTGTTCGGACCCCAAAACATGGCCATCTTGAGGTACACTCTATCACCAACCTGAAACTCAAGATCCTTCCTCCTCTTATCAGCATAGCTCTTCTGCCGATCCTGAGCCTTTTTCATGTTCAGCCTCAGGACCCGAATCTTCTCCGAGGTCTCCTGAAAAAAAGCCGCACCATATATGCTCCTCTCTCCCCACCTGAGTCCAACATAACGGTGTACGACACGGCCTCCCATACAATGCCTCATAAGGGGCCATCCCAATACTCGCTTGGTAGTTGTTGTTGTAAGCAAACTCCACCAAGCTCAAATGATCTGCCTAATGACCACCCCAATCTAACACGCACATCCTCAGTAAATCCTCCACAATTTGGATCGTCCTCTCCGACTGACCGTCCGTCTGAGGATGGTAGGCTGTACTCATATGCACCTTCGTGCCCATCTCTGCCTGAAACGCCTTCCCGAACACCGAGGTGAACTTAGAATCTCTATTAGACACAATACTAGCAGGCACACCATGCAATCTGACTATCTCCCTCACGTACTTCTTGGCCAGAACCGCTGCTCCATCTATTTTCTTGATGGCCAGAAAGTGCGCAAACTTAGTCAAATAGTCCACAATGACCCAAATCGCATCAAACGTCCTCGACACAGGAAATCCCATCACGAAGTCCATCGTGATCATATCCCACTTCCACTCTGGAATGTGCAAACTCTGCAAAAATCCACCAGGAGCCTGATGCTCCGCCTTCACTAGCTGGCAAGTGTCACACTTCGCAACCCAGTCAGCTACGTCCTTCTTCATCCCGACCCAGTGATAATACCGCTTGAGGTCACGATACATCTTGGTCGCTCCTGGATGAATAGAGAACTTGCTCGAATGAGCCTCACTCAGTCTCTCCTGCCTCAAATCCTCACCCTTGGGCACACAGACCCGACAATGCACAAGGATAGTACCATTAGCAGAGACCTGGTACTCCGAACTCGCAGCCTTATAGGCATTCACTAGCCCCTCATCGCTCTCCTGAGCTAACCGCACTCTGCTCAACAAATCCGCTCGATCGGCGGCCTCCAAACCCAAAGGTTCTTGTGAGATAGCACACAACCTCAATGCACTAATCTCACCTACCAACGCCTCCATATCCTGCTCCTGAGCCGAAGCCGCCTGCTTCCGACTCAAGGCATCTGCAACTAGGATAGCTTTACTAGGATGGTAAGCTATGTCCAAATCATAATCCGCTACTAACTCCATCCAACGCCTCTGCCTCAAATTCAGCTCAGGCTGAGTAAAAATGTACTTCAGACTCTTGTGATCTGTAAATACCTGTATCTTCCCACCATACAGATAAGATCTCCAAATCTTCAGAGCAAAAATCACTGCTGCCATCNCTCACCGTAGCCATCTCCAAATCATGAGTAGGATAATTAGCCTCGTGCTTCCGCAACTGCCACGAAGCGTAGGCTTTAACCTTCCCCTGCTGCATAAGCACACAACCCAACCCCACTCCAGAAGCAACTGTATACACAACATAGGGCTCGTTCTGCTCATGCAGTTCTAACACCGGTGTAGTAGTCAACATCTACTTGAGACTTACAAAACTTGCCTCACACTCTGGTGACCACACAAATGGGACCTCCTTCCCTGTAAGCTTAGTCATCGGCTGAGTCATAATCACAAAACCCCAAACAAACCGCCTGTAGAAACCCGCTAACCCCAGAAACCTTCGGATCTCAGTGGCACTCTGTGGCCTCGGCCACTCCCTGATGGCCTGAATCTTCTCGGGATCCACCGAAACTCCCTCTGCAGAAACAATGTGGCCTAAGAACCCCATCTCACGCTGCCAAAAACTGCACTTACTCAGCCTAGCAAACAACTTCTGGTCCCGCAGCTTCTCCAGAACTGCTCTCAAATGTACTGCATGCTCCTTAGGACTCTTGGAATATACCATGATGTCGTCGATGAAAATGATGACTGACACGTCCAGAAACTCCTGGAACATGCTGTTCATCAATCTCATAAACGCAGCTGGCGCGTTTGTCAAACCGAACGGCATAACCACAAACTCATAATGTCCGTATCTCGTCCTGAAGGCAGTCTTCCTCACATCTGCCTCATGTATTGGAATTTGATGATAACTTGATGCTAAGTCGATCTTGGAGAACCAAGTAGCACCCCTCAAATGGTCCAGTAACTCATCAATTCTCAAGAGAGGGTACTTGTTCTTCACAGTGACTCTGTTCAAACCCCGATAGTCGATACACAACCGGAAACTCCCGTCCTTCTTCTTAACAAACAGAACCGGTGCTCCCCACGGTGAACAACTAGGACGGATAAAACCCTTACTCAACAAATCCTCCAGCTGCTTCTTCAGCTCTGCCATCTCTGCTGGAGCCATCCTGTAGGGCGCCTTAGACAACGGCGTTGTCCCCGGTTCCAACTCTATCGTGAAGGGATCAGACCGAGATGGTGGTAACCCTTGCAACGACTAGAACACAACTTCAAACTCCTCCACAACCCGAATACCTCCAATAGAAGACTGCCCCACTAACTCCGGCATCGAACTCCAGCATCGAAATTGTAACCAAATAGGCCTCGCGCCCCTTCTCGACCATCTTCCCAGCCTGCACCACCGAGATCACAAGACTCCCCGAAGTCGGTCTCACTCCCTTGAAAACCAACTTCCCTTCTGGACACTCAAAGACAACTCTGCCCCTGTACGAGTCCAAATGCACCCCATGACGATGCAACCAATCCATACCCAGAATCACATCATACAACTCCACTGGACTGATAATCAAATCTGCCGGTCTTGACTCCCCTGCAATCTGAATCTCCACTTCACTCACTCGACCAAAGACTCTCAGGAACTTCCCTCCTGCAACCCTGACAACACCCATGCTCTCACCAGGATCTCCACTGATACTAGCGCTCTCCGCGCACTCCGGAGTAATGAAGCAATGAGTTGCTCCAGAGTCAAACAAAACGTGGGATATAAACCCGCCCACTGACAAGGTCCCTACACAAACCTCATGTGTTGAGAATGATGTGTGTAGAATTTCACTCCAAATCTTTTACCTGAAAAGACTACACGACGACTGAAAGTCCACAGTTAATCAATTGTAGTATTTTAGGATCGATCCCACAAAGAGTAATAGCAAACACAAATTGAATTAAAAGAGAAAGAACTATGGCTAAGACGAAGTAAGAGATTGGGGTTTTGGTTTTCCTAAAAACTATTGCAAATAAACAAAACGGTTTAAAACTATAAGGCTAAGGCGTTGGGCGTTTTGGGAGTCATCTTAGGGGTTTCATGGTTCTAAGCAATATTAAGTGTAAGATTTAACAAGTAAATACTAATTTTCGGTCTAGGTTCTCAACTACAAAACACTAATGAACTAACAAGCTATTCTCATAGAATGAAAGTCTAAAGTCTTCACATTCCATTACTCAACTTTCGTAGGCAACGACGCATGTGAACCAGCTAGTAAAACATGTTCGATACATTCACCAAACTTTCCAACTCAACTTACGCAGGTTACGAGCAAAGCTTCGGTATAACACTAGTTTGGAGAAGTAGGATAACACGGTTAGCGCTCTCGTTCTCTAGATCAGCACTTGGTGATCAATCCAAGTATAAGCATTAAGATAAAGATGTCTCAAAAGAACTCTATTATAAAACCGAAAATAAGATCAAAAAACCTAATTGAAGCGAACCTATGAATTCCCCTTGAATCACCCCATAGAACCCAACAAAGTAAACTACTCGCTCATGATGCAAAGAAACGGCATTGATAATATAAAGTATAGCATCAAAAGTGAATCAATAAACAAAAGGGGGTTCAAAGTAAACTTCTCTATTTGTCACAAAAGTAACTTGATCCCAAAACAAAGATAGTATGAAATAACTAGAAAGAGTAGAAAGAGAGATTGGTGACTTCGGCGATGGCTTCTAAGAGGAGGTGAGAGAGGAAGAGCTTCGACGGCAGTAAAGGAGTCTCTGGTCGTCTCTAGATCAGCTGCTGGTGGCGTGGATGAAGAGCTTAGAGGAACAAAGGAAGCACACCTTGAAACCCTAGGTTTTAAGAGTATTTATAGGGTTTTGTCTTGGATTTAGGGTTTGTATGGTTAGAAACGTCTTTTCTTTTTGAGTGCAGGATAAGGGGCGGCAAAATAGGCTTATGGACCGTGGAGGAGGCTTGGACTGGGCCGCCGTGATGGTCGCTGGTCAGGCCTTGAATAAAAGCTCATCGATAGGTCGGTTCTTCTTACGTCGGTTTATAACACGTCTCGGTAAATCGGGAATAACTTCCCGATGATAGAATGGATTGGCTTGATTCTACTTCGAGGAGAACGATGACTCTTCCAGCTTTCTATAGACACCACGAATGATATATTTTGAGTTCTGGAAGCCCTTCAAAAGTTCCCGTACTGTAAAGCACTGAAACTTTCCTAAAACGTATTTTCCTTGTCTTTTTTTCCAAATTGTAATAAAACCTGTAAAACCTTCTTGAAACCTGAAATATGTGATAATAGACCTTTTATACTTGAAATCCTATCAAAATCTTCCTAAATGCATATGAAAACTATAGCTAATATGAGTAAAATAATGATGTTATCAGAGAACCTAACATTCAATCACAAGCAAAAATGAACATAATCTGAACTATTGAATTGACCAAGTTTGAATCTCAGAAGTTATACCTGTGATCGCTCCTGCACTGGTGCCACCGGTCTCCACAGTCGAGTACACCCGCGACATCGGCTCGGTCCAACCCACCGGCTGCACACCCTGTTGCACTCCTCGCTGACCTCCAGCCTGCACCGCTGCTACTTCCATCTGCTGCAACTTGGGGCAACAAGGCTTGATATGCCCTGTCTCCCTGCAGTAGTAACACACTCGAGTATCTGTTCGCGGCTCCATCACTGCCTGCTGCTCCGTCACTGCCCGCTGTTCACCTCTCTGCGGACAGTTGGTCACCTTGTGGTCTTTGCTACCACACCCAAAGCATCTCGCACCACCGTACCTCGATCTCTGCATATCATCAAACTTCTGCTTTTGCCCATGCGCAGGCTTGCTGTCCTTGCTAGGAACAGAATGCGGCTGGGACCGCTGTGCCTGCACTGAAGGACTGACCACAACCACCTGTGACCTCAAGTCGTCCTCTATCCTAGCTGCAACCTCAACCAGCTCCGCTCTCGTAGCATAGCTCCTCACTCTGCACCGAGTCCTCAGATCATCCCGCAGAGCCAACAAGAACCTCCGCACCTGAGCCGATTCTGGCTCTCATGCCCGGCCTGTATACCCCACAAGCCGACTGAACTCTGCATCCAGCTCCTGCACTGTACGGTCCCCCTAAATCAACCCCAAGGACATTGCCACCATGCGATCAAGAGCCTCCTGTGGAAAATACTTAGAGTTAAACTCCCTCACAAAATCCCCCGAAGTCATATCCTGCTGCACCCTCCGTGCTGTCACCGACCTCCACCACACACGTGCATCACCTGACAAGTAGTGCAGTGCCAAATCCACCCTAAACTGGTCGGGATACCGAAGCAACCGGAAAAGATCCTCCATCCGCTCTCTCCACTCATCCGCTACACTCGGATCCGTACCTCCCGAGAAAGACCCCGGTCCCACTCGCTGCAGCTGCACCATCATCTGCACATACTGAGCGTCCACTGCCTTGGACCCCGGCTGCACACCTGCCTGCAAATCTGCCACAGGCTGCACCGCTCGAACCTGCCCACCTACAACTGGCGGCACCACTGGAACCTGCCCACCAACCACTGGTGGCACTACTGGAACCTGCCCACCAACCACTGACGGAACTGCTGCTGGAAGCCACGCCAAAACCTGAGCTAGCAAGTCCATCAAGACATCCTCCCTGCTTGGAGCACCCTCCGCTGCAACCCTCACACCTGGGGCAACACCGTGACCGACACCGGGCCCATCCGCCCTACCGTCACCAAAACCAGCATGGTCTCCAGACGCACTAGGATTAACCTGTGACTCTGCTACCTCCTCACTTGCCATGCTCTAGGTCACACTCTCACTGGCCTCGGGAAACTGACCTCGTCCCCAACCACGACCACGACCAAGACCACGACCACGCCCGCAACCAACAGCATCCTCACCTCTAACCATCTGTATCACCAAGAACAGAAGGCTAAGCAACAAATAACTCTAATAACACAAGAACACAACTCACCGTGGAACCATAAAGTAGGCTCGAAGAGGATGTTCTAGGACCTCATGCCACACACAATTTACTAACTCACACAATCAACTCTCGCATGACATCCAAAACATCAACAGCAAAAGCACAGTGAACCCTAGACCTAAAACCCTAAGGGCTCTGATAGCAAAATGAAACCTTTAGTTTTTGAGGGCTTGGTTCACCATCAAGTTGTACTAAATCAACAGCATTAGACGGTAACCTGTCAAGTTACGATAATAATAAGAACATGTAAACGAATATTGAAACGACCCGACCGGTTTTGTTATAAATAATTAATAAATAATAAATAAACTACAATTAGTGATCCCATATCCACTAGCCACCTAACCACAATCACAAACAACAGCGCAAATAACAAATACCAATATCCAACATATATCCAATAATAGAACCAATATTATAACACAAACAATATCCAATATTCAACCAACAGGAAACATAGAACCAGCAACCTAACAATGTTTCTAATGACCCAACTCTAGCAACCTAGCAATGCCTGTCAAAAACCAATCAAGTCCCTCCTCTTCATTGCCTTGATTCCACGATCACACTTTGCCTTTACCTGCACCACAAACACAAATTGCAATGCATGAGTACTTTATAAACACTCTGTAAGGCAATCCTCCCAACTAATGGGCTATACACACAAGCAATAGAGACATCTTGAAACAACCCTTCCTTTTAAAAAATAATAATAATAATAATTCACTAGTGATCCCATACCCACTAACAACCTAGCAACAAATCAACAACAGCGGATAACAAAACAATTCCATTAAACCAATAAGATTTCCAACAATAACAATCCAATAACCAACAATGCAATAATCCATAACCAACAATGAAATAACCAAGTTCCAACATCCTACATTGTTCTATCAACTCAACACTAGCAACCTAACAAGAGCTAGACCACAATCAATCAAGCCTCTAGAACATCCTCCTCCGCATCACCTTTGATTCCACAATCACACTTTGCATTTACCTGCACACCACAAACAACAATTGAGATGCGTAAGTATATCATAAATACTTAGTGAGGCTGTCCTCCCATCTACTAGGTTATACACACAAGCATCTGAGACTCTCATGTTTAAGCAAGCAAACAAACACAAACAATACATCAAACCAGGAAAACAAGTCTCTGATGAGACTGGTGTCGACCGATGCTAAGTCGGTGTCGATCGATGCTGGCACAACATGGTGTCGACCCACACCTTATGGGTGTCGATTGACACTGCCTTCGTAGAAACGAACTTCAGGAGTCCGAACGTCAAATCTTTGTATCAAAACGCCTCCAATCTGTCCCAAACTCTCCCAAACGTCTCATGAACCTATAGAAACACGAAACCAACCAACCCAAGCAAGCAAAACACCACAAGCAACAAAGAACAACCAAACAAAAGAGATCTCAGGCTTAGATCAACAATGGTCAGACACTCACCTCTTTGCAGGAAGATTTGATTGAGAAACGGTGGGGAACAACACCAGCAACAGCTCTCCCTTCTACAGCCACAGATCTCTCCAAAAACACCAAGAACAAACCCAAAAACTCACAGAAACACTCTCCAATGCTTTCTCTCCTTTTTCTCTCTTTTTCTCACTCAATGGCGACAAACAATAAAAAACCCTCGACTTGGGTCGTCCTTTTCTTTAATACACGGTTTAGATATTCCTTATTGAACCAAACCGAACCAACCAGCCATTTAAACCAACCTGTCAAAACCGGAAATCATAGTGTCGATCGATACACCAAGGGTGTCGATCGACACTCAGACCCAAAATGCGAAATTTGGTTCGCGGATCTTACACATCTCTAACCATCAACCAACAATCAACAATCAACATTAACAAACCAGGACCCTGATCGACCGACACCAAGCGTGAATCGACCGACACCAGCTGGGGTTGCATCAATAGACGCATGATATGCATCCACCAATGCTCCCATTGCATCGACCGATGCATGCTTGACATAGCATGGAAACCCTAGGTTTTACGCGCTGTCCTCGCACTTGCATTGACCGATGCACATGCCAAGCCTCGTTTTCCCCGAAGCTTCTCGCCGGATCTTCGTTCCTACAACCACAAAACTCGATTCCTAGCCACAAAAAAGCTTCCTAACGTCCCAAATAACAATCTAACAAGCCTAACAACACATAACAAGCAAATCAGAGAGATCTCAAGCTTAGCTAAGCCATGGTCAAGCACTAACCTTTGCCAAGACGATTCTGAACCTCAAACAAGCAAGAAAACACTTTCAAGAAGCTCCTACAACGATCTCAGCTACAGATCTCTACAGGAAACAGCTTCCAATCTCCCAAACTCCTCAAGAACTCTCAAGAACACTTAAGAAACCTTTTGTCTCTTTACTATCTCTCAAAAGCGGCTAAACACGACTAATGAGACAAAACTCGAGTTAAAGGTTTTCCTAACCCAAAACACAGTGTTTAACTTAAGTCAAACCGCAGAAAACCAACCTTGCATCGACCGATGCACCCTCTAAATCAGTATTTCAGTTCGCAGATGTTACAATTCTCCCCCACCAACATAGACTCATCCTCGAATCTCGAACAACCATCAGTCAAGGACTCATGTGCAACTGTCTCTACGGCCCACACTCCTCCGACCGATCTACGAAAGGTCATCTCTAGGCAATAGACTCACGTTCCAGGCATTATTTACTCTCGGCTTTTGGACTTTCCTTTACTCATAGGTCTCAACCTTGAGTTTTTATAGGCTTCTCATCAGGCCTAAGCCTGCATGCCATAATGTTGGTTCCTCATCTGGCCTAAGCCCGCATGCCATAATATATAAGGAAGTCCAATATTCGTCTCTCGGGTTGCCACCCTACAGCGCGCTCCCGGATCGTCATCCGAAATCGATATACCAACTATACTACCAAGCCACAAAGTCACAGAATATTGCAGTACTAGGAGAACCAAATTCCCCCAAGAGTCGCGAGCAAACAATTCTGAACACGTCTGAGTCCTATCCCTATCCAGGTTTCCCTCCCGTGGCTCGCGTAAAACATCACAATGTCCTACCAACCACATATCCCCTCACTAGAATACGTCATGACCACACAAGGATCATATACATGCCACAAGGGCCGCCACAAAGGCCAAACAAATGTCCTAAACAGGACCACCACCAAGGCCAAACAAATGTCCTAAACAGGACCGCCACCAAGGCCAAACAAATATCCTCAACAGGACCGTCACAAAGACCACTTGTCCCGAAGGACCGTCACAAAGACCACTCGTCCCAAATGACCGTCACGAAGACCACTTGTCCCGAAAGACCGTCACGAAGACCATACATCCCGAAGGATCGCATTAACAGGCTACACGTCCCGAAGGACCTCCTAAACAGGCACATTGGCTAAACAGCCCGCCACCAAGGCCACACAATTGGCTAAACAGCCCGCCACAAAGGCCCCACAATTGGCTAAACAGCCCGCCACAAAGGCTACACAATGTCTCAAAAGACCGCCACGCACGGGCACATTGACTCAAAAGTCTGCCACTAATGCCACACAATGTCTCAAAAGACACCCACACACGGGTACACTGACTCAAAAGTCTGCCACTAAGGCCACACAAGCCCCTCCAAGGCTCACAACCCCTAAAAATGGACAATTCTAACTCACATAAAACTTTCCATTTATAGAACTTACCACTTTTGGAAACTTTTCACTTTTAGAAACTTCTATTTCAGGAAACTGTCACTCCAAACCCCGCCTCAGGGAAATTTTGTACCCCGATTACCACCTCATCTTGTTACTTAGTCGCACAACCAACTAGCCCTAAGCGACCAAGTAAACAAGAGAGATGAGCTGGAATAGTCCATTCCTGCTCCAGCCACGGATTACAGATGGGACCAGGCTAGACAAGCTGAAGTCGTGGCTTGCTTCTCATACCACTTCTTAAACCTTGCCTTCATCCTCGCCTCAGGCTCCCAAGTCTACTCCTCAACAATATCATAGTCCCAAAGGACTCTCATCAAAGGAATCTTCTTCTTCCGAAGTTCCTTGATCCTCCTCCCGAGAACCCTCACTGGTCTCGCCTCCAAAGTCATGTTAGGCTGAAGATCTTCAGGAATATTAGCCAACAGCTGATCATCCTCACGGAGACACTTCCGTAACATAGAAATATGGAAAACCTTGTGGAACGCACGCATAACCTCAGCCTATATGCTACCGGTCCCACTCGCTCAATCACTCTGAACGGACCCATAAACCTTGGACTCAACTTAGACTTTGTCAATGACCTGTTCGGACCCGGCAACATGGTCATCTTGAGGTACACTATGTTTCCTACCTGAAATTCAAGATGTCTCCTCCTCCTATCAGCATAAGTCCTCTGCCGATCCTGAGCTTCCTTCATGTTTAGCTTGAGCACCCGAATCTTCTCTGAGGTCTCCTGAACAAAATCTGTCCCAAACATGCTCCTCTCCCCCACCTGAGTCCAGCATAACGGTTTACGGCATGGTCTCCCATACAAAGCCTCATAAGGAGCCATCTTAATGCTCGCCTGATAACTGTTGTTGTACGCAAACTCTACCAGGTTCATATGATCTGCCCAATGGCCACCCCAATCCAACACACACATCCTCAGCAAATCTTCCAGCGTCTGGATCGTCCTCTCTAACTGTCCATCTATCTGGGGATGATAAGCTGTACTCATATGCACCTTGGTGCTCATCTCTGCCTGAAATGATCTTAGAATCCCTGTCAGACACAATGCTCGCTGGCACCCCATGCAATCTGTCTATCTCCCTCACATACTTTTTAGCCAAGGCCGCTGCTTGATAACTCTCCAATTTACATGTTTTTAGCATCCTTTTTGTCCATATTTTGCATTGTTCATACCTCTAACTTAGCATTTTTAGGTCATTTACTGTAGGAATTCACTTTTAGAGCATTTAGGGTGTTGCATTTCTACATTGGCATATTTTGGATGAAAACAGGTGCTAAAGAGCCAAAAATGGGGAAAACAAGGACAACTCGAGCATGTACCCGAAGGAGCCATCAAGCTACAAGAACAAGTCCGAACCCCAACACAATCAAGGAAGATCCAAGAGCATGAAGAGCCACCCGAAGATCCACCCGAGGAGTTACCCGACTTCACCCTCGTGTACCTTATCTAGTAGACCATCGGGCAAGTCTGGGAAGCTAGGTCAAATGGGTTTCCATATATAAACCCCCTCTTTCCCTAGCTCGCAAACGAGCACGCCGCAGACCCTCAAGCCAGAAAGCGAGAGCTTCTGTGAGAGAAGTGAGCGACTCAACATTTTTCTTCTTGTTTTGCATTTTTATTTTGTTGTTTTCTTAGATTTTTATTCCTTACTTTTTCTACTCTACTCTATCTTTTAATACAATGTCATTTTTGTTTATTTTGATTGCTTTGTTATTCGTTTCTATCTCCGAGTAGTGTAGTAAAGTTTCTAGGGATGGGATAGATGATTTTGTGTTCTTGATCGGTTAGGATGCTTTAGTTGATTGTGATGATTGATAAATTTCCTTCTAGGTTGGTGTTCTTAATGCTCTCAACAGACCGAAAGGTTGAGATTAGATCTAGGGCGTTTACCATGCTACAGGCCGAAAGGAGTAGATAAAATGCTTGATTTAGCCAATGCTAGAGGTTTACTTAGCTCTGAGTGACAAAATCAGATGAGTTTAAGTCTACTGACAATAATGAATCGTTCTTAATGCCTGCTTGTTCATATTGCTAGTGCGACAGTGTGGTAGTGTGTTCAAGGTTGATTGTTGCTAGTGCGAAAGTGTGGTGAAAAGGTCTTAGAGGTTCATTGTCTAGGAAATAATTGCTTGAGGCATGTAAGGCATCCGTACTGGTCTAGAACACTTAGGATTCGATTACCCCCATCCTTAGGAACTTTTGTATTTTATTTGTTTGCATTTTCTTCACTCGACCACTTACCCGATCAGGGACACGATAAGCTGCATCAAGTAATACCTCGAGATGTTCATATCTCACTTGCATACTCGATCACCCCACTCGATCACCCCACTCGATCATGTACTCGATTGCTTGCATCGAGTGCTTAGGTCGTGTGGTTTACTTGTTTATATTCTTTTACTTTGTCTATTTTAGGATTGTTAGAACCAAAACCTTAATTGCTTGGCTTGACTTGTATTGTACTGATCATATCCTTCCTTCTAGCAATACACAACCATTTGGATTGATAACCCTTTGTACTACAACTGCATAGGGGATTGATACCCTTGGTGAAAACCTAGTCTATCAATTTGGCGCCGTTGCCATTTGGTTGTTTTAATTTTGCTACGTTTAGGATTTCAGGACTTGCTAGATCAAGTTCGTTTGTTTATATTTGTTTCAGATACTAACTTGTTTGCTTTTGCATTGTTTGTTTTGAATCTCAGGTACAACCCGAGCACCCACTCGACCCGTCACTCGATCATCTGGATCGAATTGATCCTCGTGTACACACTCGGATACCTACCTATGCATGCAAACACGATCCAGAGGTAGCCAGAACCTGAGTCCATTCATCGACAACATCGATAGACCTCGGCTACTCAGACAACAACAGATTCAACCGGAACCAGCAATCATTAAGGAGATGATGAATAATCAGAACGGTCCACCAGCTCCTCAAGAAAGGACCAATATAGGAGCAGGAGATGCTCCGACTACTCACACTCAGAGGAATGGCATTGTGCCATGAGATCAAGAGTAGTCTCATCCAAATGATACAGAGCAATAAGTTTCATGGACTTCCAATGGAGGACCCATTGGATCATCTGGATGAATTTTATAGGCTCTCTAGCCTCACTAAGATAAATGGAGTCAGTGAAGATGGATTAAAGCTCAGGCTTTTTCCATTCTTTTTGGGAGATAAAGCACACATCTGGGAGAAATCGCTCCCTAAGGAGTCCATCACCACTTAGGAAGCGTGCAAGAAGGCATTCCTAGCCAAATTCTTCTCCAACTTCAGAACCGCAAGGCTGCGAAATGACATTTCTGGCTTTGTACAGAAGAACAATGAAACGTTCAATGAAGTTTAGGAACGTTTCAAGGGGTACACTACTCGATGTCCACATCACGACTTCAGTAATGCTTCATTGCTGAGCACACTATACAGAGGAGTGGTCCCCAAGATACGGATGTTGTTGGACACCGCGAGTCATGGTAACTTCCTCAACACAGACGTTGATGAAGGTTGGGACCTAGTGGAGAACTTGGCTCAATCTGATGGCAACTACAATGAGGAATATGATCGCTCTGTGCGATCTACAGGAGAGGAAGATGCCAAGTATAAGAGGGACATGAAAGCCCTCAATGACAAGCTCGATCAGCTCCTCAACCAGCAGAGGCATGTTCATGCTATATCTGAGGAAGAGCAGTTTCTACAACAAGATGGGGAGACTATGCAGCTAGAGGATGTTAACTACATAAACAACCAAGGAGGTTACAACAGAGGGTACAACAACTTCAAGCCGAATCCGAATCTGTCTTATCAAAACTCGAATGTTGCGAATCCTCAGGACCAAACTTACCCATCTGCAGTTCAAGGGAACCAGATTCAACAGAAGCCTTTTGTCCAATACAACCAAGGCTATGCACCTAAGCAGCAATACTCAGGAACCTACAACAAACCACCTGGATTCCAAAAACAACAAGGTCCACCAAACCAAGCACAAGAAGCTGAGTTACGCGGTCTTATTCAGCAGATGATTCAGAATCAAGCTACAGCTTCTATGGACATCGCGAAACGGTTCTCAGAAATGAGCAACAAGATTGACTCAGGATACAATGACCTCAATGCCAAGTACGAATCACTAAATACAAAGGTTCGTTACCTGGAAGGCCACCATAACAACCAACCCGCACAAAAGATCAATCAACTCCCAGGTAAAGATGTTCAAAACCCTAAGGATTATGCAACTGCTCAGGCCATTTTCCTAGATGATGACTATGAGGATTACCTCACTGGGGACAGTGATGATCAAGCTGGGGAGGATGTGGGGCACCCATTGAAAAATGAGACCAAGTACTACATATCCGAGTATGAACCCGAGCCTTCACCCGAAGAGACTGATCGAGTTGATGATCGAGCACTGGCTCGAGAATCACAGACTGAAGAACAACCCGAAGTGGAACCTGACGACCTACACGATGGTGTTGATCGGGTAATGCATCGAGTAGATATTGAGAAAAGAGATTAGCCTCAACCACCTGCACTGGTAGGAGGGGAGTTAGAGGAAAAGTTCAATGCTGCACTTGACATTCAGTTGGAGGCGCTTGCAGAGCGAATGGCTAAGCGCAAAGCTCCACCACCTAAGCTTTTGCCCCCACATGAGCTTCAGCAGGAAGCTGCCAAGGAAGCAGCTCAATTGGAGGATGAGGTTAACGAAGCTGTCAAGGAGATCGGATTTGAGATTCTGAGAAGTGGAGTTTGCTTGGATCCTGAGCTGAGAATTGAGGAAAAACTTGAAGATCCAGTCGTGTTCGATAGGACTTCAGATCTTCAAGAACTGTTTGTGTGACCTTGGAGCCTCGGTTAGCATTATGC
The DNA here is from genome assembly GCF_000633955.1 of Camelina sativa. Lineage (NCBI taxonomy): Eukaryota > Viridiplantae > Streptophyta > Magnoliopsida > Brassicales > Brassicaceae > Camelina > Camelina sativa. Next base: position 11,756,018 of record NC_025693.1, read on the forward strand.
CGCTTTCAGTTGCCAACAAGCTGGGATTCACTGATTTTAAACCAAGTAAATTATATTTGGTTTTGGCAGATAGAACAGTGAGGCATCCTATCGCTATCCTGGAGAATCTGCCTCTAAGGATTGGAAGACTAGAAGTGCCTACCGACTTCATGATCCTCGATATGGACAAGGAACCGGATGATCCACAGATTCTAGGAAGATCATTCTTGGCAACAGTTGGTGCTGTAATCGAGGTGAAACAAGGCAAGATCAAGATAGAGCATGGTGAGCATTTCAAGATGGAGTTTAAGGTGAAAAAAGGGATTAAGAGGCCAACCATTGATGGTCAAGATTTTTCCACTAAGACCAAACAAAGGAAGGTGCAACATCTTGAAGAGGTCAACACCACATTTGCCTTGGAACCTGGACAAAACCTGGAAAATCTTTTGAACCAGCCTACTATAGTGGAGAGGATTCCAGAACCTCTTCCACATGGATCCCATACTTAAGGAGCATGAAGAGTCAAGCTTAGTAACTTTAAACAAGCTCACTTGGGAGGAAGTCCCAAAGGTATCTTTTAATTTTAGTTTGTTTGTTTTATTTACCTTTATTTAATTTTTCTCTTTTTCCAATTCTATAAAAAAAAAAAATGGAAAATTGGAAAGAGGAAAAATTGGGGAACCCGAGTGTCAACCCGACACCGTACTCGACGCGCCTGATCGTGTCTATGTTTGGGTAGCGAGTGAAGTCTGAATTCCACAAGGAAGCCCACTCTCGTTGAAGCCCACCAACCAAACCCTAGCCTATTTAAGGGGTTTCGACATTCTCTCCCCAAGCATCAGCGATAAGTGTCTCTTAACCCTAGAGTTTTTGCTTTCTAAAGTTTCTATTCTCCTCTCTCAAAGAGCTCTATTCGATTTTTTTGGACTAACCCTATTAATCTCGAGATTTAGTCTTCTTTCTCTCAAGGATTCAATAATGGAGCCAGCCGCTAAAACCTATCAAAAGAAGGGAAGAAGATCCACCTCCGCCGCTGCTACAACCGGAGATGATGCCGCCGAAGTTCGAGAGTCTCAAGGGAGAGGAAACTTTCCACATTCCCAACCGTTGGCTGGACGTTTTGCCTCCCCAACCTGATGCACAACCCGATCGACCACCCGACCAGATGCTCGAGTACCCGATCGTGTAGGCTCCTGAGTTTGCTCACCGAGTCCTATGGCGAGTACGGTCCGCCGTTCTCCTCGACGTTGGGACCTGTCTACGTCCGAAAAGACCCTTACCGACCCTATGGAGGTCGATTCTAATGCTGGAGGAGAAGAGCAAGGAGAGATCCAAACCTCTCGATCAAGGAGTAGAGCTGCGATTGCAAGGGGGAAGAGACCGGCTTCGGAGAAGGCTGAGAAGATAGTTGAGAGAGCGGTTGAGGAAAAAGATCAACACGCCGAGGAGGAGGAAAAGGAGAGAGAAGAGGAGCAGAGAGTGACGACCCGCCAAGCCTCGCGGAGGCTGAAGCAAAAGGAAGTAGACACTCCGGCGAGACTATTCAAGGTCTTCCGGAAGATGAGCTTTGTTGGTACATGATACCCTCACCGAGAGACCATGAAGCAATTGGGAATCGCTAGAGATGTAGAATTTATGTTTGATATGTGCCACCTGGGCCAGGTGATGTGATCTCACCTTGAAGCATATGAGGAGGAGACGGTCCACTTCCTTTCAACCTTGAAGCTGCACTATTTCGAGGACCACCCGACCCTACTACCTGATGGGGGGATCGGGTTTATCACCTTCTCCTTGAGAAACAAAGACTACCGACTGAGTTTCAAGGAGATGGAGAAGCTGTATAGCTTCAAAGCTGGTAGTGGAGAAGGTATGGAGGTTAGCAAGGAGGAGATGAGGTCCCTATGGCTGACAATAGGAGACAAGCACCCCTACAAGTCCACAAGCTCCAAATCTGCTCAAATAAGGAGCCTTGTCTTGAGGTATTTTCACAAGTCCCTTGCATGCACTCTTTTTGCTAGAAAAGAGACTGGGAATGTGAACGACCATGAGCTCCAACTGTTAGATATTGCATTGTGTGGAGTTTTGGATAGCGCTAGGGATGGAACACCGCTAGTAGGAGATGTTGCGGATACTAGCATGTTCTTTGTGCTACTCGATCAATTCCTATACTTGAAATCGTGGGCCGTGAAAAGAAGAGAAGGAGGTGGAGAGATCTCTATTGGGGGGACTAGTCACACCAATACTAGTGGCATGCGATGTGCCCTTGAAGGGAATTGTACATGAACCAAGGTGGCTGGATGCGGACTACCTCGTGCTGGTGAGATTTTTGGCCTATGAGAGGCCTAATGACATGACGCTGTTCAAGTTTGTCCATCCAACCGCCGGAGCTGCTCAAATGGTCCTACCCAATGTCATATGCACCAAGGTTTGGCTGGGAACCAACATTGACTTCGCCCCATCTTTGGAGGAGCTGTACAACCCGGAGGAGGAGTCCGAAGCTAGAAGAAAGAGGAGACCGGGCAGAGACAAGTAGATAGCTCGGAGGAGTTTGATTTTGAGGAGTATGTATGCTCCCAAAAGCAACCGGTTGGAGTGAGGGAAGCTCACAAGAGAATCGGCTGGCTGATGAAGATGAACAAGTTCTTGGCAAAGAAGGTAAAAGACCTTGCTGGTTCGGTGAAGACAATGGGAGGTCAAATCAAGGAGTTGCAAGACAAGGCAAGTTGTGCCTTGGCTCCTACCTCGGCACAAGCACCTAATTGGATGGGGAGAAGCGGACCGCTGGGAAAAACTCGAGGACTGCCACCTCCGGAACCTCAAAGAGCATCATCATACGAGCCCCAAGCTGAGGAGGACATCACCCAACCAGAAGCATCGAGGAGAAGCCATTCTGACGCCTACCCGACGCCCAACCCGATGGGATACACGATGAACTATCCGATGCACCCGTCGAGCACCCAATCGGGTGATTATGCTGGAATCTTCCTTCCGCCCTACCAGATGCCATTCATGATGCCATACACGATGCACCCTGCCAGTGGATACACGGGTGATCATTCTGGACCTCTGCCGCCATTTTCGTCGTACTACCCGATCCCCTACCTGATGAGCTACGCGATCCCACCCTCGATCAACACCTCGGATGCTGGTCCGAGTAAGTCGTCTGTGCACATTACTGAGCTTTCTGACGAGCAAACACCGGCACCTGCTGAAGCCGGCGACGACCCTGGCTACACGTTGGTGAGTATGGAGGCTGCTGCAACCTCCTTCTTCTCCAACCCATGAGGTACCATATTCATCCAACACTTGTATATACCATTGCATTTAGTTTCATTAATTTTGTGTGATTCTTGGATTCTTTTCCAACTTTTATTTACACAGGGACTGTGTAATTTAAGTTTGGGGGAGGGTCCTAGAATGTATTTAACATTGTGTTTTATTTTCTTATTTTTATTATTTCAAATTTTTGCATGCTATTTTTATTCATTTGAGTCTGCATCTATGTGCATTAAAAAACCCAAAAAATTTGAAAAATCTTGAAAAAAAAAAAAGAGTGTTCATGTAGTTGCATTTACATATTAGGATTGAGTCTAGTTTGTTTCATATAGGATTGTTGCATATGCATCTTAGGGGACAATGATTAAAACCACCTTGTTTAAAATCAAACCTTTGGATTGAAGCTATAGCCCTTAGTCACAATTCATTGTTGCTAGATCAGTCTTTGGAAAAAAATGAAAAATCTTTGCTTAGACCCTTTGTGTCGATTGAGTGCTTCCTCCACTTGCTTGAACATTAGAACATCTCTATATTATTGGATTTAATTTGAACTTTAATTGTCTTGCTTATGGAACTTTAATACTTGCTCATGGTAACTCTAAACGCGGGTTAGCACTCCACTTTTTACCAATCTTTTCGTTTAACCCGATTCATTTGTCCTACCCATGAACCCAAACCTTTCTTTCAAATCTTGTTGTGAATTGTTGAATGAGGCCTCTTTCATTGTACTATAGGTTGTGAAACCTTGAGAGTATTGAGAACAACAAAGAACTCCCTCTTGATTTAGCTAAGTTAGATTTGAACTAGCTAATAGATTCGGTTTTGAAAGTTAGGTGGTTAGAATATTCATTTGGGGTTGGGTTGTGGAATAATAAAAAAAGAGAAGAAAGTCCCTAAGGTTAGAATCAATTAGCTCTAAGTCTCATAGTAAAAAAAAAACAAAAAAAGAAGAAAAATTCTTGCTATGTCCTAGATAGAAAGAAAAGGATATATACATATTTATATTAGCAGTTTAGCAAAGAAAAAGAAAAAAAAAAAGAGAAAAGAGAAAGAGCTAGGAATTTAAAGTTTAAAAGTCTAAACCTTAGGGAATAAATAAAATTAAAAAAAAAAAAAGAAAAAAAAAAAGAGTTAAAATCAAGGATGTGGGTAGTTTAATTCTGGGAGGTTTAAATAAAAAAAAGAGAGTGAATGAGAAAAGGGTAGATCATCAAGAGTTAAGCTTTGTATGCCCAAATTGTTCTCAGTCTTAGATAGTTTTCACAACTGTCTAGCATTCCATTTTGTTTTTCGAGAGAAAACCACCAAAAGAATTTGTTTGAAACCACCTTACTAAAAAGCCTTACCCTTGAAACCGATTGAGCATGATTCACCTTCCATTTGCAAGAATTTGCCAAACACTTAATTGAATGTGAAAGAGATATTCTTTATCTTTAGTTGGAGGTTGAGATAGATCGATGCAAGGTAATAAGCATAGAAAAATATTTGTAAATATGTTGATTGATCTTAGCACCATTAAACTATCTTTAAGGACTATAGCTTGAATCCTTCGATTAGCATCTTAAGGTTATGAGTCCCCACTTTCAAACCATACCCTCTTACTTCCTTGATAGAGGACTAGCAAGATTTAAGTTTGGGGGTCTGATAACTCTCCAATTTACATGTTTTTAGCATCCTTTTTTGTCCATATTTTGCATTGTTCATACCTCTAACTTAGCATTTTTAGGTCATTTACTGTAGAAATTCACTTTTAAAGCATTTAGGGTGTTGCATTTCTGCATTTGCATATTTTGGATGAAAACAGGTGCTAAAGAGCCAAAAATGGGGAAAAACAAGGACAACTCGAGCATGTACCCGAGGAGCCATCGAACTACAAGAACAAGTCCAAACCCCAACACGATCGAGGAAGATCCAAGAGCATGAAGAGCCACCCAAAGATCCACCCGAGGAGTTACCCGACTTCACCCTCGTGTACCCCATCGAGTAGACCATCGGGAAAGTCTGGGAAGCTAGGTCAAATGGGTTTCCAAATATAAACCCCCTCTTTCCCTAGCTCGCAAACGAGCACGCCGCAGACCCTCAAATCAGAATGCGAGAGCTTCTGTGAGAGAACTGAGCGACTCAACATTTTTCTTCTAGTTTTGCATTTTTATTTTGTAGTTTTCTTAGATTTTTATCCCTTACCCTTTCTACTCTACTCTATCTTTTAATACAATGTCATTTTCGTTTATTTTGATTGCTTTGTTATTCGTTTCTATGTCTGAGTAGTGTAGTAAAGTTTCTAGGGATGGGGATAGATGATTTTGTGTTCTTGATCAGTTAGGATGCTTTAGTTGATTGTGATGATTGATAGATTTCCTTCAAGGTTGGTGTTCTTAATGCTGTCAATAGACCGAAAGGTTGAGATTAGAACTAGGGCGTTTACAATGCTACAGGCCGAAAGGAGTAGATAAAATGCTTGATTTAGCCAATGCCAGAGGTTTACTTAGCTCTGAGTGACAAAATCAGATGAGTTTAAGTCTAATGACAATAATGAATCGTTCTTAATGCCTGCTTGTTCATATTGCTAGTGCGACAGTGTGGTAGTGTGTTCAAGGTTGATTGTTGCTAGTGCAAAAGTGTGGTGACAAGGTCTTAGAGGTTCATTGTCTAGGAAATAATTGCTTGAGGCATGTAAGGCATCAGTACTGGTCTAGAACACTTAGGATTCGATTACCCCCATCCTTAGGAACTTTTGTATTTTATTTGTTTGCATTTTCTTCACTTACTCGACCATTTACCCGATCAGGTACAAGATAACCTGCATCGAGTAATACCTCGAGCTGTTCATATTTCACTTGCATACTCGATCACCCCACTCGATCCTGTACTCGATTGCTTGCATCGAGTGCTTAGGTCGTGTGGTCTACTTGTTTATATTCTTTTACTTTGTCTATTTTAGGATTGTTAGAACCAAAACCTTAATTGCTTGGCTTGACTTGTATTGTACTGATCATATCCTTCCTGCTAGCAATACACAACCATTTGGATTGATAACCCTTTGTACTACAACTGCATAGGGGATTGATACCCTTGGTGAAAACCTAGTCTATCACTGCTCCATCAGTCTTCTTAATGGCCAGAAAATGTGCTAACTTAGTCAACCGGTCCAAAATGACCCAGATAGCATCAAAAGTTTGAGACACTGGCAATCCTACCAAAAGTCTATCGTGATCATATCCCACTTCCACTCAGGAATGGGTAGACTCTTCAGTAACCCGCCAGGAACTTGATGCTCAGCCTTCACTAGCTGACACACATCGCACCTCGCNTAGACCGAAAGGTTGAGATTAGAACTAGGGCGTTTACAATGCTACAGGCCGAAAGGAGTAGATAAAATGCTTGATTTAGCCAATGCCAGAGGTTTACTTAGCTCTGAGTGACAAAATCAGATGAGTTTAAGTCTAATGACAATAATGAATCGTTCTTAATGCCTGCTTGTTCATATTGCTAGTGCGACAGTGTGGTAGTGTGTTCAAGGTTGATTGTTGCTAGTGCAAAAGTGTGGTGACAAGGTCTTAGAGGTTCATTGTCTAGGAAATAATTGCTTGAGGCATGTAAGGCATCAGTACTGGTCTAGAACACTTAGGATTCGATTACCCCCATCCTTAGGAACTTTTGTATTTTATTTGTTTGCATTTTCTTCACTTACTCGACCATTTACCCGATCAGGTACAAGATAACCTGCATCGAGTAATACCTCGAGCTGTTCATATTTCACTTGCATACTCGATCACCCCACTCGATCCTGTACTCGATTGCTTGCATCGAGTGCTTAGGTCATGTGGTCTACTTGTTTATATTCTTTTACTTTGTCTATTTTAGGATTGTTAGAACCAAAACCTTAATTGCTTGGCTTGACTTGTATTGTACTGATCATATCCTTCCTGCTAGCAATACACAACCATTTGGATTGATAACCCTTTGTACTACAACTGCATATGGGGTTGATACCCTTGGTGAAAACCTAGTCTATCACTGCTCCATCAGTCTTCTTAATGGCCAGAAAATGTGCTAACTTAGTCAACCGGTCCAAAATGACCCAGATAGCATCAAAAGTTTGAGACACTGGCAATCCTACCAAAAGTCTATCGTGATCATATCCCACTTCCACTCAGGAATGGGTAGACTCTTCAGTAACCCGCCAGGAACTTGATGCTCAGCCTTCACTAGCTGACACACATCGCACCTCGCGACCCAACTAGCTACATCCTTCTTCATCCAGACCCAGTGATAGTACCTTTTGAGATCACGGTAAATCTTAGTCGCTCCTGGATGAATAGAAAACCTGCTCGCAGCCTCTCTCAGGATCTCCCGCCTCAACTCCTCATCCTTGGGCACACAAATTCGACTGTGCACCAAGATAGTACCATTATCTAAGACCAGATACACTTAATCAACATCCTTAGAGGCATTCACTAGCCCCTAGTCCTTCTCCTGAGCCAACCGCACCCTACTCAGAAGATCTGCTCTATCAACTGCCTCCAAACCCAACGGTTCCAGAGAAATAGTACACAACCTCAACGCACTGATCTCTCCTACCAGAGACTCCATCTCCTGCTCCTGACCAGAAGCTACCCTCTTCCGACTCAAAGCATATGCAACCGTGTTAGCCTTACCTGGGTGATAAGCTATCTCCAAATCATAATCTGCCACAAGCTCCATCCACCGCCTCTATCTCAAATTTAGCTCAGGCTGAGTGAATATATACTTCAGGCTCTTATGATCTGTAAACACCTGCACCTTTGCACCATAAAGATAAGATCTCTAAATCTTCAGGGCAAAAACTACAGCAGCCATTTCCAAATCATGAGTAGGATAGTTGCCCTCATGCTTCCGCAACTGACGTGAAGCGTAGGCAATCACCTTCCCATGCTGCATCAACACACACCCTAAACCAACTCTAGATGCATCCATGTAAATCACATAGGGCTCTCCCTGCTCAGGAAAAGCCAACACTGAAGTGGTAGTCAACATCTCCTTAAGGCTTGCAAAGCCCTCCTCACACTTCTGTGACCAAACAAAAGGAACATCCTTCCCTGTCAACCTAGTCATCGGGCGTGCCTTGCTCGCAAAGCCCTGCACAAATCTTCTGTAGTAACATGCCAAACCGAGGAAACTCCTGATCTCTGTGGCATTTTGTGGTCTATGCCAATCCCTAATAGCCTGAATCTTCTCCGGATCTACAAAAACCCCCCTCTGCAGAAACAATGTGACCCAGAAAACCTATCTCACGCTGCCAGAAACTACACTTGCTCAACTTGGCAAACAACTTATGTTCCCGCAGCTTCTGCAGAACTGCACTCAAATGCACTGCATGCTCCTCAGGACTCTTAGAAAATATCAAGATATCGTAGAAAAAAATGATGACAGACACGTCCAGAAACTCCTGAAACATGATGTTCATCAATCTCATAAATGTTGCTGGTGCGTTAGTCAACCCAAAAGGCATCACCACAAACTCATAATGCCCATACCTTGTCATGAATGCAATCTTCCTCACATCTGCCTCATCTATCAGTATCTGATGATAACTTGACGCCAAATCTATCTTGGAGAACCAAGTAGCACCTCTCAACTGATCCAACAACTCATCGATCCTAGGGAGAGTGTACTTTTTCTTCACAGTGACCTCGTTCAAACCCCATTAATCTATACACAAGCGGAGACTTCCGTCCTTCTTCTTAACAAACAACAAATCCTTTGTTCCCCACGGTGAAGTGATAGGTCGAAAGAATCCCCTGTTCAACAAATCCTCTGGTTACTTCCTCAGCTCTACTAAACTAATAATCAAGTATGCCAACATCAACTCGCTGCCACCTGAATATCACCAATCAAAAATCCTTGAGAACTGATCATCTCAACTGTGACCACTCTTCAGGTGATCCATTAAACATTTCGCCTCTCTGGCATTTCACATCCCCTTTCCAAAAATAGACAAGTCCTAACTATTCACAGAACTTTCTATTTATGGAAACTTTCCTTTTCTAGTACTTTCTATTCTTCCTTTGCAACGACACTTTCCATATTTAGCACTTTCCATATTTAGAATCCCATAATCCCTTAACCTATTCCACATCAAGATTTTATAAGAACTAATCATCTTATTAACTGTTCTCCAACAACATTGTCAGTAAATCCGCAATACGGTCATATCGGTCTGAGCAAAACCTGTCACCACACTCACAGCACCCGCTGGACCTCCAGCAACACCAGTAAGCACATCGGCCACACAACTAAAATCCAAGATTAAACCACCATCAACTCTCAAGGTCTACATTCCGTCATTATGTTTATACTCACGTCCTAGGCATTGCTTGTTCCAAACTCCTCCACCCTTAGGTCGCAACCTTCGGGCCATACCGATCACACTCTCAGACCAGCGGCTTCGAGTTATACCGTCTCACTCTTGGACAACAATCCTCAAGATCTCGGTAGCAGGAGAACTACTCATCCCCTTAGGGAAACATCATCCCCTCTAAAACTTTCGGAGCCCCCAACCCCTTGAGATATCGGTATTCAGGGAAACCACCATCCCCTCAGGAGCAACAATCCTTAAGGACTATAAACATCTTCCGACCAAAAGTATTTCCTATGGTCCAAGTATAACATTGCAATGTTACACCTGCCCATTCAACTTCTAATATCCAACTGAATTACCCACCTATGTAGTTGGAGAAATATCTGCTCCAACTACATATGTCCACCTACCCGCCTGTCTAGGCTCGATACCTCTCAAGAAGATTCTTGCACCGGTCATCTACAACTGCTCCATCCTCCTAACATAAGATGGAAAGTCCTCAACATCCCCAGCCCTCGGCTGCACCCCGCCACATGCAGCACAACTGGAGCCTCCAGTTGTACCCCTCTCGGTAACCGCTCCAACAGCACGCCAACAGATCCGCCAAGCGATCATCTCGACCATGGGATCCACCTGCTGCAACCCCACACCTGGGTTCCCAGCACCCCCGAAATTATCACCGGCTAACCCTTTCTGGTCTCTCCTGATACGCTTGCGACCGTCAGACGTACCTCCTCATGGAACTCTGGACCACACACTCGCTGGCCTCGGGACCCGCCCAACCATGACCACGACCACGTCCCCATCCACGACCAACNAGAGAAATAGTACACAACCTCAACGCACTGATCTCTCCTACCAGAGACTCCATCTCCTGCTCCTGACCAGAAGCTACCCTCTTCCGACTCAAAGCATATGCAACCGTGTTAGCCTTACCTGGGTGATAAGCTATCTCCAAATCATAATCTGCCACAAGCTCCATCCACCGCCTCTATCTCAAATTTAGCTCAGGCTGAGTGAATATATACTTCAGGCTCTTATGATCTGTAAACACCTGCACCTTTGCACCATAAAGATAAGATCTCTAAATCTTCAGGGCAAAAACTACAGCAGCCATTTCCAAATCATGAGTAGGATAGTTGCCCTCATGCTTCCGCAACTGACGTGAAGCGTAGGCAATCACCTTCCCATGCTGCATCAACACACACCCTAAACNTTTACCCGATCAGGTACAAGATAACCTGCATCGAGTAATACCTCGAGCTGTTCATATTTCACTTGCATACTCGATCACCCCACTCGATCCTGTACTCGATTGCTTNCCATGTAAATCACATAGGGCTCTCCCTGCTCAGGAAAAGCCAACACTGAAGTGGTAGTCAACATCTCCTTAAGGCTTGCAAAGCCCTCCTCACACTTCTGTGACCAAACAAAAGGAACATCCTTCCCTGTCAACCTAGTCATCGGGCGTGCCTTGCTCGCAAAGCCCTGCACAAATCTTCTGTAGTAACATGCCAAACCGAGGAAACTCCTGATCTCTGTGGCATTTTGTGGTCTATGCCAATCCCTAATAGCCTGAATCTTCTCCGGATCTACAAAAACCCCCCTCTGCAGAAACAATGTGACCCAGAAAACCTATCTCACGCTGCCAGAAACTACACTTGCTCAACTTGGCAAACAACTTATGTTCCCGCAGCTTCTGCAGAACTGCACTCAAATGCACTGCATGCTCCTCAGGACTCTTAGAAAATATCAAGATATCGTAGAAAAAAATGATGACAGACACGTCCAGAAACTCCTGAAACATGATGTTCATCAATCTCATAAATGTTGCTGGTGCGTTAGTCAACCCAAAAGGCATCACCACAAACTCATAATGCCCATACCTTGTCATGAATGCAATCTTCCTCACATCTGCCTCATCTATCAGTATCTGATGATAACTTGACGCCAAATCTATCTTGGAGAACCAAGTAGCACCTCTCAACTGATCCAACAACTCATCGATCCTAGGGAGAGTGTACTTTTTCTTCACAGTGACCTCGTTCAAACCCCATTAATCTATACACAAGCGGAGACTTCCGTCCTTCTTCTTAACAAACAACAAATCCTTTGTTCCCCACGGTGAAGTGATAGGTCGAAAGAATCCCCTGTTCAACAAATCCTCTGGTTACTTCCTCAGCTCTACTAAACTAATAATCAAGTATGCCAACATCAACTCGCTGCCACCTGAATATCACCAATCAAAAATCCTTGAGAACTGATCATCTCAACTGTGACCACTCTTCAGGTGATCCATTAAACATTTCGCCTCTCTGGCATTTCACATCCCCTTTCCAAAAATAGACAAGTCCTAACTATTCACAGAACTTTCTATTTATGGAAACTTTCCTTTTCTAGTACTTTCTATTCTTCCTTTGCAACGACACTTTCCATATTTAGCACTTTCCATATTTAGAATCCCATAATCCCTTAACCTATTCCACATCAAGATTTTATAAGAACTAATCATCTTATTAACTGTTCTCCAACAACATTGTCAGTAAATCCGCAATACGGTCATATCGGTCTGAGCAAAACCTGTCACCACACTCACAGCACCCGCTGGACCTCCAGCAACACCAGTAAGCACATCGGCCACACAACTAAAATCCAAGATTAAACCACCATCAACTCTCAAGGTCTACATTCCGTCATTATGTTTATACTCACGTCCTAGGCATTGCTTGTTCCAAACTCCTCCACCCTTAGGTCGCAACCTTCGGGCCATACCGATCACACTCTCAGACCAGCGGCTTCGAGTTATACCGTCTCACTCTTGGACAACAATCCTCAAGATCTCGGTAGCAGGAGAACTACTCATCCCCTTAGGGAAACATCATCCCCTCTAAAACTTTCGGAGCCCCCAACCCCTTGAGATATCGGTATTCAGGGAAACCACCATCCCCTCAGGAGCAACAATCCTTAAGGACTATAAACATCTTCCGACCAAAAGTATTTCCTATGGTCCAAGTATAACATTGCAATGTTACACCTGCCCATTCAACTTCTAATATCCAACTGAATTACCCACCTATGTAGTTGGAGAAATATCTGCTCCAACTACATATGTCCACCTACCCGCCTGTCTAGGCTCGATACCTCTCAAGAAGATTCTTGCACCGGTCATCTACAACTGCTCCATCCTCCTAACATAAGATGGAAAGTCCTCAACATCCCCAGCCCTCGGCTGCACCCCGCCACATGCAGCACAACTGGAGCCTCCAGTTGTACCCCTCTCGGTAACCGCTCCAACAGCACGCCAACAGATCCGCCAAGCGATCATCTCGACCATGGGATCCACCTGCTGCAACCCCACACCTGGGTTCCCAGCACCCCCGAAATTATCACCGGCTAACCCTTTCTGGTCTCTCCTGATACGCTTGCGACCGTCAGACGTACCTCCTCATGGAACTCTGGACCACACACTCGCTGGCCTCGGGACCCGCCCAACCATGACCACGACCACGTCCCCATCCACGACCAACAACTCAAACACCTTTAACCACTGCACTTCCAAGAACAGAGGCTAACAGGCAATCTTAACATTACAAAACATCATTAACTCAGCATGGAATCACACTGTAGGCTCGAAGAGGATGTTCTAGGACTCCATGCCCACACAATTAACTAACTCACATAATCAATCAAAGCTTGAAAATCCCAAACATCTACAGCACAAAGCCTAGTGAACCCAAACCTAGAACCGTAAGGGCTTTGATACCAAACTGAAACGACCGACCCATTTTTTTTTATAAATAAATAATAAATAAACTACAACTAGTGGTCCCGTACCCACTAGCCACCTAACCACAACCACAGCCAACAGCAAAAATAACAAATACCAATATCAAACATATATCCAATAATAGAACCAATATTATAACATAAACAATATCCAATATTCAACCAACAGGAAACATAGAACCAGCAACCTATCAATGTTTCTAATGACCCAACTCTAGCAACCTAGACAACAACCAATCGAGTCCCTAGAACATCCTCCTCTTCATTGCCTTGATTCCACGATCACACTTTGCTTTTACCTGCACCACAAACANGCAGGAGAACTACTCATCCCCTTAGGGAAACATCATCCCCTCTAAAACTTTCGGAGCCCCCAACCCCTTGAGATATCGGTATTCAGGGAAACCACCATCCCCTCAGGAGCAACAATCCTTAAGGACTATAAACATCTTCCGACCAAAAGTATTTCCTATGGTCCAAGTATAACATTGCAATGTTACACCTGCCCATTCAACTTCTAATATCCAACTGAATTACCCACCTATGTAGTTGGAGAAATATCTGCTCCAACTACATATGTCCACCTACCCGCCTGTCTAGGCTCGATACCTCTCAAGAAGATTCTTGCACCGGTCATCTACAACTGCTCCATCCTCCTAACATAAGATGGAAAGTCCTCAACATCCCCAGCCCTCGGCTGCACCCCGCCACATGCAGCACAACTGGAGCCTCCAGTTGTACCCCTCTCGGTAACCGCTCCAACAGCACGCCAACAGATCCGCCAAGCGATCATCTCGACCATGGGATCCACCTGCTGCAACCCCACACCTGGGTTCCCAGCACCCCCGAAATTATCACCGGCTAACCCTTTCTGGTCTCTCCTGATACGCTTGCGACCGTCAGACGTACCTCCTCATGGAACTCTGGACCACACACTCGCTGGCCTCGGGACCCGCCCAACCATGACCACGACCACGTCCCCATCCACGACCAACAACTCAAACACCTTTAACCACTGCACTTCCAAGAACAGAGGCTAACAGGCAATCTTAACATTACAAAACATCATTAACTCAGCATGGAATCACACTGTAGGCTCGAAGAGGATGTTCTAGGACTCCATGCCCACACAATTAACTAACTCACATAATCAATCAAAGCTTGAAAATCCCAAACATCTACAGCACAAAGCCTAGTGAACCCAAACCTAGAACCGTAAGGGCTTTGATACCAAACTGAAACGACCGACCCATTTTTTTTTATAAATAAATAATAAATAAACTACAACTAGTGGTCCCGTACCCACTAGCCACCTAACCACAACCACAGCCAACAGCAAAAATAACAAATACCAATATCAAACATATATCCAATAATAGAACCAATATTATAACATAAACAATATCCAATATTCAACCAACAGGAAACATAGAACCAGCAACCTATCAATGTTTCTAATGACCCAACTCTAGCAACCTAGACAACAACCAATCGAGTCCCTAGAACATCCTCCTCTTCATTGCCTTGATTCCACGATCACACTTTGCTTTTACCTGCACCACAAACACAAATTGCAATGCATGAGTATTTTATAAACACTCTGTAAGGCAATCCTCCCATCTACTGGGCTATACACACAAGAAATAGAGACATCTCTAACCATCAACCAACAATCAACAACCAACAATAACAAACCAGGACCCTGCATCAACCGACACCAAGCATGCATCGACCGACACCAGTTGGGGTTGCGTCAACCGATGCATGATCTGCATCGAGCGATGCAAGGTTCACTTGCATCGACCAACACATGCTCGACATAGCACGAAAACCCTAGGTTTTACGCGCCGTCCTCGCACTTGCATCGACCAATGCACAAAGTGCATGGACCGATGCACATGCTGAGCATCGTTTTCTCTGAAGCTTCTCGCCGGATCTTCATTCCTAAAACCACAAAACTCGATCCCAAGCCACAAGAAAGCTTCCTAACATCCCAAATAACAATCGAACAAGCCTAACAACACATAACAAGCAAATCAGAGAGATCTCCAGCTTAGATAAGCCATGGTCATGCACTTATCTTTGCCAAAACGATTATGAACCTCAAACAAGCAAGAAAACACTTCTAGGAAGCTCCTACAACGATCCCAGCAACAGATCTCTACAGGAAACAGCTTCCAATCTCCCAAACTCCTCAAGAACGCTCAAGAACACTTAGGAAAACATTTTGTCTCTTTTCTATCTCTCAAAAGTGGCTAAACACGACTAATGAGACAAAACTCGAGTTAAGGGTTTTCCAAACCCAAAACAGAGCGTTTAACTTAAGTCGAACCGCAGAAAACCAACCTTGCATCGACCGATGCACATAGTGCATCGACCGATGCACCCTCTAAACCGAGATTTCGGTTCGCAGATGTTACAATTCTCCCCCACCAACATAGGTTCGTCCTCGAATCTCGAACAACCGTCAGTCAAGGACTCTTGTGCAACCGTCTCTACAGCCCGTACTCCTCCGACCGATCTACGAAAGGTCACCTCTAGGCGATAGACTCACGTTCCATGCATTATTTGCTCTTGGTTTTTGGACTTTCCTTTACTCATAGGTCTCACGTTCATAGTGCATCGACCGATGCACCCTCTAAACCAGGATTTCGGTTTGCAGATGTTACAAATATAGCACGTCTCGCCGAATAATATAGAATGGATATATATATATATATATATATATATATATATATATATATAT